>NC_079347.1:2225012-2525012 GCF_029582105.1 Oenanthe melanoleuca
CTGATCCCAAAGCGGGATCCGCGGCTCCAGGGCTCCTCTGGCAGCTCCTGTGCCTCCCCACACGCCAGAATCCTCCTTTCAGGCAGCTGCCAAAGGAGCTGCTTCCCCAACAGCCGCCACAATGCAGCAACTCACAGGGCCGGGAGTGAAAGGCAATGTCAGAGCCAGCGCCCGGAATATCAAAATAAGTGACAAGGGAGCCATTGTGGCACGGGAGCTGCTCAACTTCAGACGGATTCATGAGCCCCTCTCCTTTACAAACCAACCTGCAGCCATGCAACATCCCCGGGCACGGAGAGGAAGACAGAAAGATAAGCCCAGTGCTTGGAACGACCCAGAGCCAGTTTTCCGTGGGTGGAGGCTTGGGAATGATTTGCTCTGCCTGGCGAGGAGAGGGCTCCGGTGCAGTGCAGCACAGCCTTCGGAGCAGCAGGCTGAGGGGAATGGTATGTCCATGGAAACCAGGGCAGGCCTGGAGGAAAGCTGGAGCTGAATTGCCAAAACCACACAGAGCAACGCTCAAGCTCCAGGAAACAGGACACAGGCTCAGCTCGTCCATTTTACAGCCCGTGTGAGCCACGAGAGCTTCTGCTGCCGGGCTGGGGCGAGGGTGGAGCTGGGACTGCTCTTCCCGTCCTTTTCCATGACCCCCCAGCAGCACACTGTGCAGCTACTGCACTGATTTTTGGAGGAGAAGCCGCCCAAGAGCCCTCCCTGCTCGTTCTGCAGTCACCCTGCAGGTGATGGGAAGAGCTCAGGGCATTTCCTGGCACGGCTGCACCCTGAGGGATGGGGACAAGGGACAAGGCAAGCACTGCTCTGGCTTGGTGTCACCTCCTGGCATCTACAGCTCCCCTCTGCTCCTGCCTTTGGTGGCCTGGGGGTCCTGTGTGCCCCCAGGGTCCCTCCCTGCCCTGCCCCAGCATCTCCAGGTGTTCAGGTGGTTAAGCAGGGCTGCATTCCCAGGAAGCACAACAGGAAGGAATCGAGGGAAGGGATCAGGTCCAGGGGCTCTGCCTGCTTTGGACAAGGGAGGGAGATGGACAGACCCATCTTCAGGCCAAGATGTGGTCTGTGCACACCTCTGACACCCGTCCTTCATTCAAAACACTCCTTCAGGCCCTCCCAAGATTTTGCCCCTGAATGTGGTGTCTCCCAAAGAGCCCTGACAATTCTGGAGCACAGTTAAAGGCCCAAATCTGTGACCTGCCAGTGACTTTACTGGGGTCACCTCCACCACAGCCACTGGGGTCCCAGAGGGCACATCAGCCACGGGGTGACAGCTCTGGTCCCTGGTGCTCACGGGGTCTGGGGTGGTCTGCCCATAAATCCCTGCTCCCAACAACCCACTGCTGACAAACCAGAGGAGGAATCCACAACCAGAGCAAAAACAAGAGGGGATTCATGGAATCCCACCCCCCAAACCCAGGTACCACCCCAAAAAAGCCACCTGCTCCCCCTCCTGAGTGGCTGCTCGGCTGACAATTAGCGAGTGCTGACCTTGCAGTCAGCAGAGCCAGTCTCCAAGTCCTGCCGGAATAATGATAGCAGAGCAGCCAGCCTCAAATGGACATCAGCTCCCGAGGCACTATTTAATGAATAAATCCAGGGAAAATGCGGCCTGACTCCACATAGGTGCCCTGAAGCCTCCTGAAATTTGCATGATGCTCAAAGAAGCCGCCAAAGCCCGGTGCCAACCTGCCTGGTCAGATCGAATTTATCTAACTCAGAGCAAGATCTAACGCAATTAGAAACCCATTTAGGCAGCCTGGGGACAGAGCCTGCCTCACCCTCAGCCTATCCCAGCTCTGAGCCCACCCAGGAGGTGCCATTTGGCTTTTCTTTGGGTGAAATGAAGACGGGCAAGGGAAATACGGAAATAAATCATCGGAAGGGTGAACGGCAAAATCGAAAGGGGTCATAATCTTTATGGAATGATGTCTAAATTGGCCTGGCCATGCTGTCCTGGAATGCCTGTCAGCATCCAGCTGCTAATGGAGCTATTCTGGAGATGGTTGGTGTGGAGTGGAAATTGCCCTGGACGCAGCAGGAGGCCTCATAATCACGTTAAAACCATCTGAGGATCCCAGGGAGAAAAAGCTTCCAGGACTGGGAGCAACACTTGAATAAAACCCTCGAGGAATCCAACAGCTGCAGAGTGGGGAAATAATGCTGGGAAAATAATGAGCTAATCTGGCTCCCAGTTGCACCCAGTGGAGCTGACAGGGAGTGTTGAAGGCTCTGGGGAGAGCAGGGGGTCTAAAGCTGTAGACTCAGGGCTCTCTATTAAAAAAAAAATAATAAAAAAAAAAGAGATAACCAGGAATGCTTCCATGGAAGCCTTTCCACAGAAAACCTGTCAATTTGCTGAAATCAGATCATTATTCAAGAGAGCTCCTTGTTTCAGGGTTGGGGCGTGGGGGGGTAGATCTTTGCTGACACGTGAAAATGAAAAAATGATGCTCTTGCAAAGGTACCTTTCACTTCAGGACTCCAGCCAAGTATTAATTATGGAGCTCAGCTCAAAAAGGTCAGGCAGAATCATGCCTTTAGAAATTACTAGAAAAAAAATAAATTTATATATAATATATATTCTGATTGACTTGGGAAAAAGGGGGAAAAACTGTCAGTTCTTCCTGATTTGCTTCCAAATTGAAAATTTTCCTCTGAGGGCAAACCTGTTTTGCAAGCAGCTCTACTTCCACAGGCGAAGGGCAGCAGCTTTTCCTGTTTGCCCAAGGATTTGTGCCTGTTCAGAAGTCTGGGCACCCACACACTGCAGAGATGGGCAGAGCCCTCACTTTAGTGGTCTGCACCTCCCCATGAATGGAGATAGCAGCTGAGACATCAAACAGGTAGGACAAGTCATGGGAAGGCTTCTTAGGGCCACTGATTTCGCCTGCACTGCTCTAATTCCCATTCCCACTGGCACAGGACCCCTGGGATGGATGAGCTCCTCAAATCCCAGGATTGCTGTCACATCCTTGGCCAAACCAGATCCTGGCTCCAGACAAATTTCCAGCATATTAGCAAAGGTTTTTGAGCTGTCTAGACAAGAAACGCCCTGATAGTCCCTAATAAATTCTCATCCACCTGAAATCCTTGGGAAAAAACCCACCCCAGCTCCTCCAGGCACTAGCAGAGCCTGGAATCACAACACCCCAAGAGGTCTTGCCCATGAATGAAGAGCAAAAGGCTCTTCCAACCTGAAACATCAGTTTTGCTTTCCATGGGCCTCGAGTGCTTTTGGTGAAGAAGCAGGAAGATGAATGGATGAGCGTGAGGGGAACACCACACATCACTCCAGGACACTTGCAGCGGGATCTCAGTCCAGAGCTCAGCAGGGTCAGATCTCTGCTGAGCACCAGGGAGGTGGCAGCATGTGAAAACCAGGCCACGTGGGAGCAAAATAGGCTCCCAGGTTGCTGGGACCTTTCAGGATGTGTCTGAGGAGCTGAATCAGGGCAGGCTGCTCCAAAGCTCCAGAGCAGGATCAGCTCCCAGGGAGAGCGGGGGGGATGCGCTGCCCTCCCCAAAGCAGGGCTCAGAATTCTGGTGGAACGTGGCAGGATCCCCGTGCCACGTGCAGATAGGAGATCAGAGAGGGTGTTGTGCAAGCCAGGAGGAGCTCAGAAGGATGTTTACATCCTGGGAAAGGGGCATCTTCGGGGATCTCTGGGCAGGACCCACAAGCCTGCTGTGAGTGCCACAGGGATGGAAATGATGAGGTGCTGGAGCTCTCTCCTGCTCTCCTGGCAGGTCACAACCCACGCTCCCACCACAAACCCACCCACGCTTCCCTGCCAGCAGCTGAAGGGCTGAGGCAGTAAACAGCTTCCAACACACAAGGCATTGATGCAAAACAACCAGGAATGTTTTTTTTTTAAGGGATCTGGGGGAGTTGTTTTCTTTCTGCTCCTCTGCCTGACCTCCTCTTCCTCTCAAGAGGGTTGGGTTGGGAATCACGCTGGGAAAAGCAGCCTTTACTCCAGGTAGGATATGGAAACCAGGTCCTCAAGGGTGCAGAGACCTCCAGAAAAGTTCAGAAAGCCAGAGAATGGAATCATGGAGTGGTTTGAGCTGGAACCTTAAAGCTCATCTCATTCTACCCCAGCCATGGCAGGGACACCTCCCACTGTCCCAGGCTGTCCAAGCCCTGTCCAGCCTGGCCTTGGGCACTGCCAGGGATCCAGGGGCAGCCACAGCTGCTCTGGGCACCTGTGCCAGCCCTGCCCACCCTGCCAGGGGACAATTCCTGCCCAATATCCCATCTAAATCTCTCCTATTTTAGTTTAAAAGAGTTCCCTTTGTCCTATCACTCTCTGCCTGTGTAAAATCTCTCTCCATCTTTTTTGTGGCTCTCCTTAAAGTACAGAAAGGGTCAGGACAAAGGACAAAGTCAAGGAAGGACCTTTTGGGTGAAGCTGAGTGACTCTGAGCTGCAGGTCTGACTCCAGAGGTGAAGCCAAGGCTGAGCTTCACCCAGGTTGGACTGGTGGATGCTGCAGCCACAGTCAGAGGTGACAAGAAAAGGGGCACCGAGATGCCAGGGGTGACCTCCTCACCCCTGTTCAACCCTGCTGTGCTGTCTGTGCTTTCTGGGGTGCTGGAGGACTGGGGCACTGCAGGAAGAGCCTCTTTGGGAACAATCTCCACTGACCACCTTGGTTTCTGCCAGGAGCAGAGCTGGGTGGTGCAATGGCAGCACAGCCTGCCCTGGGGATGGGCCGTGCCCAGGGCTCCTGGCAGGTGCTCTCACAGGACAGGGGAGGGGCAGGAAGGTGATTTGGGCCTGGCACAGGGCTCAGCATTCCAAAGGATGTGCCAACCAGCGGGACATTTGCCAGGGCACCACGGGGGCTGTGTCCAACACCCCACAAACCACGAAGGGGCTCTTTGGGGCCTGCCCTGGCATGGGGGGATTCACTCTGGGGGTCCCAGCTGGACACCAGAGCACAGCAGCCACCCCTTTGCTGCTGTCCCATGGCTCCCAGGGCTGCCCTCCCCAGCCCTGACACAACTCCAGCCACTCTGTGCCCTTTGCTCCAGGCATTCCTGAGCCCTTGTTCCCTCCACAACACCCTGTCCTACATCCTGCACCCTCTCATTACTCCTTCCACCCTATCCCAGAACATCCCAGAACATCCCAGCTCTGTCCTCACCTGGGAACACCCCACCCTTCCACCCCCTCCAGCTGCATCCCACCCTCCGTGCTTCACCTCATCCACAGGGTGCTCTGTGGGCTGAGGGGCCACCCAGGACACACAGGGACACACAGGGACACACAGGGACACACAGGGACCATGGGGACACACAGGACAGGGCCCACAGGGACCACAGGGACCACGGGACACACACAGGACACAGGGACCACGGGGACACACAGGGACCATGGGGACACCCAGGGACCACTGGGTCACACAGGGACACACAGGGACCATGGGGACACACAGGGACACACTGGGACTATGGGGACACACAGGGACACAGGGACCATGGGGACACACAGGACAGGGACCACGGGGACACACAGGAAACAGGTACCATGGGGACACACAGGGACACACAGGGACCATGGGGGCACACAGGGACCATGGGGACACACAGGGACACACAGGACACAGGGACCATGGGGACACACAGGGACCACGGGGACACACAGGGACCATGGGGACACACAGGGACACACAGGGACACAGGGACCACGGGGACACTCCTGTCCCAGCCCCAGGCTCTGCCCCAGGGTCTGGGTGCTGGGTGAAGCAGCCTGCAGGGCCGGGCTCCAGGGAACAGCACTGCAGCTGAGAGCCCGGCCGAGCGGGCAGAGCAGTGCTGGGAATATCAATCAGGGAGGCTTGGAGCTGCACACACAGCCAGGGCTTTCATCCCCCAGGATCCACAGCTCGGCCAGCCAGGGGCTCAGCCCTGCATCCCTCTGTGCTGGGGCCAGCACGGCCAGCAGAGACTGGGGAAAGCCAGGGCGAAGGGAGAGATCAGGAGAGAGGGTGGAGAGGAGCAGACGCGGCTGTGAAAGCAGCAGGAAGATTTGGGGGGGGGAAAGGAGGAGTTCCCCAGATCCAGACTAGGAAAGGCCAATGCTGGCTCCAAAGGCAGCAGGCAGGGAAGAGGCTGAGGCTGTGAGGGGAGAGGAAGAGGAGGGCAGGGAGGAATGGCAAGAGGGGAACTGGGCAGGGATGTCACCCAGCCCCAGGAAAGGAGCACGGGCTGGGTGAGCCTTCAGGGGAGAAGGGATGAGGTTCCCAGTGCTGGTGGGGCCAGGGACAGCCAGGCAGGAGAGACCTGATGACCTCCTGAGGGGTTAGGGACAGTAAGTGCCACCACCTCCTCGCAGACACTGCCTACAGCGCTGTCACCTGGCCAGGGCCTCCCACCCTGCTGTCACCTGCTGTCACTGTGCCCACCCCACTGCCACCCCCCACACAGCACAGCCTGTGCACAGCCCTGTGCCCTCTCCCTGGGGCTGTGCACCCCCTGTGCCACCTCCTACCACTGTCCAGGCTGCACAGTCCCCACTGCCACCTCCTTGGGGACAGCACTGAGCCACCATCCCCCCGGGGCAGACTTTGGCTGCATCCCCTGCATCCCCTGCCCCTGACACACAGCCTGTCCGTGTGTCCCTGCCACTCCTTGTCACCGTGCTGCCCTCCACACCACAGGGTGCTGGCGGTGAGCATCCCGCTGTCACCTCCCCTGCAGCACAGCCCGGCACACCCACGCTGCCCCTGGCTGCACACCCAGCCTGTACTCTCCTTCCACGGCTGAAGCTACTCATTTTTGAGGTCCCAAACACCCCACGGTGCTCTCACTCCCTGCCATCACCCCAAGTCCCCAGCACAGACGTGCCAGGAGCCACCACACCTTCCTGCCCTGCCCTGGTGCCCTCAGCATCCTCACAACGCCCCAGCACGGTGCATGACCGCTCCCCACCCTGCCCTGTGCTCCCCAGCTGCCCCAGACATCCCAGGGATGCTCACAAGCTGCTGGGCTTTGACACAGCCGCTCTTCCCAGCAGGTCCGGGGATCCGCAGCCCCTCAACCACACCTCTCTCATTCGGTATCAGCCCGGCAGAGCCAAATCTGAGCCGAGCCCCATCGATCCCAGGAGCAGGAGCTGATTCACAGCACAGAGGAACTGCTCCCAGCACAGCGTCTCTCTGAAACTGGGGAAAAGCAGGGCAGGTCCCCCATGAACCCTCAGCTCCATCTGCAGCTCCTTGCTGGATCCATTTATCAGCTCATTCCACGTGAACGACCTTGAGAAAACCCACTGACCCAGGACAGTGGGAGACTTTCCCAGACATCTGCCAGCACCTAAACCTGCAATTTATGGAGACTCGGAGCTAAATTCTCGAACAAGACGATTTCATTTCTATCCATTACAGCTACAGTATTCCTCCCCTCCCCTCCCGCGGAGAGTAATTAACGCTGCGCCGCGCTCCGAGCCGCGGGCAGGTGCAGGAACCTCGGCTGAGCTCCCTCAGCCTCACACCGCTCCAGCCGCCTTCCCGGGTGCTGGGGGGCTGGAAGGACCCGGGGCACTTCTTGGGAAAGGGTGGAGGATAAAGGATAAAGCAAAAAAGGATGGAGCCTGGGAGCCGGGCAGAAGAAAGAGCCGCTCCCCACGCCAGCGCCTGGGTTCTCACCCCAGGTTCATCAAAGAGCTGCCGAGGACGAGGAAGGAAGGGAAACTTCTCTAAGAAAGTTCCCAAAGGGAAGCAGATAGCAGGGCTGAGCCAAGCCCCCAGACTGCCCTGCCCAGCCCTGCGGGGAGCACTTATTGAGGTGGTTGCTGGTGTCTCCTTTCCTCCTCTGCAGCCATCGCATCTCCCCGCGGGTCCCAGCCCTGCCTGCCCAGGAGGCCCAGACACTTCCTGGATGGTTCAAGATAAAACCTTATGCTGTTAGCAAAACAAACGAGGAGGCTGTGAGAGCCAAGGCTGGCACAGGGCTCAAACCACCGAAGCCAGAACCACTGGTTTCCCCGGCTGATCTAATCTCTCCCAGCGCCAGAGCTCCTCGGCCCCGGCAGCCACCGGAGGCCCTGGGGAAGAGGTGAACTGGTGTGACAGGAGCAGGGCTGGGTGCCCCAGTCTGGAAGAAAAACCAGGAGAAACAGGAACGGGTGGCCAGGGAGAGGGTCCCTGGGATGGGACATGGGATGGTGGGACAGGGCTGTTGGACTGTTCCTGCCCACCAGGATCCGTCTTTTCTCCAAACAGCTGGAGCCAACACCCCGAGCGAGCCCCACGGCATTGGCATCACCCCATCCATCCTGCCAGGAGATCCCACACAGGGCAGAGCCACCCAGCTCCAGCAAGCCTTCCCGAGAGGATCGTCCTTCCCGTGGCCTCCTGGGGAGGGGGAGTGCCGGGATCCGGGCGCTGCTGACACGCCAAGGCTCCATCTGCACCGCGTGCGCCCTCATTGCAGCACTGCGGCGGCTGCCAGCCCGCCCGGGGATTTGGGTCAGGCACGGGGATCTGCCTGTGGGACGTGGGTGTGGCTCAGGAGGATGTGGGGATCAACCAGGAGAAGCTTGGAGGGAGGATGTTGGTGTGAAATGAAATGAAAGCTGGGCAGGCTGGGCCGTGGTTAGACTGCGTCCACATCCACACTGTGTGTGTGTGTGTGTGTGTGTGTGTGTGTGTGTGTGTGCAGGTGTTGGGAGCCCTGTCCTGCAGGAACATCTTCACAGGGCCAGGTGGCGACTGGACATGGGGCACATCAACCTGGGGATGAAGGGTCAGCACCATGAGGCCTCTGGAATGACCACGCTGGGTGTGGTGAAGGGTTTGTGGAGATGGCCAGCCCATGTGAGCATCACTTCTGGCCTCCTCACAGGGCCTGGGTGCTCCAGTGGCCAAGGACATGGAAAATATGCCTGGGAAATTGCTGGGAGTGAGAGCCTCCTCAGGGGCAGCAGGGAAAATAAGGCACAACCGGTCAAAAATAGAAAACTTTATTGAAGTCAAATCCAACAGGGCAGCTGAGCTCAGCCCCACGGCAGGAGCCCAGCCTGCCGCTCACCGGGGTACAGAGAAGGGGGCAGGGGTCTCGTGAGGCACAGGGGGTACAGCATGGGGGGGAAATGGGTGGTCCTCACCCATGGGGCCCCAGGAAGAAGACAAAGCCACAGGCACTCGCTCCCCCTCTCCCTCCCTGGCTGGTTAAGGACAGAAGTGCCAAAGCAGAAATGTGGTGCAAGCTCCTAAGTGGCCAGACAGCCCGAGAAAGAGGGTCCTGCAAGCTCTGCACTCAGCCCACGACCTCGTGGCTCAGCTCCAAGCTCCAGTGCACACCAGCAGCAGCCAAGACCTGCCTCCGCCCCGCACGCAGAGAACCCCCGGCGACACCAAGAGCAGTGACCCGACCGCAGCAGACACCCGGTGCCCCTCTCCCCCGGCCCCAGCACAACCCCAGCCCTGCCACGGGCTGTTCCTGTGCCACCAGGACCTGCGAGCCCCTCCTGCAGAGCACAGCCCCGGCCCGGCGCTGGGCTCAGGGAAGCCCGGCCTCACCGTGCCGGCTGTGGCAGAGGGCCCGAGCCTGGGGGAAGCCGGAGCCTGAGCCTGGGAAAAAAGCAGAGCTTTGCTCCTCCACCCAGCCCCACCTGCCCGGGCAGGGCAGCGGGCGCAGAGCTCCCTTTGAGGCGCCCTGGGCAGGGAAGGTGGCAAGTTCAGCCGCACCAGCAGAGCCAGGTGAGGGCAGAGCCTTCCCAACTGCTTCCTGGGGCAGGGCAGGGCTGAACCTGGCTATGGCAGGAGCAGGACCAGTCCCTCCTCCCCATGAGCCAGCCCAAGCGGAGGGAGGGCTGGAAGGGTGGGCTCGCCCTCCTTGGTGCTCTTAGAGCGGTCCCCAAAGGGGAGGCAGGCGGGTGGCATTCCCTGCCCAGAGCCCCACATGCAGAGCCACACACATGCAGCGCCCTTCGCGTCACCGTCACTCAGGCAGCGCCACCAGGACCCAGCCCCGGGCGCTCCGACAAGGGCTCGGACAGTTTCTGACCTCCCCACACCACCCCCATCCCCTCCCTGCACCACGCCCAGGCTCAGTGGCTCGGCTCCGGGGTAGTCCAACGCCAGCCCCCTGGGCCACGCATGCAGGGCTGGGGGCCAGTCCAGGCTCACTCCCACACCTCTGTCCAGATGGCTCCCCGGTGCAGCGGGGGGGCCGCTGCCGGCCTCAGGATGAGCTCTCCTACCTGCTTGTTGGTGTATTTCTGGGGGTTGGTGCGGTAGCTGTAGTCCGAGTACTGCTCGGAGCCCGTCGAGTTGTTGTCCCCGGTGCCAACAAAGGTGTTGGTGGCCGGCAGGTCCTGCACCACCTGGTGCTTCTTGGAGGCGGAGGGTGACTGAGGCTGCAGCTGGATGGAGGGCAGCGGCGAGTTGGAGCGGTAGTGGCGGCCCAGGTCCGGGCTGCCCGGAGGGTAGTTCAGGGGCAGGTGGATCCGGGGGCTGTCGCTGACGGAGTCGTTCATGAGGTTGAACTTGAGCGATTTCTGCAGCCCCGTCTCCTCCTCATCCTCCGTGGGCTTGGGCGGCTTGGGAGACTTGCTCTTCTTCACCTTGCCCTTGCTCTTCCCGCCCTTGCTGGCCTGCTTGGGCGCGTACAGGTCCTTGGTCTCCTTCTTGCCCGCCTGGTAGCCGCTCTTGGCCTCGCGCTGCCGGCAGTAGCGCACCAGGACCACCAGCACGATGACCAGGGTGACGGCCACGATGCCGGCGATGACCCCGAAGAGGATGTTGCTGCGCTGCTTGCTGCGCTCGTACTCGGGGTCGCCGGCGATGTCGATGTCCAGCGGGGTGTCCAGGCTGTGCCCCACCAGCGTGTCCAGCAGCGTGCGGTTGGCCAGCGTCTCGTTGACGTAGAAGTGCACCAGAGCCGTGCCGTGCCGCGAGGGCTTGCCCTTGTCGTTGACGCGCACGACCAGGCGGTGCAGGCCGTGGTGCTTGCGCAGGATCTCCTTCTCCAGAGTGATGTCCCCGCTCTGCGGGGAGATCTGGAAGAGCTCGAAGGGGTTTCCTCCCGTGATGCTGTAGATCAGCTCGGCGTTGATGCCCGAGTCGATGTCCTCCGCCTTGACCTTGCTCACCTGCTGGCCGGGGCTGGTGTGGGGCAGGATGTGCTTGTAGGTGGCGTTGGAGGGGGAAGTGATGAAGGGGGCATTGTCATTCTCATCCAAGACGTTGATGGTCACCCCCACATAGGCGGACCTGGGGGGATCCCCACCGTCCACTGCCTTGAGTCGGAAGGTGTAGGTGCTCTGCTGCTCCCGGTCAAAAGAGATGCTGGAGAGGATGGTGCCAGTGCCGTTTTGGATGACAAAATCCCCGTTGTCTTGCTCCACCGACAGCTGGATCCGGGCATTTTCTCCTTTGTCAGCATCAATGACCGTCACCATGCCCACGGGGCTGAGGGGCGGCATGTTCTCCATCACCGAGAAGTTGTAGCCGCTCAGCATGAACTTGGGGTCGTTGTCGTTCCTGTCCATGACATTGATGGCCACAGACGCCGTGCCCTGCTTGCTGGGGCTGCCCTTATCTTCCGCCACCACCAAAAACTCGTAGCGTTCCCGCTGCTCTCGGTCCAGCACGGCCTTCACCCGGATCTCCCCGGAGTCAGGGTCAATGGTGAAGGAGCCCTTGGAGGAGGGGTCTGTCACCAGGGAATAAACCAGCTTGGCGTTGGAGCCGCTGTCAGCGTCAGTGGCACTCACCTCCATGACCAGCTCATCGGGCTCGTTGTTCTCAGGGAAGGCCACCTCAGTGAAGCTCTGGCTGAAGACAGGCGCGTTGTCATTGACGTCCATCACCTGCACTTTCAAGGAGTTGGTGCTGGAGAGGGGCGGGTTGCCCGAGTCCACGGCCACGATCTCTATCGTGTACTCCTTCACCGACTCGTAGTCCAGCGGCGTGGTGGTCTGCAGGAAGTATTTCTTCTTGCTGTCACTCCCCGTCTCACTGGCCTGGCGCAGCTGGAATGGGACGTCACCGGCCACCACGCAGGTCACCACGGCGTTTTCCCCCTCATCTCGGTCGGACACCTGCACCAGAGCCACTGCTGTCTCTACTGGCACGTCCTCCGAGATGTTGGCCATGCCATCCTGGTGGGTGACCAGCCCTATGCCGCGGATCTCTATGGAGGGCGCGTTGTCGTTCATGTCCTTGATGGTGACCACCACCTGCGCGCGGGCGCTCTTGGGGTTGGCGCCCTTGTCCTTGGCCATGACGGAGAACTTGAGGGTGCCGATGTCCTCGCGGTCGATGGGGCCCTGCACGGTGATGAGCCCCGTGGCGCGGTCCAGGCGCAGCAGCCGCCGCACCATGTCCGAGGCCTGGTGGAAGGAGTAGTCGATCTCGGCGTTGGCGCCCTGGTCCGAATCGTTGGCTTTCACCTGGGGGACAGAGGGACAATCCGTGAGCAGGACGAGGGCACGGCGGAGTGAGTCCCTCCGCAAACCAGGACAGCCGGGGGGGGAAAAACCAGGATTTCCTCTTCTGGGGCCAAGGACTGTGGGGTAAAGAGCCTGGGACCGGCAGAGCAGCTGGGAGCCGCCCTCAGGCACGGAGGCTTTGCCTCGCTTTTCCGGAGAAACCGGCCGGGCCGGTTGGCTGCGCTCCCCTCCCGGCCGGCTCCGGCATGCAGGGAATCCTCGGGAGCCATGGAACCGTGCCGCTGAGAGCCAGCCAGCAGCAGGGAGGGACAGCTCCAGCTGTGCCCCCGAGGAGGGGCTGGAGCAGCTGCCTGGCTCAGGTGAGGGCAAGGAGGGAGGCAATGATGAGCGGAGCTGCGGCAGCTGCGCCGCGGCATCCGGGGATGCAGCCGAGCAGGGGCTGGGGCTGCCTGAGCCCTGCACAGCACCATCCATCCGCACCCACCCGCCAGGAGCCCTGCATCCCCATAAACCTGCCTCTACGCCTATTATTTGCTTTCTAAAGAAGATGAGGTTTGTCTAACATTTGCCTCCCTAATCGGCTCTCTGAGCAGCCTCTTCTCTGCACCATTTGCTGCTCCGCCGTTATCTTGCTCAGCAGATTTGGATGGAGAACGAAAGTTGTTAAATGTAAATTCCACCTTTTACCTCCACTCACAAAACAGGCGGAAGTCATTTTCCCCCTGAAAGATAAAAGCTGAGCAATGGCAGCAGCGGCGTCTCAGCCCATTCTCCTCCCGGCCATGCAGCTCCCTTATCTGCTTCCAACTCCCATTCTCTTAACAGTGAAAAATGAATTCTTAAAAAATTCACATCAGAATTAGCAGGCAGATGAGAGCTGGCCGCGCTCCGCTTATTAAGATGGCAGCTGCAGATAAACAGATGTCGACTACTATCATCTCAATGCCCCCTCCAAGCCAAATCCACCAAGATCCAACCCCCTGGGCTCTCCGGGCCAGTTCGCCACGCTGCCCGAGACGAGGCAGAGCCCCGCTCGCTGCAGACAGCAGGGCACCTCCAGAGCCATGGCCAGCCCTGCACACGGGCAGCAGGGATGCTCCCTGTCCCACCTCCCGAGTTTCCATGGAGCAGCCAAGGGAATGCAACTCATGAAAGGCTCTGTGTCTTGTCTGCGGGCAGCACTGAGACCGCGCTGGCCCCAAGCCAGACTCCCGGTGGCCCTCAGGTCCCAGCCCTCCCAGGAACCCAGAACCCTGCTCCCCGCAGCCCTGCTGCTGCCCCTCAGCCGTGTCCTGCTGCCCCACTCGGGCTGTGCCTTCCTGCGCATCCTCTCCAACCTCGCTCAAGCAGAAGTGACATCCCAGGGACGGGCCAGCCTGCCAGCCCCGGGTGACACTGCAGGCTCCTCCATCCAACCCTCCCTCCTCCCTGGAGAAACCACAGCTCTTGGGTTGTCCCCACAGCCAGGCATGAGGTGAAACGGTGAGGAGAAGAGTCCCCTGCACTCACCTGGAGGACAGAGTGCCCCACAGGGCTGTTTTCAGAGAGCTCTGCCTCGTACAGCGCCTTCTCGAACTTGGGGGCGTTGTCGTTCATGTCCAGGATGGTGATGCGGAGCAGGGCACTGCTGGCCCGCGGGGGGTTCCCCCCATCCTGCACCTTGATGGTCAGATCGTAGGAGTCCCACTGCTCCCGGTCCAGGTTGCCCATGACGATCAGCTGAGGCTGCTTCTCATCCTGGTCCTCGGCCACCTGCAGCCCAAAGAGCTCCTGCGCCTCCGGACCTGCCATCAGCTCGTAGGAGGCAACGCCGTTGGGGCCCGAGTCCCGGTCCATGGCCAGGGGGATGGGGAAGAGCGTCCCAATGTTGGTGTTCTCAGGGATGGAGAGGGTGAGCACAGGCGAGGCGAAGTTGGGGGTGTTGTCGTTGATATCGAGCACCTCGATCTGCCCCTCGAGCAGGCGCGGGCTGCTGTTGGCGTTCAGGTTGGTGATGGACACCTCGAACTCCAGGTAGCAGGGGTCCCCGGGCAGGAGGTGCTGGCACTCCCGCAGGTTCTCCCGGTCGATGGAGGTCTCTGTGGTGTAGATGTCCCCAGTCTTGCCATCCACACGGAGGTACGGGGCCCCCACCTCCAGCTTGTAGAGGTGCCCCATGTCCGGCAAGCCGTAGTCAGAGGCCAGGCTCCCTATGAGGCTGTTGGGGGGCTGCTCCTCCTGCACTTTGTAGATCGCACGTGTCCCCGAGGCCAGGGCAGGCAGCTGGCAGAGGAGCCACAGGCCCAGGCAGGACGCCAGCGGGTTCATCCTGCGCTGCAGGGGAGCTGGAGGAGACACAGACACCGGAGGTTAGGGACCAGCCCACTTCCCTGGCTTATCCCACCGGGACTGCACACGGTCCTGGCACGGCTCCCGAAGGGAAGGGGCTGCTGGGGCTGGCTCCTGGCAGCCTCCAGTGCCCCGGAGGATCCGTCCCAGCTCGCAGAGTTCCTGCAACGCCCTGCTGGAGTGAGTAACCCTGTCATTGAAACCTCAGCCCTGCCACTTGCAGGAAGCCACTCCTGCCACTGTCCACCCTCTTCGTCACCACACCAACTGTAATTAGACCCAACGAGGCACACTAACAGGGTGGACTGAAGGCAGCCTGCTGCCAACAACCCGATGGGAGCCGGCCAGACTCTGAGACAGCTCCTCACCACCCAAACACAGGAGCATTGTGTGCCACCAGTGCAGGGGCACTGCCTGCCACGCACGGCAGGGACACACGGGCACTGCACGCAGCTGCCAGCACTGCAGAAACGGGAGCACTAAATGGGGAGCTCTGCCTGCTCTGCGGGGTCCAGCACTGCAGGGATGTGGAGCTGACACCCATCTGGCACTGCAGGGACATGGGACACTGCAGGGATGTGGAGCTGACACCCATCTGGCACTGCAGGGACATGGGACACTGCAGGGATAGAGGACTGACACCCACCCAGGGACAAGGGACAGTGAGGGACACAGGGCTGACACCCACCCAGGAACACAGGGCACTGCAGGGATACAGGACTGACACCCACCCAGGGACATGGGACACTGCAGGGATGTGGAGCTGACACCCATCTGGCCCTGCAGGGACATGGGACATTGAGGGGACACAGGGCTGACACCCACCCAGGGACACAGGGCACTGCGGGGATGCAAGGCTGCCACCCACGCAGGGATGGAGGGCTGCAGGGATTGCTGCAGGGATGCAGGGCTGCCATGCACCCAGCACTGCAGGGACACTGCCAGCAGACAGCTCCCTCACATCCATCACTGCCTGCAGTGCAGGAACAGCAGCAGCCATCACTTCGGGAACACTGCAGGAATGCAGGGCTGCTGCCCATCCAGCACTGCAGGCTGCAGGGCACTGCAGGGCCCTGGGGCGCTGTGGAGATGCAGGGCTGCCACCCCTCCAGCACTGCAGGGCCGTGGGGCACCGCTGTGGCAGGGACGGAGCAGCGCTGCCCTTGCTGCACTGGCAGCAGTGGCACTGCCAGCCTCGCACTGCCAGGTGCAGAGGCACCACCCACCCGGCACTGCAGGGATGCACGGCCTGAGCACCATCCCTCCCGCGCTGCCTGTGCAGCGCTGCCACCCCCGCTGGCCCTGGCAGCCAGAGGGACACGGGCTCCCTGCCCAGGCTGCGCTGCAGCGCAGGAACCCCCCGGGCAGCCCCCAGCAGTGCCCAGCCCCGGCGCACTGCAACGGCAGCGCAGCATCCCCCTCGCTGCACAGTCACTAGGCAACCCCACACCCTGCGCCAGCAGCTCCTGCTCCCTTCCTCACTGCAGACACACTGTTCCTTCCCATTCCCTCCCACTCCAGTCTGGGACATGGCACGCACTGGGTGCCCACCCGTGCCGGTGCCCACCCTGCTGCTGCAGCGGCGGCGCCGGGAGCGCTGCCCCCCTGCATTGCAGAGACTCCCCTGCATTGCTGCACCCCTGCACTGCTGCCCCCGCCACTGGCACCTCACACACTGCCCAGGCCGTGCCAGCAACACCGCCAGCCCCACAGACTGTCCCCTCCTGTGCCAAGCCACGTGCCCTGCCACCAAGCCCATTTGGTGCTGCGCTTGGCCACCAGCCTTCCCGTTCCCTGGTTTCCATTCTGGGAACACATTTTCCTCCTCCAGGGTCCAGGAGCACCCACACAGCTTCTGCTGAGCCGTGAGCATAAAGGGGTTCAACACAGCTCACTGGAACCCAAAAGCCCAGGGACTGGGTGCCCTAAAATTAACAGCCACAAACATCTGCCAAGGCCCCAGAGCATCACCCTGCTCTCACCGCTCCCGTCGCTCCCTCTCTCCATATTCTGCACCCAGGAATAAGCAAATGCTCCATGGGCAAGCGCTCCATGACTGTGGTGCCACAGAGCAAGTGCTCAGTTCCTGGTAAGCCTGGCATTGCATGGCTCATCAGCAAGTGGAACACCCTGCACTGTCCTCCTTGGTACTTCCTACAAGCTCCCAGTGCCTCCACCCCTCTGCTTCCCCATGGACATGGGGACATGGAAGAGATGAGCTCTGCCTCCGCAGTGAAAACACATCTCCGTGCCTGGAGAGGAGACTGTGGCCCTGAAGCCAAGCTTGCCTCTGCCCCCTTGTCCTGCCATTTCCTTCGTGTGCAGAGCAAAGCCATTCCCAGCCAGCTGAGGCCGTGCAGAACTGCCCACACCAGCGCTGGGATGTGTGACTCCAGGGGGAAGGGATGAGGAGAGCAAGCTCTCTTTAATCCATGGGCCAGGCTGAGGATGGAGGAGGCTGGGAGCTGAGCAGAAGCACAGCAGATCTGTGCATCACACATGCAGTGTGTGTTGCTGTGCCCTGTGAGCATTCCAGGGGCGTGCACCTGCCCGGAGCACGGCTGTGTGTCTCTAGGTAAAGGCACACACATCACACCTGTGCCCTGGCAGGGTGTCCAGCTGTGTCACACGGGGCAAGGAGCCCATCCCTGCCCGCTCCAGGCCCGTGCCCCGGGTGTGAGCTGGCGCTCCTGCACGTGTGTGCCCCACAGAGCGCGTGTGCGCATGGCACTGCCGCCTGTGCCTGTGCGTGATGTCACCCGTGCGGGGGCACTGCCACCTGGGTCACACTCGTGTCTGCCACACCCCCACGCCAGACCCCCCACATCCTCCCCCACGCTCCCTGAGCTCCACCAGCCCTGCGCTCCTGCTGGGGATGGCTGTGAGCGAGGACAGGGAGGCTGGGCAGCTCCAGCCGTTGGGAAAGGGCTCCGGAGGATGCCCGGGCTGGGAGGGGCACCGTGCCCGCCGCTGGGCTGTTTGCACTGGGCTGTTTGCACTGGGCTGGGCCCTGGCTGCTGTGACGTAGCCACATCCTGACTAAGCCTGTGCGAGGTGAAAGATCGCAGGGAAAGAAAGGGGAAAGTCTCAAGGCAGCGCTGATGCCTCACATGGCTGAGGGAGCAGCTGGAAATGCCAGGAGCCCTGTGCCAGCCCGGAGGAGGAAGGGTGTCACCCAAAGGTGCCCAGCACCCAGGGTTCCTGCTCCGGAAACGGGGCTGGAGTCTGAACCCAAGCCCCATTCCTGCAGGTGAAGGAAGGAACCCTGCAGAGCAGAGAGGTGGAAGGAGAAGACGGGCTGGGAGCCTGAGGGGCAGTGCTGGAAGGCACGAGGGGCCCTGAGCTCGGCAGGAAAAGGAACCAGCAGGGCCAGGAATCCTGCTCGGCACCCAGGGGTGCGAATGACACAGCGCAGACGTGAGAGCCCAGAGCTGGGCGTGAGGAGGAGGAGGAGGAGGAGGAAGCCTCCACAAGCACGTCTGTGCAGGAGACTCAGGCTTCCCAGGGGCCAGTCCAAGGCACCAGGCTATTTTCCCATGGGATCTAAGGACCATCCCACACTTTCTTCTCTGGTGCCAGGCACCTTTTTCCAACCTGCTGGCAAAGCACAGAGCACTTAAAAATAAAAACCCCTCCCAAAACAACTATTCCTCCGCACACACAATTCTCCCTACGGGGAGAGTGTGAGAGAGACTGAACCACATGAGAGAGGCGTTAGTCACGCTGCTTAATGCATGACTGGGAAGCTCTCGGAGGACAGTGGCATGCAAAATCCGACAGAATTCAGCCATCCCCACCAAAAAAAAAAAAACAAGCCTTAATGAGAGAGAGGCTAAAAAGCGCCGCGAATTTAAGCAACTGCTCGAACAAGCCTGTGCTCCCTGTGATTCCCACAGCCTCCTGGCCCCGTTCCACGGGAGGCAGCACCGCTTCGGGAACGGGCACCGAAGTCCAGCCTCTCCTTGCTCCCAGCGGCTGATTGCGTGGCTCGGAGCCACGGCTTACAAGTCAGTCCAAACCCTGCACTGAGCACACAAGTGCTAATCCCCCCCTGCGCTCCCCCCAGCCCTGCTCCGACACCCCAGCAAGCGGCAAACAGCTCATCCCAGCTCGGCGCGGAGATCGGGGGTTTGTCAGCCCAGAGAACGGCCGCCGATGGTCAGTCCTGCGCCGAAGGCACGGATGGGCTGAATCCTGGGTATTCCGCGGCACGTCCCAGGATTCGCTCCAGCCCCGGCTGCCACTGCGGCTGCTCGGCGTTTCTGCAGGCTGGGCCCGAGCCCCGGAGCCAGAGCACCCCGCGAGGAGGAACCCCACCGGCCTGGCAACAGCGTCACTCCAAAATCATCCCCGAGGAGCTGGGCAGTGATGAAAAGCCGGCAAAGCCCAGGGCCCTCCCTCCTCTCGCTGCTTTCTCCACATCCCTCCCAACTCTGGCATCCAGCGAGGCAGAGACCTGTCAGAGCCTCCCTGGAGTGGCACCCCCATCCTCCCCGCCGCGGGTCCCCCACAGCCACTCCGGGCTCCTGTCCCCTCCCGCCACCATCCCACCGTCCACCCCGGCTGGAGAGGGACCCTGGGGGAAGGCTAAAATGTCGCGGGCCTGAAACACCCCGGCAGGGCCACTGGGAGCTGGGCACAGCGGGAGCGGCTCTGCTCGGGGGATGCAGCCGGGGGGTTGGGGGGACCTTGGAGAGGGGGGACAGGGTCCCCCCCGGCCTCGCAGCGCGCCGGGGAAGGATGGGGAGGATGGTCTGCAGCGGCTGGCAGGGAGGATGGAGGCCGGGCTCCGCCGCCGCCCGCCGCGGCCGAGGCTCCCGGTCCCCGCGGCGCTGCCCGGGCTGAGGCTCCGGCTGGCGCCGGCTCCGGCTGCGGGCAACGGAGCGGAGCGGAGCCCCCGCTCCCCCAGGCGGCTCCGGCAGCACAGAGACACGCACGGAGACACGCACACACACACGGACACACGCACGCTGACACCCGTGAAAAAAGCCACGGGAGCCGCTCTGCCGGCACCGGCTTCGCGCTCACTCGCGTACCGGGAAACACGGATCGTCCGCGGCGCAGGCACGCACAGCCCTGGACGCACTCGGAACGGGCTGACACACTCGGAACCAGCGGACACACTGAGAGCCGGCTGAAACACCCGGAACGGGCTGACACACTCGGAACCCGCGGACACGTTGAGAGCCGGCTGAAACACCCGGAACGGGCTGACACATTCAGAGCCGGCTGACACACTCACCGCACGCACACCCCGTCACACACACGCACCTCTCCGCACACACACACGCGCACCCCACTCGCACGCACCCCACTCGGACACCCCGCCAGCCCCTCTGGTCCCGCCGCTCCGGCTCCCGGCTCCCGGCTCACGCACAGCCCCGCTCCCAGCCGGCTCCGGCTCACCCGCAACTTCTGCGGCTCCCACGCAGCCGCGCATCCCGCGGGCGCACACACCCAGGGCTGGACGAGGGACACGCACTCGGGGCCACCCCCACTCGGAAAAATAAACACCCCGAAACACGCGCGCACCCCCCGCCACAGCCGCCCTCCCGCACCCGCCGCCCGCCCTGCGCTGTGCGGGGCTGGCCGCGCTCCGCTTCTCTCCGCTCCGCACAACAAGTGGCAGCGCCGGGCGGGAGCGGGGACAAGCGGGAGCCGCCCCGCTGGCCGCGGAGCCCCGCGCAGCGCGGCGCGGAGGGGAGCGGAGGGATGCGGGATGCTCGAGAGCGGGATGCTCGCCAGCGCCGCTCCCGCCGCCGCCCGGCCCCGCGCTCCCGCACAGCGCCGAGCTCCGGCTCGGGGCATCCCGCACCCCCCCCGCGGCTCTGCCTGGCTGCGGGCGGGGGTCCCGGCCTCGCCGCAGCTCTTACTTGGATGGTGCCGGCGCTGCGCTCCGTGCCGAGCCCCTGCGCGCTGGTCCCGCGGTGTCTCCATCGCCTCCTTCCCGCCGGGACCGGGCTCCCCCCACCCCCCCGGCTCCTCTCGAGCGTTATCCACGGATGAAAACCAAATGGGGAAAAAAAAAATTAAAAAAAAAAAAAAAAAAAAAAAGAAAAAAAAAAAAGGAAAAAATAAAAAGAAGAAAAAAAAAAGGGGGAGGGGGGGCAGAAAATATATAAATGTCCCGTGGGAACCGCCCCCCTCCCCGGGCCGGGGCTGCGGCTCCTTCGGCGGAGCGGCGGCTCAGGCTGGAGGCAGCCCCGGTGGGCAGCTCGGTCCGTGCCCGCCTCCGTCCCTCGGTGTGTGTGAGGATGTGCAGGGGAAGCGCAGCGCAGGCACGGCCCCTTCCCCCCCCGCCCGCCGCTGCCTCCGCCTCTCGCCGCCACCACGGGGAGGTGGAGCTCCGGCTCCTTATCAGATCCCGAGCCCGGCCGGGCTGCCGGGACCAGCGGGCAGAGCCGCCGGTTCGGGGTGCCGGCACCGCGCCCAGCGCCGTGCCCGTGCAGAACGGGGGTCCCCGCCGAGCCCCTCACTCCGGGACCCCTCCGCTCCGCGCCCGCACACGTGAAGCTCGGCTCTCCCTTTTCACTCTTCTCTCGGTGCTCTTAATGATTAATTCGCCCATTTATTCTTCCAGCCGGCGCTTCACAGCCCCACAACCCCTCTGCACAGGGCCAGCTCGGCCGGGAGGTCCCTCCGCGGGACTGTGCCCACCCCTCCGCGGCCCCCCAGCCCAGCAGGGCTGCGGGCAGCCTGCAAAGCTCCTCTTGGGCTGCGGCGCTGGGGCTGGAGCGGCCGTGCCCTGCCGTCACACCTGGGTGAATCACGGCTTTATTTATTGCGGGGTGTCGGGGCGCAGCAGGCACGGAGCTCCCGAAAGCAGCCGCGAGCTCCCAGCGCCCTTGCGATGCTCTCACAAGCTGCTCTCCCTCACCCCGGCACCTCGGCAAAGTCCCCGCGCTGTGGGGACAGCCCTGCTGCCTCCGCCGCCTCCGCGCTCCCTGCCAGGGCTGGAGCCGCAGCCCGACCCTGCCGAAACCCTCGGCAGCCTCCGAGGGTCGCGCAGCCCGCGGCGCTGCCCCTCACCCGCGCTCCGGGCCGGCTGCAGCGCGGATTTCTCGCCAGGATGCTGGAAAGTGCTTCCCGCTCCGCCGCAGCGAGGATGGGAGCGCGTCTCCCCGCTGAGCTACGCCAACCTGTTGCGCAGCGCCCTTCGCTGCACACATGCTCAGCTCGGCTGCATGACTGCACCATCTAGAGGCTGCGCCTGCCTGCTCGGAGCAGCCCGGCTCCATCTCACCCCCTAAATCAGCCCGTTTTCCCCTCCAAATTGCCGTGCTTTTCTCCCAAATCTCCCCGCTTTTCCCCGGCAGCAAGCGGGTTCGGCCCCGTGGCAGGGCTGCGTCCCGCCAGGCAGGAAAAGGGGGCTGGAGAGTCATCGCTCAGGATGGAGAGCCCACTCTCCTCCCCGACTTTCTGCTCCTGCAGAGATGTCGGCTCCTCCGCGTCCGTGCGCGGGGTTTTTTTTCCGAGTGTCAATTCACATGAAGCCAATTTAGCAGAAGATGTGAAGTGAGAAGGCAGGGAAGGTCAGAGCCCACCTTTGGGGCAGGGAGAGGAGCTGTGGGGTTTGTCAGGCTGTGCCCTGCTGATCCAGCATGAGCTGGGCAGGGAGAGGGAGCGAAATTCTGAGGAGATGAGGGGAGGTTTGATGGATCAGTAACTGGCAGCCCTCCTTGGAGGGACAGAGAGCTGGAGCAAAGGGAGAAACCGAGGGAGTGACCCCGTGGATCCAAGGCTGCCCGTGGAACAGGAACAGCAAACTTTAGAGATTGCTGGGGACCAAAGGTTTGCATTTCACAAGAGTCACGGGGCAGTCGATCGGCAGCGGCACGGGGAGTGCCGGGGAGCTGGGCAAGTACATGGATCTCTGATTTGTGGGACACTGGTGACTGTCACCTCAGCCTCTGCTCACACACGTTTCTGAGGGACAGGTCCAGGCTGTAGGAATGCAGGGGAAAAGTGTCCTGGCATCGGGAACCAGATCTGTGCAGCCCAGAGGAGCTGAGGGGATGGCATGTCCAGGCCACTGCTGGCCTGGCATCCCAGGGGTGCCTCGTCCATCTCTGCCTTCCTCCCCCACCCCACTGCCTCTGAAAGCCCCTCCCAGAGTGCTCCTTGCTCTCTGACAACACAGGAAACTTTGCCATTCCCGTACTTCCTTCTCCTGTGCGTTGTTGTAGAATCCCAGAATGGTTTGGGTTGGGAAGGCCCTCAAAACCACCTCATTCCACCCTTATCTGGCAGGGACACCTTGCACTATCCCAGGGTGCTCCAAGCCCTGTCCAACCTTGCCCTGGACACTTCCAGGCATGGAGCTTCTCTGGGCAACCTGTGCCTCACCACCCTCACAGGGAAGAAGGAATTCCACCCTTATATGCACCAGCTCCAGATGAGTCACCCATCCTCACCTTGTCTTCACCGTTCCCGGAAAGCAGAGCCAGTCTGAGCAGCAAGAAAGCCTCAGGCTGCAGCTCTGTCTGCAGAGTTGTTCCGTGAGCCCCGGCAGGGCTGGCAGTGCTGCTGGAGGCTCTGCCTTGCCCCGAGCCCGGCTGCTCCAGGTGCCCCGTGCTGGGCTGTGCTGGCATCACACAGAGGCAGCAGCTCCGTGGTGCCAGTGGGGCCTTGTCAGAAGAACAAAGCCTGCGAGGGAAGAGCATGCAGCTAAATCTCTGGGAAAGCAAGAAGAAAGGGAAACACGGCAAGCAAATGAACCTTACAAGAGAATAAATACCCCCTCCCCAACGCACACACGCAGCAACCTGGCTGCCGTCTGCTGCAAGGAGTTCAAAGGCTCCTCTGTTCTCTCTCATCAGCTCTGGGCTCCGCAGGAGAAGCAGCAGCTCGGATTTGGGCAGCAAATGCTAATAACACAGATGTTCTGACAATCCGCTTGTTTCTACAATTAAAAACAAAAAGATCCTCAAAACCCAAATGCGAGGAAATGAGCACATTAAAGAACTTCTCCTCCGCTCGCCTCCTGCGTCACCGAGGGCTGCAGGTTTGCGGGGGAAGGAGCTGGGTGGGTGCAGCCCCATCCGGATCGCTGCTGGGATGGGGTGGGACGGGGTGGGAGCAGCATCCCTCGGACCACGGCCAGGCTCTGGCTGTGGGATGCAGGCAGGAGCCCCGGCTGGGATCCACGGAGCGGCCGCGGGGCTCGGGTGCTCGCAGCCCGCCTTGCCTGTGGGATGCTCGCTGCCAAATTATTGGGAGATTGTTTTTATTACTGTTTTAACTCTTTTTTTAACCTTGTTTTTCTCTTGGCTGCTCTTTCACTCACTCATTAATTTTGGTATTTTTCTCACGGTATATAACCCCTGTCACGGCTGCCATGGCAACAGGAGGGAATGTGCTCAGCGCTAAAATATCCTCTCAAAAATAACAAAAATAAGACAACAGAGGCAGCTTCTGTGGGCTGCTGCAAATCTGCAGATCTGGCCTGGCTTTGTAGTGACGGAGGATGAAAGATCCTGCAAGCCGGGGAAGCCCCTGAGCCCTGGTCCTCCCACAGCTCGGCCCACCCCACATCCCAGGGCACGCGGGCTGGGAGCTCCCACTGGGATGGACACTGAGGCCAAGCATCTCCAAGCTCCTCATCCAGCCCTGAAAGCTCTTCCCATCCTCAGGATCACTGTCCCCAGTCCCTCAAGGCCACATGGACTCCACCATTGTCATGCTGGGAGCTCCCACTGGGATGGACACTGGTGCTGAGCATCTCCAATACCCTCATCCAGCTTAGAAAGCTCTTCCCCATCCTCAAGGACCTTTCCTCAGCAACCTTTCCTCAGGGATCACTGTTCCCTGTCCCTCCAGGTCACATCAGCTCCACCATTGCCACACTGGAAGCTCCTCCTGGGATGGACAGGGGGGCCAAGCCTCTCCAACCTCCTCATCCAGCCCTGAAAGCTCTTCCCATCCTCAGGGAACCCTTCCTCAAGGATCTCTGTCCCTTGTCCCTCATTCCTACATGGTTTCCACCATTACCACACTGGAAACTCCTCCTGGGATGGACACTGGGGTTGAGCATCTCCAATGTCCTCATCCAGCCCTGAAAGCTCTTCCCATCCTCAGGATTACTGTCCCCAGTCCCTCAAGGCCACATCAGCTCCACCATTGTCAGGCTGGAAGCTTCCCCCAGGGTGGACACTGGGGCCAAGCATCTCCAACCTCCTCATCCATCCCTGAAAGCTCTTCCCATCCTCAGGGACCATTGTCCCTTGTCCCTCAAGGCCACATCAGCTCCACCATCATCTCCCAGGATGGACACTGGTGCTGAGCATCCCAGAAAGCTCCTCCCCTTCCTCAGGGAGCACCATTCCCCAGACAACAAGGAGGAAAGGCTTGGAGAAGGAGGTGAGGGCATTGCTCGGGGGGGTTGCTGGTGTCCCGTGGGTTTCCATCCACACCTGAATCCCTGGGACAAGCCCCACCTGGTGATGTGACATCCCCAGACTCGGGAGAGTTGGTGGCAGGGCCAGCAGGGTTGTCACCCAGACCTGCTGTCTGTGTGTGACAGCATCAGCAGGCTGGGGGAGAGAGGCACTTGTGTTGATAGAGCACACTCGGATCTCTCCGAGGCATTTGACTTCCTTCCACCTGACATTTTGATTAAAACTTGCATTAGAAGGAATTAACAGGGCACAGATGAGATGGATTCAAACTGCTTCCCTGGCAGATCTCCGAGGGGGCTGCTAATGGGGAGAGAGCAGAAAGGAACATTATTCCCACCTCCCTCCCCCGGGGCCCCGCGCTTCGTCCGCTGCTATGAAACATTTTTATCAATGATGGAGATGAAGAGATGAAATCTGTGCTGGGAAAGCTGGAAAATGACACCCAGAGCGATGAGACAGAAAGGGAAGAGGATGTTTTCACCTGGTTCAATGGTCAGGGGGTGTTGGACTGCAGATATTCGGAATATTTCCTGGACTGAAGTTTGGGTTTGAAGCCCTCAGGCTGGATCTTGGAAAGCAGGATCTTGGACATGCCCATACAAGCTGGGGTGAGGAATCCTGGCTTTTAACCAGAAACCAAGGGAGCTTTAAGTTTAAACCCTCCCAGGAATATCTGCCTGGTCCAGTGATGCAGATTTGTCTGTGAAAGAGTAATTAGGGATCATTGTGTACTGATGTGTGGGGGCTGGAAATCAGTGAATAGCGCCCTGCTGGAGCTCTTTGTCTGGCACCCACACTCAGGGATGTCAGGGGAACACCAGGAGGGTTGGAAGGAGCACCACAGACACCACCACAGGCTGGAAAAGCCGGGCCTGGGGGTGTGATGCTGTGAAAACTCTGTTATCAGGTGATCTGAGCACCTGGCCGTGTCCTCCCACATGGAAAGCAGAGCGGGGAACCCGTAAACAACAATACCCATAACAAGAGCAGGGCTGGAGCTGGAGAGAGGCACATTCAGCCTTGGATTGCAGTCCAGCAGCCAAGTGGTGGAAGCATTTGAAGGCTGGAGAGGCTTTTCTCGGGGAGATGACGGGCTCACAGCGCTGCTGCAGCTTTTGTCACCAGATTAGATCTCACTTGAAGAAAGAAACCATTTAATCCTAGGAGCAGCTCTGAGGCTGAGGTGAGGACGGGCTGGGGTGAGTGACCTCCCTGGCCCCATCCTCCAGCTCATCCCTTCCCTCACAGCATCGGGAACAGAATGTCTGCAGTGCCCTGCAATTATTCAAGCACTGATTAATCAATCCCCTGCTCCAGGGTTCAGGAAGGTTTCTCCAATCCCCACCCATCCTCTGCAGCACCAGAGATCTCCTCAAGAAGAAGCAGCAGGGCCCCAAAATGAGACCCTGGTGGCTGACTGAGCTTTGGTGCTCAGTGCCTGTGCTGATCCTGGGATTCAGACTGGAGAGGAGCTTCCCTGGCACTCCAGGCTGTTGGAAACCCGTGGGATGCTCCAGCAGCTTCCCCAGGGTGGGAGCCACCCCCAAGGGGCAGCTCCTGCTGTTCCCATACCAGTGGTGTGGGGTCCTTCCCATCCCCTGCACTCTCTTTATTCCCAAAATATTCACATTCCTGCTCCTGGGTATGAGGTAGGAGTGAATAGGGCTGTACATGGTGTGGGGTCACAGAGTCATGGAATCACAGCACGGTTTGGGTTGGAAGAAAAATTCGTCTGAATGCAAAATTGGGATGTCACCCACAAAATCACATCATTCAGGTCCCCTGGCCCCCTCGGCTGTGCCCAGCCCGGGCTCCCCATGACTGCCAGGAGCAGCTTGGGGAAGAACAGGCGCCCTGGCAGGACTCTGGTGGTTCCTGCTGGACTGCCGAGGGTCTGGCAGAGCTGGGGGAGCCTGGGGAGCAGCAGGAAGGGGGAAGGTCTCAGGAAATGCAGCCTTGCGAGGAATGAGCCGCGTTTCTCACGGCGCTGCCGCTCGCTGAGCTGGCCTCGCCTCCTCCGGGGATCTGCTATTCATTCCTCCTCCGAAGGAGAATTACACCCATTTCCTGCCTTTGTTAGGGTCCAACGGTCTCCTGCCTGCAATCCCACCTCCAGCTGCTGCTGGGAGATGCTCCAGCCCTGGAGACAAGCAGGCAGGCACCGGGGAAGGGAGGTTTCCACATCCTGCCCGCTCCAGAGGAGCAGCAGGAGACTCGGGGAGAGCAGAGCAGACCTGCCCTGCCCGTGACTGGCACGGGGATGGGACACGCAGGAACCTCTGCTCAGGCTGCCACTTGCCCGTGGAGCCTGGGCTGGGCAGGAGAGGAGCTGGAGAAAGGGAGAGGCTCATCCCTCATCCCTGGCGAGTTCTGTAGGGTTCAGGCACAGATGGGGATCGTGGGTGACAGCAGCAGGTCAGGGGCTGCGGTGGGGACAGCCAGGAGAGCTCAGGGTGAGCGTGGGCTTGGCAGGAGGTGGCAGGGACAGACTGAGGGCAGGGTCAGTGCATGGGTGTGGCCATTACAGGCCCAGGGAGAATCTTAAAGGATTTTTCCCCAAGCTAGAGCCGTTTCTCTACTGTAAATATGAGAGAAAGAATTATAACAAAGATAAACACCTGCTGGATCCTTGAGAAAGCCTGGGACAAAAGATGTCTCCTTCTCTGACCAATGAACTGTCTGCATTTTGTTATGCATGAAGTGTCTTATTTAAAGCAAAGGTTTCCTTCAATAAATTGCTCTTTCTTGTTCTTTCTTGCTGGCACTGGGATGGGGAGAGCAGGGAATGGCTCTGGGATGGTCATTGTCCCTCTGGAGCTGGCACTGGGATGGTCACTGTCCCATGGAGCTGGCAGTGGGATTTGGAGAGCAGGGAATGGCTCTGGGATGGTCACTGTCCCTCTGGAGCTGGCACTGGGATGGGGAGAGCAGGGAATGGCTCTGGGATGGTCACTGTCCCTCTGGAGCTGGCACTGGGATTTGGAGAGCAGGGAATGGCTCTGGGATGGTCACTGTCCCATGGAGCTGGCACTGGGATGGGGAGAGCAGGGAATGGCTCTGGGATGGTCACTGTCCCTCTGGAGCTGGCAGTGGGATTTGGAGAGCAGGGAATGGCTCTGGGATGGTCACTGTCCCTCTGGAGCTGGCAGTGGGATTTGGAGAGCAGGGAATGGCTCTGGGATGGTCACTGTCCCTCTGGAGCTGGCACTGGGATGGGGAGAGCAGGGAATGGCTCTGGGATGGTCACTGTCCCTCTGGAGCTGGCACTGGGATGGGGAGAGCAGGGAATGGCTCTGGGATGGTCACTGTCCCATGGAGCTGGCAGTGGGATGGGGAGAGCAGGGAATGGCTCTGGGATGGTCACTGTCCCTCTGGAGCTGGCAGTGGGATTTGGAGAGCAGGGAATGGCTCTGGGATGGTCACTGTCCCTCTGGATGTGGCATGTGGCAGGAGCAGGGGGCCAGCAAGGGGCTGGGGTGGGAAGTGGTGGCAGCAGTCACGGACCTGAGTGACGTTTGCTGTGTTTGCTCCTGGGGGGTGATGCTGCCCCTTTATCTCCACTCTGTGTTTGCTCTGCAATATCCTGGAGCCAGCACTTCTCAGGGCAAAATCCAGAGTGAGGATTGAAGGGAAATACAGGGCTAAACAAGTGGCAGACAAGCTGGGATCCAAGGGAAAGGCCAGCCAAGATCAGATACAGCATAGCCTGAGGGAGAGAATGGCTTTATGGGATGACTGCAGGTCTGGAGTGGGGGATCCTGGTGGGAATCCTCTCTTGGGGTTGGGGCACAGTGCCAGTGCTGAGCCTGGGATGCAGTGGGTGGAATTTTGGGAAGGAGACATCACTCCCAGCTGTGCCCAGGTGCCAGGGCGATGGCACACAGCTCACAGCTTCCCCACAGAGGGACAAAGTCCATCTGTCCCCAGAAAAGAAGCTTTGCCACACACCCCAGTGTGCCCTGCCCGGAGCAGGAAGGCTGTGGAAGCAGGGAAGGGTGGCAGGGCTGAGCAGGAAGGGGGTGAGGCAGCTTTGGGGAAGGATCCTGAGGAAGTGGGAGCAAGCAGGGAGAGCAGACTTTGCCCATCCTGGTAAACAAACAGCATGGATCACTCCAAAGCAATCCCTGACTGCACCATCCCTAACAGACACAGCCTGCAGGGCCCTGAACTTTTGTGTATTTATTTTGGGACAAGCACATTAAAGGGAAGATATCAAACAACAAATAATCTCCCTGCACACCGGCTTGCCAGGTGTCCTCTGCTCCCCAGGGCAGCTCCAGTGCTGCTGAGTGCCACCTCACGTGCCCAACCTGCCCCAAGCCCAGTGCAAGGCTGGCCCCTCCACATCCACCCCTTACCAGTGCCTCAGATCAGACCAGCTGGGTGGGTTCCTCCAGAGGGACAGTTTTTCTTCAGGCTAGTTTCCTGCACTGGCCCTTAATTCCTTTTTCCCTCACAAAAGGGCCCCGTGGGTCCTGGGGACTGGAGGATTTGCAGCCCCTGGCAGTGCAGGGTGTGCTTTGTACACCTCCAGCATCTCCACATAATCCTCTCTGCCATCCCTTTGTTGGTTCCCTTTCATGGCACTCAATTCCCAGCGTGGAGCCGGCTGGGAATGACTCAGAACAGCTCGGTGTCGGTGGGTTCTGCCCTGAGGGGCAGCTGCCAGCCTGGAGTGGCCAAAGTGCCCAGCCCAGGGCACTGCCCAGTGCTGCCCAGCAGCCCCCAGTGTCCCCAGGAGCTGCAGCTCAGCAGCGATTGCTGGCGCTCACAAACAGCCTCGTTTCATCTCCAGAGGAAACTCTTCAAAGCCACCCAAGCACTTTGATTTCCGAAAGGTTTTCATTCCTGTGAAGATAAGAAAAGCTCCCTTGGCACGGTGCAAGGGCCCCCAGGAGGGACTGCAGCCCACATGCCTGGGAGCCTGGCAGCCACGGGCTGAGAGAGCTGAGCGGGCACACGAGCCCATGGCCACCAGCAGCAGCTCCGGTGGCCCAGCTCAGGGCAGGAGCTGGCCCTGCTGCTATGGCACTGGCACTGCCCTCTGCCAGGTCAGGGATGTGCTGGGGTGACCTGGAGAGAGTTTGGGGAATGCGGTGGGCACCTGTGTCTCCTCCCAGCCTCCATGGCATGGCCTCTTGCAGGGACAATGGGCTGGTGGCCCAGGACGATGGGCTGGTGGCCCAGGTGCTGCTCCCAGCTCTGGGCTCTGCTGCCCAGGGGCTTGGTTTGGAAACTGGAGGGATGTGTGTGGGCTGGGGCTGGGAGCAGGGAGTTGTGGGTCTCAGAGCCATGCAGGGGCTGGGGAGGGCAGGGAGCAGGCTCCTGGGACAGCCTGGGAATGATGGGGACAGTCTCACCATGGGGTGGGTGCTCGTCCTGTCACCCCCCCTGTGGCCAGAGCCTGGCCCTGACCCTCCAGCCTCATCCTGGCTCAGAGTCATCGGGGTCTCAACCACAAAAGAGACTTTGAGCTGCAGGATGTGGAGGTCAGGAAGCAGGAGCCCTTCTGGTGTCTCCACAGCAAATGAGACAATTTGGAGGGGGGATTTGGATGATGAGACCCCATTGTTATGGGATAACGAGATCCCTGGCCACCTCAGCTTGAGGTCCCTGGCAAAACCACCAAAAGCCTTCAGGAAATCAGGACTGAGTGTGGAGATGGCACAGGGGGGTCACAGGGAGCTTTGAGAGGAGCTGCAGGAAAGTGAACTCATGGTCTCCCCATCCAGCAAATCCCACTGAGCTGTGCCCAGCGTGGAGCCAGGGTTTGGTGCCACCAGGGTTGGGAAGGGCTGTGCCAGGCACACCAAGTGAAGGGGCAGAGCAGCAGAGGGAGGAAAGTCATTGGAGGGTGTTGGCCTGGCTCACAGTGAGACATTTGGAGTGAAACTGGTCACAGTTTTCTCACAAAATGAAACCTCTTGGCCTGATTGCAGCAGCACCTTGGAGCTGGAGTGGGCTGAGAGCACAGCCAGGGGTGCTGTGCAGCGGGCAGGGAGCTGCTCAGCCCCTCTGCAGGCTGAAGGGGCAGCGCTGGTGTCACCAGAGGGCTCAGTGACAGGAGGGGGTGGCACAGCCAGCACCAGACTGAAATCCAGGGCAGAAGGAGATCTGGGTCCCCTCCTGCTTCCCTGCCCCACAGCCCACGCTGGGCTGCTCCAGGGGACAGCTCCTGGCCTTGTGTGACACCCACAGTGTCACCTCCCGGAGATGTGGGATGGGGCAGCTGCACAAAGCCAAGGAGGGTGGGGAGGGCACAGCGATTGTGATGCATCTCTGCTGTGTCACCTCTGCTGTGGCACCATTGCTGTGACACCTCTGCTCTGACACCATTGCTGTGACACCATCACTGCTGTGTCACCATTGCTGTGACACCTCTGCTGTGACACCATCACTGCTCTGACACCATTGCTGTGACACCATCACTGCTGTGTCACCATTGCTGTGACACCATCACTGCTGTGACACCACTGCTGTGACACCATCACTGCTGTGGCACCATTGCTGTGACACCATTGCTGTGACACCATCACTGCTGTGTCACCATCACTGCTGTGTCACCATTGCTGTGACACCTCTGCTGTGACACCATTGCTGTGACACCATCACTGCTGTGGCACCATTGCTGTGACACCTCTGCTCTGACACCATTGCTGTGTCACCATTGCTGTGACACCTCTGCTGTGACACCATTGCTGTGACACCATCACTGCTGTGGCACCATTGCTGTGACACCTCTGCTCTGACACCATTGCTGTGACACCATTGCTGTGACACCATCACTGCTGTGTCACCATCACTGCTGTGTCACCATTGCTGTGACACCTCTGCTGTGACACCACTGCTGTGACACCACTGCTGTGACACCATCACTGCTGTGACACCATCACTGCTGTGACACCACTGCTGTGACACCATTGCTGTGACACCATCACTGCTGTGACACCATCACTGCTGTGGCACCATCACTGCTGTGACACCATCACTGCTGTGACACCACTGTAGGGACAGCACTGCTGTGACACCTCTGCTGTGACACCATCACTGCTGTGACACCATCACTGTGTCACCACTGCTGTGACACCACCACTGCTGTGACACCATTGATGTGACAGCACTGCTGTGACACCTCTGCTGTGACACCATCACTGCTGTGACACCATCACTGTGTCACCACTGCTGTGACACCATCACTGCAGGGACACCACTGCTGTGACACCATTGCTGTGTCACCACTGCTGTGACATCACTACTCTGTCACCACTGCTGTGACACTATTGCTGTGACACCATCACTGCAGGGACAGCACCACTGCTGTGACACCATTGCTGTGACACCACCAATGCAGGGACACCGTCACTGCTGTGACACCACTGCTGTGACACCCCCTGCCAGCCCTGCAGGGACACCAGCACCACATCCCCTGGTGTCCTTGGGGTGTCCATCACCTCCCGCTCCCTCCTGGGCATGCCAGGGGTGCAGGTGCCTCCCTGAGGACCAAGAGTGGCTGTTTTAGGTGGGTGACGGGGCAGTCCCCAAGCTGGGAGGTTCCCATTCCTCTTCCCTGCCCTCCTTGTGCTCAGTGTGACCCCACACCTCCCTGGGAGGCAGCAGGCAGGCCCAGCTCGGAGTGGGAATCCGAAATCCGGGGCTCTGTTGGATTTGAGGATGACACTGGTGGCGCAGGAGAGGGCAGGGTTTGCAGAATGAGCAGGAGACACGCTGGCACTGATGGAAGGAGCACGGCAGAGCCTGCGAGACCTGTCCTACTTTCCCAACAGCCAAGAGCCAGGGCGGGGGTCCCCCCTGACTTCCCTGCTCAGCCCCTGGGCTGATGCCGAGGAGCTGCAGGGACTCCAGCCCGCAGTCCTTCCACGGCTCCGGAGGAAGGTGCACGATGCCCCGGGGCAGCAGGCAGGCAGAGGAGCCCTGCAGGGAGGCGCTTGCTCTCCTTCCTGCCAGAGCAGCCTGGGGCACAAACGCTCCCCTGTGCCCGCTGCCCGGCTCCCCGGAGCCCAAAGCACTGGGGCGCACGGAGAGGGGCACCCCGAGCGGCTGGGCCATCCCAGAGCTGCTTTTCAGGCAGCTTTGTCACCAAAAATACTACAGAAAAGTATTTCTCAGCTGTTTTTCCTGTGGTTTTTTTTTATTTTTTTTCCAGCCTGAGTCAGGTTTTTAAAACCCTGTGGACCTTTCCGTGCCACTCCACCTCTTTAGGAATGTGGGAGGGGAGGAAGCCATACAGAGATCCCATAACTAGTTTTAGTTTGCAATCCTGTTGTTAGAAGGGCAGAAATAAACCCCAGAGCAGCAGCAGTGGGAGGCAGCACCCCCAGCCCTGCAGGGACACCCTGGTGCCTCAGGACTGCAAGACTTGGGTTTAATTTCCTTCTCTTTCAGCCAGGTTTTCTAAGGCAATGAGGTGATTTTAGCTCCTGGCTGATGTCACCGATGTGAGGCAGCTCTGCAGGATTTAGATCCCAGAATCAGAGAATTGTTCAAGCTTGGAAAAACCTCCAAGGTCACCAAGTCCAACAGTTAACCCAGCAGCACCGTGTTCACTGTGACATCATGTCCCCAAGTGCCACATCTGCACATTTTTTAGAACCATGGAGTCACAGGATGATTTGGGTTGGAAGGGATCTTAAACACCGTTTTTATTATTATTATTATTATTATTATTATTATTATTATTATTATTATTATTATTCCAACCCTTTTGGCAGACACCTTCTCCTAGCCCAGGCTGCTCCAAGCCTGGCTTTGAACACTTCCAAGGACCCATTTCAATTTGAGGGGTCCCCAGATTGCTGGCTGGGTATGGGGAGGGGCAAAAGGTGCCCTGAAGGAGGAAAAGACACACCAGGAGCAAACACCCACCTCTGGCAGCATCTCCTGGCACTGCAGCCCCCCTGAGCTGCTGACCTGCAGCTCTCAGGGTGGGTTTGAGTGGGCCTAAACCCTTCTAAAACTGGGTCCTGCTGGGTGGGACCTGCAGCTCTCAGGGTGGGTTTCAGGAGGACCTAAACTCCTCTATACCGGGTCCTGCTGGCCTTAGGCTCTGCTGGAAGAGACCTGCAGCTCTCAGGGTGGGTTTGAGGAGGGCCTAAACCTCTCTAAAACTGGGTCCTGCTGGTCCTGAGCCTTCTGAGCTCTGCTAAGAGGGACCTGCAGCTCTCAGGGTGGATTTGAGGAGAGCCTAAACCCCTCTAAAACTGGGTTCTGCTGGCCCTGAGCTCTTCTGGGAGGGACATCAGGAGGGGTTCCAGCAGCTTGGCAGATCCTAAACCCCTTTAAAACAGAGTTCTGCTGGCCCTGAGCTCTGCTGGAAGAGACCTGCAGCTCTCAGGGTGGATTCCAGCATCTTGGCAGATCCTAAACCGCTCTAAAACTGGGTCCTGCTCACCCTGACCTCTGCTGGGAGGGACCTACAGCTCTCAGGGTGGGTTTCAGGAGGACCTAAACTCCTCTATACCGGGTCCTGCTGGCCCTAGGCTCTGCTAAGAGGGACCTGCAGCTCTCAGGGTGGGTTCCAGCATCTTGGCAGATCCTAAACCCTTCTAAAATGGGGTCCTGCTGGCCCTGAGCTCTGCTGGAAGCTCTCAGGGTGGGTTCCAGGAGCTTGGCAGATCCTAAACCCCTCTAAAACTGAGTCCTGCTCACCCTGAGCTCTGCTGGAAGAGACCTGCAGCTCTCAGGGTGTATTCCAGCATCTTGGCAGATCCTAAATCCCTCTAAAACTGGATCCTGCTCACCCTGAGCTGTGCTGGGAGGGACCTAAACTCCTCCAAAACCGGGCCCTGCTGGCCCTAGGCTCTGCTAAGAGGGACCTGCAGCTCTCAGGGTGGGTTTGAGTGGGCCTAAACCCCTCTAAAACTGGGTCCTGCTGGTCCTGAGCCTTCTGAGCTGTGCTGGGAGGGACCTGCAGCTCTCAGGGTGGGTTTGAGGAGGGCCTAAACCCCTCTAAAACTGGGTCCTGCTGGCCCTGAGCTCTGCTGGAAGAGACCTGCAGCTCTCAGGGTGGGTTTGAGGAGGGCCTAAACCCCTCTAAAACTGGGTCCTGCTGGCCCTGAGCTCTGCTGGAAGAGACCTGCAGCTCTCAGGGTGGGTTCCAGCATCTTGGCAGATCCTAAACCCCTCTGGAACGGGGTCCAGCTGTCCCTGATCTCGGCTCAGGCTCTCCTTGCCCGCTTTGTCGGGGCAGGCCTGGCATGTCCGTGGGGGAAGCAGCCCCGGATCGAGCCAGCCTGGAAACCAGGAGCTGGTTTGGAGCGCTGGGTACGGCAGCTCGGGAGCCCCTGCTCGCCCAGATTTCTAATTACGCTTCTGCATAATTGTTCTGAGCGTTTGCTCAGGCTGGAGTGAAGCTTATTGGTTTGTGAGGCCGAGCACACCCCGGGGCCTGCTTCCAAATGTAGGCCCGGCCTTTAGTGCCCCCGGGCCGCCCTTGGAGGGTGTGAAACTCGTGTGTTATTGCTGAGAGCTCCTCAGAGCTCCTGCAGGGCTCCAGATGTGTCATCCGGGCCGGGGGTGTGCTGCCTTTTCTGCATCCTGACTCTGGATCCTCCACCTCTGCCTGGGGAAGGACTGGTGGAGTTCTGAAGGCTGGAGCTCTGAGTTTTTTGTGCTGTTAGGTGTTGGTTTTTAGAGGAGTGTTGGTTTTGATTGGAGAAGGCTTTTCAAAGTGAATGATAGAATTCAAGTTATTGGTGTGTAGTTTGAATAGAAGGGTGGAATATCTGTGTAATGTGTAATACAAGTGTGGAATATCACACAGTGATGGGTTTGGAATTTGGGGATTTAGAATATAATGATAGGTATGGGACAAGATGGAGGTTTTTAGGGTGGAGCTTTTTTGTTGTTTTTCTTTGTTTTTTTTTAAATTCAGGTAGTACATTTTAATTAAATAGAAAATACTGTACTATGAGCTATAGGTGTTTGGTTATTGGGTTAAAAGTAAAAATAATCTAGGTGTTAGATTTTAATTTGATTCTTTAGTTTTAAAAGACTTTGTAATGAGTGAGATACATTGTCATCTCTTTTATTTTTAGATTATTAGTTAGAAGTGTTGTAGTACTTACTTACTATAGATAAAAATTAACTAACTGAGTCCAAACACGAAATTCCGTCTCTTGTGCTTTTGATCCCGACTCTGACTGAAGAGAAAAAAAGAAAATAAAAAGTAAAATAGCAGTGCCCCGTGTGAGGAGTTACATGGAGAGCTGCAAGGGTTTTCTCTAGTCTATGATCTGCTGCTTCTACAAGTTTCCTAAATTGTTGCTTGGATTGAGACCTTCAGCCTCATCAGAGGAGGATGAGTTTGGGAGCACGGCTGCTGCTCCTGCATGAGGCTGTGCCAGGGTTTGGCTGGGTGTTCCCAAATCTCCACCTCATTTCCCCCATTCTGTGCTCCCTGTGCTCCGTGTGCTCCCAGCCCTCCCTGCTTCCTGATTTCCATCCCGTGTTTTTATCCTGATCTCTGTGGGTTAATCCCTGTTTTCTCTGATGCATCTGCCATCAGAGCTCTGTGAACCTTCCCTGTTTCTCTTCCCAGCATTCCCACAGCTCTGCTAAGCAGCCTGGAGCCTGGTCCCATCTCATCCCAACCCCTGCCATTCCCACAGACCCGGGATTGAGCCATCTCTGTGTCCTACGAAATGTGGCACAGTGAGAGCTGCTCTTCCTTTGATCCCAGGAACGGATCAGTGTCTCTGGGATTGCCTTGTGGGGGTCACAGCACCCCTGGGAGGCAGGATCAGAGCCAAAGTTAGGGCAGGGACTGAGATCAAATCCAGCTCTGGCTCCTGCCAGGCTTATGGGGATGGAGCATCCTGGTCTCTGCCCGTGGCAGAGGCTTGGAATGAGAGAAGTTTTAATTTCCAGCCCAAACCAGTCCATGATTCCATGAATCTGGGAGAACCTTTCCCATTTCCTTAAGCCTTTGTGGAGGGCTGGGAAGTGCTGAGCTCCAGTTTGCTGTGCCAGCAGGCAGGAATCAGTGCAGGGTGAGACACACGAGCTTCCCCTGCCCTCCCAGACTGTCGGGATTTAGGGAAGGGGCTGTGTGGGGTCACTCCTGGGGAGACACAGAAAACTGGGAATGTGCCTCCACCAAAGCTCCAGTGAGTCTCGGGATGTGGTGCCAAAGCCACCCGTGATGTCCTTCATGTGCTGAACCACCAGGAACACGGACGAGTGACATCCAAATGGCTCCTCCTAGGAGCCCCAAATCCTGTCCCAGCTGGGATGAGGGAAGGATTCCTTCTGTCAGGAGGTTCCTGAGCAAATAGGAGGGAGCAGCTTTGGGCTCCAAGCAGCAGAACCTCCACTGGGGCAGCAGCACCGAGGGAGAAACGTGCCCACAGCAACAACTTCCCCCTGCTCCAGAGACTCTTCCCACTGCTTGATTGATGATCCACTCATCCAGGCTGGAGCTCCCAGTGCTCCCCTCCATGGACAAAGCCCCTGGAGTGTCTCCAAAGCTGCTGATTTCCCCAGAGGAGCCCTGAGCACCATGGCCAGGACACAGCCACCCTTCAGCTGGGCATGTCCAGATGTCCATGTGAAGGATCTCCTCCAGGACCAGGCCAGCCCAGGTTCCTGGGATGCTCCCAGGCGTGGCTGTGCCGTGCTGCTGCCCAGGAAGGGGAGAAGGGAGGAGCAGCAGCAGCAGCCCTGCGCAGTTATGCAGTAATATCCAAATCTGCTTACTGTCTGCTGCTGTGATTGAAGGAGTTTCTGTAATAATGTATTAGCTAAAGCTTCCAGATTATCCCAAAAACATCAGCTTTAACAAAGGGGTAATGCCTCTTTAATCCCCGCATGATCCCGGTTCCCAGTCTCTGCAGGACATTAATTCACGGCTAATACACAGACTGCAGGCAGGCTGCTAATGTGGGCTGCAGCCCAGGGGGCCAGCCGGACTCTGCTTTGTGCCTCCTGCTCCTGGGAATCCAGCCTGGCCCCTGCTTTGTTCCTCCTGCTCCTGGGAATCCAGGATCTCCAGCCTGGGGATCCCTGATTCCTGAGCAGAGCTCCCGGATTTGGCCCCTGCAGTTGGCCTGGGATGTTCCTGTCTCCCCTGCACTGTGGGACTGGATGTGGGATGTGGAATGTGGGATGTGGGATGTGGGATGTGGGATGTGGGATGTTCCTCACCCCTACATCCCTGGAGGAGGTGTAAAGGTCATCCTGGAGAAGCTGTGACTGTTTCATGTCCAAGGCCAGGTTGGACAGGACTTGGAGCAGCCTGGGATAGTGGAAAGTGTCCCTGCCATGGCAGGGGATGGAATGAGATGATCCTTAAGGTTTTTTCCAACCCATTTTTTGAGTCTGGGATTCTGTGAAAATCAGCTGTGGTTCTGTTGCACTTGGCAAAGAATCTGCTGGTGGGAAATGCCATGGCCAGGGGTGATGGGACCACCAGGATCTCAGCAGGGCTTCACCCGGGGCCAGAGCAGCTGCTGAGGGGACAGCACCATGGAGCTGGGCCAGGGCAGGGCCAGGCTGGATTTTGGGAGAAGTTTCTTCCCCCAGAGGTGCTGGGCACTGCCCAGGCTCCCCAGGGAATGGGCACAGCCCTGAGGCTGCCAGCTCCAAGAGCTCCCAGGGTGGAATTGTTGGGGTGTCTGGGCAGGGCTAGGGTTGGAATTTAGGGATCTTGGGGTCACTTCCAGCTCAGGACTCTGAGGGGTTTGGAAAAGGACACTTCAGGCTCCTGAGAGCCCAGCAAAGGCAGCGCTGCAGATCCAAACCCCAGAGGTGTGTGTGGACAAACTGGGAAACAGGGCAGGAGCTGGATGGACACACAGCAGATGGGGACCAGGCCATGCCTGTGCCCTTCAGCAGGACTCAAGAGCCACTTTGTCCCACTGACAGGTTGTGGAAATTGCCGCTGTCACCCTGGTCTGCTGCAGCTGAGCCTCCCCTCCCTCTGACCCAGCTCAGCCATGCACAGGATGGATCAAGGAGAGATCCCTGGTGGAACAGCTTCTCTGCTTCTCCTCCTGCACCCCATTCTCATCTCCCCCAGGCCCAGCTCCACAAGCAGGAGGAGCAGGAACTGATGATCATGGTCTGAAATCTGCTGTGCCAAAGGGATTTCAACCTGCCAGACTCCGGTGTCAGCCTTTGTTTTGTTCCAGAACTCTGCAGAAAGTTTCTTGTCTCCCTGGCTCAGGAGGAATTCCCTCCATCCTGCTTGGGGTGGGCACGTGGAAATGTTTGATGGTGGGAGGGAACCCTGGAGTTGGAGTTCCCCTGGGACCAGGCCAAGGGGTACAAAGCACAAAACAAAGAGCAGAGAGCAAGCCCAGCATGGCAGAGAAGGCTCGGAGGTGGTGGCTCTCACACAGGTGGGACCCTGGCCAGGGGAGCTTTCATCCCACTGGCTGTTCCCTCAAAGCCAAGACATCCCCAGCTCTGCACTCTTATCTCAGAGCCACCTGAGGATGTCACAAATTGTCCTCCCGAGGTGTCCATCCTCCCCACAGCCTGTCAAGGGCTGCAGGCTCCGTGGGGAGCAGTTTGAGCTGCAAGGAACTCGTCCCACCCCATCTGCTGAGGCCAGTTGCCATCTGGGCCAGGACCTGAGCACAGTTCAGCCTCAACCTTTGGGCTGCCTTCTCTCAGCTTCCTCTTTTGATGTGGAAATCAGCAGCTAGCTCAAAGAGCTGCTGGGTGGCTGGATCCAGCAGCAGGTGCCGCGTGCAGAGCGCTCCTCTCTCCCCAATTATCTTTGTGGTCTCCACGGTTACGGCACCAGCTCGGGGAGGTTTCTCTGCCTGCTCATCCCTCACCTGTGGGGCAGCGCTGCCAGCCCTGCCCTGGGGGCACAGCAACCCCGGGGATGCTGCAGGGTGGGGCAGAGTGACCGGGAATTCCCGGTGGGAAAGGCTGGGGGTGCTGGTGGCACCACTGGACACGAGCCCAGGTGTGCCAGGTGGCACCTGGACCAAAACCAGTGTGGCAGCAGGAGCAGGGCAGGGCCTGTCCCCTGTGCTGGCACTGCTGGGGCACCTCGAGGGCTGTGCCCAGCTCTGACCCCTCATGGCCAGAGAGCCCTGGAGGGGCTGGAGCGTGTCCAGGGCAGGGAACAGAGCTGGGAAGGGGCTGGAAAATCCTGAGGGAGCTGGGAAGGGGCTCAGCCTGGAGAAAAGGAGGCTCAGGGCCCTTGTGGCTCTGCACAGCTCCCTGCCAGGAGGGGACAGCCGGGGGGGTCGGGCTCTGGGAACAGGAACAGGGACAGGAGGAGAGGGAACGGCCTCAGGCTGGGCCAGGGGAGCTCAGGGGGGACAGCAGCAGGAATTTCCCCATGGAAAGGGAGCTCAGGGATTGGAGCTGCCCAGGGAGGGTTGCAGTGCCCATCCTGGAGGTGGCACTGAGAGCTCTGGGCTGCCCCAGCTGGGACTGTGATCCAACCTCAGTGATCCTGGGGTTCTGTGGGAGAGCTGCTCTGGGGGGATGGAGCCAGCCTGAAGTGCCTGGGGAAAATTTCTTCACTGGAGGAGTGGCCAGGCACTGGAACTGGTGGAGTGCCCATCTCTGTAGAGTTCAAAACCTGCAGGTGAGGACAGGGGTCAGTGGAGCCCTGGGCAGTGCAGAGGGAATGCTTGGCTGGAGGATCTTAGAGAGCTTTCCCAACCTTGATGATTCCATCATTCTGTGCCATTCCCTGGCTGCTCCTGTGCTTGACTGCCCTGGGATGCAGCCTGGGGACATCAGGCACCTGCCCTGGCCATTCCCCAGTTTGTGCCACAGGTGTTGGGCAGGGACCGAGCTCCTGAGGGGACACACACACAGATCCAGGTGTCAGCTCCACCCACACGGGAATGTCACAGGCCAAAGCACAGAGATTTAACCCCCAGTCCCTCCCAGGCAAGGGGAAGGCTCCAGGGTGGAGCAGCTGGCAGTGAGGCACCAGCAGGAGCATTACTGGTTACACTGGGAGCCTGGTGGAGCCGAAACCGGCCCTCCCACAGTGTCTGGGCTGCAGTGAGTCAGCCACCCCCCTGCTCTCTGCCGTGTGGGACTGCACAGGTCCCTTCCCAGGGCCTTTTCCATGGCTGGGCATCCCAGAGCAGCGTCCCATGGTCACATGTGACACACGTGTGACACACAGGTGTGCAAGGATTGGGGCTTGGAGCCACCTGGGACAGTGGGAGGTGTCCCTGCCCGTGGTATGGCTGCAACTGGACAGGATTTAAGGTCCATTCCAGCCCAAACCATTCCATCATTCCATGATGTTATCACAGGATGAGCCACAGAGGTTTGGGGCAGCAATCCCAGGGGAACTCCCTCTCGATCTAGGAAAAGCCCTGGGAAAAGTCACCAAGGTTCGTTTTGGCAGCTGCTTCTCCAGGCTCTGCTTTGTCCCAACTCTCCATTCCCACTGAGCAGTTCCCACAGCTGGGAATAACGCTGGGAATGCTCCCCTGCCTCTGTTCTGAGTTCCTAATGCCCCAGGAATGCTCCCCTGCCTCTGCTCCAGGTTCCCAATGCCCCAGGAATGCTCCCCTGCCTCTGCTCCAGGTGCCCAATTCCAGCACGAGGAGCTGCAGCAGCAAACCTTGCCCAGGGATTCCAGCTGCTGGGATTCCAGCCCTGCCATGCCACACCTTGGAATGCTCCCAGGGAAGCAGCCCCTGCGGGGATGTGGGAGCAGCACGTGTGGTTCTGAGCTGTGACATCCACGGGTGAGGCTGGAACCACCCCCTGCATCCCCCAGCTTGTGCCCCACATCATTCCAGCCCATCCTGGAGCTGCATCCAGGGCTCTCCCACGTGCCAGGGAATTCATGATCCTTGCAGGGAGGGTTCCATGTGCCAGAGAGGCTCTGGCAGCCTGAGGAGCTTTGGGAAAGGCACCTGACAGGTTGGGTAGCATTTTCCTGCAGGGCATCATTTGACAGCTCCAAGGTGTTTGCTCCACGGAGATTCGTGTGCAGGCACGAGGAGCAGGACAGGCAGGGAGCCCAGGAATGCCAGGAGCTGAGTCAAGGCACTGGCAGGAGAAAAAGTGGGTCCAGTTTGGGCATGTGGAGAAGGAGGAGGCAGCTCCCGGGGCAGGACACACAAATGATTGCACACAGAGCCTGAGCGTGGCTTCCATGGATTTACCTGTGCTGGCCAGGCTGGCTGAGCCCATGGGCAACCTGGGCTTGTGGGTGGCACCCCTGCCATGGCAGGGGGCTGGAATGAGGTGGTTTTCAAGGTCCCTTCCAACCCAAATCACTCCATTATTTGATTCCATGATTTGTCAGCCTGGAAGTTCCTGTCCTTTACCTACAGCTTACGAGCAGCTCGTTGCATTTCAGCCATGCAGCTTCCCTCTGACCTGGGCAGAGCCCTGGGCCCAGGGTGAGGGGGAAAGCCCATGAGAGCACCCCAAGAACCAGCATTTTGGGGTGAGGATGGCGCCCTGAGCCCGTGTGAGCTCCGTGCCTCCGCTCGTGCCACCCCATCTCCAAATACTGCCACGACAAATAAATGCCACGCACCACCCACAGCCAGAGGGAGGGGAGAGCTAAAAATACCCTCCCTGATGGCTGCCAGCAAAGCCCAGCAGGGCCACCTGCCAGCAGGGAGCCAGAGCCACCCCAGGCACCCTGCACAGACTCAGGAATGGGAATGACTCCTGCTGGAATGGGCTCCTCCAGCAGGATGGGTGCCCGGCAGCCCAGCCCAGCTGGCAGCTCCCCATGCTGCCTGCAGACACTGGGAGGCTCAGATCCTGGGGAAAACCCCAAAGGAGGGGGTGACATCCTTCTCTGCCACCTCCCCAGGGGGGCAGCACAGTTGCCAGGCCAGGGGAAGGGCAGTGGAGCTGCTGGCAGAGGGGTGGGGACAGTGTGGGGACAGGGGACGCTGCTGGTGGCACAGGGGACACTGCTGGTGGCACAGGGGACACTGCTGGTGGCACAGGGGTGTTGGGGCATTGCTGTGGGGTTGGGACAGGGACATCAGAGCAGCCTGTCCCACTCTGGAGGGAGGGATGAGGACGGTGGGGAGATGCTCCTGAGCCTCCATCACCCTGCACGAGGCACCCCCAGGTCTGGGGGTGGTGGCACCTCCCCAGGGTGACCATCAGTGTCCTGTCTGAGCATTCCCAGGTCTGGGGGTGGTGGCACCTCCCCAGGGTGACCATCAGTGTCCTGTCTGAGCATTCCCAGGTCTGGGGATGGTGGCACCTCCCCAGGGTGACCATCAGTGTCCTGTCTGAGCATCCCCAGGTCTGGGGGTGGTGGCACCTCCCCAGGGTGACCATCAGTGTCCTGTCCCTTCATCCCCAGGTCTGGGGATGGTGGCACCTCCCCAGGGTGACCATCAGTGTCCTGTCCAAGCAGGAGGGCAGGGGCAGCTGCCCTGTCCCCAGATGTCCTGCAGGCTCAGCCTCTCCCCTGAGCAGAACTCATCATAACCCATAACCAGCAGGGTTTGCTCCCCCTTGGGAAGCTCCTGGGGCTGGAATTCCCGGGTCTCTGGGCAGGCAGTGCCCCAGGAGCTGTGGGAAGCTGCTCCCCTCAGCTCCCCTGGCTCAGGGCAGCCCCTGGGAGCTTGGGAACAGGATGTGATGAGGAGCAAAGGGCCACATGCTGCCTGTCATCCCCCAAAATGAAAACCTGAGATCCTGGAGGACACATTAGAGTGTAAAGAGCGTGAAACTAGGAAACATCTCACAGCTCCCTGCCTGCAGAAATCTGCTCACTCGGGCCGGATCTGGAGCCATGGAACAGGAGCAAAGCAGAAGAGCTTTGTCTCTGTTCCAGCCCTTCAGGGATTTGAAACTTGACAACAACGCAGGAGAGATTTTCTCCCTGTTTTTATGGATTATCAGTGCGTGAAAACACTGCCACATCCATGGCAGACCCATGGAGCAAACCTGCTCCCAGAGCCCAGGGAGAAAACTCCTCCCATTCCCACAGCCAGCAGCCCCCAAGCCGTGTGTCCTGTCAGCCCCAGAGCACCCACAGCTCCCAGAGCACCCACAGCCCCAGAGCACCCACAGCCCCAGAGCACCCACAGCTCCCTGCAGCACCCACAGCCCCCTGCAGCACCCACAGCCCCAGAGCACCCACAGCCTCCTGCAGCACCCACAGCCCCAGAGCACCCACAGCTCCCTGCAGCACCCACAGCCCCCTGCAGCACCCACAGCCCCCTGCAGCACCCACAGCCCCAGAGCACCCACAGCCCCAGAGCACCCACAGCTCCCTGCAGCACCCACAGCCCCCTGCAGCACCCCATGAGCAGGGCCCACCCCTCTGCAGAGCTACCCCCAGCTCTGGGGTCTCTAAAAGGACCTGGAGCTGCTGGATGAGTCCAGAGGAGGCCGTGGGGATTCTCCCAGGGCTGGAGCCCCTCTGGAGCCAGGCTGGGAGAGCTGGGGGGCTCACCTGGAGAGGAGAAGGATCCAGGGAGAGCTCAGAGCCCCTTCCAGGGGCTCCAGGAGAGCTGGAGAGAGACTGGGACAAGGGATGGAGGGACAGGACACAGGGAATGGCACAGCTGGGTGGGATTTTGGGCAGGAATTGTTCCCTGGCAGGGTGGGCAGGGCTGGCACAGGTGCCCAGAGCAGCTGTGGCTGCCCCTGGATCCCTGGCAGTGCCCAAGGCCAGGCTGGACACTGGGGCTGGAGCAGCCTGGGATGGTGGGAGGTGTCCCTGCCATGGCAGGGGAGGAATGGGATGAGATTTCCTTTCCATTCCGTGATCCCATGAGTCAGAGCCCCCTGAAAGCTGCAGAGGCTCCTGCTCAGGGTGGCTTTGCTTGGGCTGCTCTGCACCCCAAATGTGTCCCCCTTCCTCCATGGATTCAGGCTTCCCTGCCCTGATCCTGTGTTTGCCAAATCTGGGGTCCCCCGAGCTCACCCCACCCCCAGCAGGGCGATCCAAACCCCGGGGATCCCGCATTTCCCACTGAGAAGGAATTTCTCTGAAGGAGAAAATCGAGGCAGGACCCCGAGCCCGTGGCAATCCTCAAGGCACAGGAAGCTCCGCAGAGGAGCTGCATTGCTCAGGACTGACTCATCCACTCTTCTTGCTGCCTCATGTCGGATATCACGGACACGAGGGGGAAAAAAAAAGCAGGATTACGTTCTCTCTTCTTCCCCCAGCCACGCTCCTGAAGTGTGGCACGGTGGGGACCAGCCTGGCTCCTTCGGGCACAGCTCAGCCCTGACCATGGGAAGGTCTCCCCTGGCTGTGGGGAGGTTTCCCACGGGCAGGGAGCAGGTGAGGTGCTTCCCACCGGGATTTTAGCTGGGATCGCGCTCTCACACCCGTGGGTGCCACACGGCAGGTTCGGAGCTGCTCCCTTGACCCGGGGTGGAATAGCCGGGTTGGGAAAGGCTTTGATTCACGGGTGGGCTCGTTCGAGGGCCCCACCCTCCGAGCAGGTTGTGCGGCTGCTGCAGCAGGACAAACACCCCTCGGGGCTCCTCCAGTGCCAGGGGGCACTGCCAGCCCCACCGGCACCCCACAGCGCCCGGGCAGAGTGCTCCGAGCCTGCCCCGTGCATGGGGCAGTGCTGCTCCTTTCTGAGCCACCTTTGGGAATAAATCCCCAGTCCTGCTGCTGATATCCGCGGGAGCCTGGCAGGGCAGTAAATAGCCGTGAGGAGCCAGCAGCCTTCAGCCCAGGCTGATCCGAGCATCCCTGTTTCATCCCCCAGCGGAGAGTTCGAGCTGGGAACAAGCAGTGCCGGCTGTTCCTGCCAAGCGGAGCTGGGCTTTGGGGGAGAAATACGCAGGAGTAGTAGGAAGTGAGGTTTAGCATCCCTGCAGACCTGAGGGAAGGGGAGAGAGCTGCTGCTGGGGGCTGAGAAAGCCCAGGGTGGGCTGAAATTGCCACGAAATAAATGTGTCTGGAAGAAACAGGAACAGTGAGGGGGGTGTTGGTAGTGGGAAATAAATTCCCTCCCATTTGCAGGGAATTCCCATTTCCCCCAGGAATAAACAGTCCAGCTCCATCCCTGCTCTGGGAGCTGCTCCCCTGGCCACGGCTGTGGAGCAGAGAGCTCGGGGAGACATGCAGGGAGGAAGGGATGCTGCAAAGAGAAAAGGGAAAAGGAAAAAGGAGTGGTTTTTTTCTCCCGACTGACTCATGTCTGCATTGCCGTGAGTCAGCATGGCAGGATCACCTGCCCGGGGCAGCCTTTGGATAGAAATGATCTTTCAGGCTCCTTCCCTGGCATTCCATGGCCGTGCAGGTGGGGATGGGGTGGCTCTGCCCCTCCAGGCTGCCTTGGGCAGGGTGCAAACCCCCCCACCCGTGTCCTGGTGTGTGTCCTGCCAGCTCAGGGGGCCCTGTCACACCCCCTGCTGCCGCCTTAGCAGGCTGCCAGGGGGTCAGATCCCAATCCAGGAACTAATCCTGCCTAAAAATAGTCATTTTTATTGTATATCTTTATATCATATTTTATATTTCTATTTTAACTGGCGGAGGAAATTTATTTTTAATAATTTCCTTTTTTTTCTATTTAACTTTTCTGCAAGGAAGTTCCTGCAGTCCAACGCTGTCCCAACCGCTGTCCCAGCATAAGCAGGGCAGCAGCAGGAAGGGTCCCCCAAAAACAGGGGACACACAAAATGCCAGGAGCCCCCCGGCAGTGGCACCCCAGTGGGGGCGAGCACCAGAGAGAACCCGGCGACTCTCTGCCGAGGGAGCGGGATTTGCACCTGCCGAGGTGCCCGAGCTGGGCACAGCTCCCACCTCACCCTCCTGCCCTCCCTCTGGAGTTCTGCCTCGCTTTCCCACCCTGCTGTCCGCCCTCGCTGCCTTCCCACCCCCTCCCACAGCCGGCTCCATCCCGGCGGGAGCATCCTCCTCCTCCTCATCCTCCTCCTCCTCCTCCTCCTCCTCCTCCCACCCGCTACCAGGAAAGCGCAGAGTGCTGGGATCCCTGCCAGAGCCCGGCTCCTGCTTCAGCTTCCAGCGAAATGCCAGGAACGTGATCTCCGGAGCTGCCAGGTGACAGGAGGGACATTTCTGCGGCGCTGGCGCTGCGCTGGCTCAGGTGGACCACGCTGGGTGCTCACGTTCGCTTTGGGGCGCTCACATCGTTCTCTGAGCGCTTCCCCTCTGATCCAAAACCCTCTGGAGCCTCCCGAGCATCAGCCACTCACAAAAAATAACCCTGCAGGTGGGAGATGCAGAGGGAAGCTCTGGAGGGAGTGGAGAGGACCCGACAGAGCCTGAAGGGAGCTGAGGTCTCACCCCAGCCCAGGAGAGTCTCCTGCTCCTTCCCTGGGCAAAGCCAGGTGGAAAATCGCCAAGGAGCACCCAGGACTCCCGTCCCACATCCCCACTGCCCCCATCCTCCCTGCTGTGAGCCCGTGGGGAGCTGGGTGCTGTGCCAGGTGCCTGAGGGTGCCATGGGGACACCTGTGGATCCACGGAAGGGGCAGCAGCAGGAAGAAGCACAGGAGCAGCCCCCACCCCGCTCAGGCTGGCTGCTGCAAACCTTCACCCAAAGGGTTTTCTTCCCATTTTTTCCCTTTTTTCTCACCATTCCTTGTGGTTTTTTTCCCACATCCCAGCCCTCATCACTGCCCCTCCAGGGACTGCAGGTTCTCTGTGACCTGCACAAAGCCCTCTGTGCCCTCTGTGCCCTCTGTGCCCTCTGTGCCCCTGCTGTGTGGCAGTGCCAGGGACATTTGGGTGATGTCCCCTCCCATCCCCATCACCCTGTGAGGCCATGGGACCCCTGTCCCCCACAGCCCTGCAGGGATGGTCCCTGGGGAGAGAAGGGATGGCATGGATCATCCCTGGGTGCTCCTGGGAACAGGGTGTTATGGGGTCAGAATGCATCCAAAAAGCAGGGGAAATACTGCAAAATATCTCATTTTCAAAAATGACACTGCAAAAGGGAAGGGACGTGAAGTCAAGTCTCTGCTTTCAAACCTCCTTCCTCCCCTGGGAATAGGGAAGTGGGGAAGCACAGGGATTTCTGGTGTGACCCTGCACATGGCACACTAAGGAGAGGCATTAAAAGCTGGGCACATCTCACTGGCAGTGCCCAAAAAATCTCCAGAGGCCAGAGGAGACCAAATCCTGCACTGTGCCCCCTCCTTGGGTACACCTGAGTGACCACACGAGCTGGTGACTCTGGCTTGGTGCTCCCCAGGTTTATTGCCAGGCCTGTGTCACCTGCTGAGGGACACAAAGGCCACCTGATGCCCAGGGCACGTGGCCCCTGAACCTTGTCACTCCTGGGCAGCAGAGTTGGAGCTGCCTGGGTGTGTCAGCTCCCTGAGGATGTGTCCTGGCTCTGCTGTGGGAGAAGGGATGGCACCTGCAGCATTCCCAGCCACCCCACACGGGTGGGACACATGGGGCCCGAGTATTTTTATCCTCCCCAAGTGTGTGTGAGTCACTCATTTGTCTCTCCTCCACATCAACCCGTTCCAGCACAGCGCCAGCTCAGAGGGAGAGAGCAGGGGAGAAGGATTTCAAACCCAGCTCTGCTCATGGGCTGGAGGAGGGGAAAGGATGGGAACCATCCCTGCTCACCCCCAAACCCACCCAGCCCTCCCTCTGCTCAACCCCAGAGCTGCAAATCCCCTCTGCCCCAGCGTGGGCAGTCCTAGAACTGCCTCTCCTCTCCCAAGGAATGGGTTGGGGATGGGCTGGCACTCAGCAGGAGCCAGGAACCAACACATGGCCAGGAAGGACCTGATGTCCCCATTCTCTGAAGGTCTGAGTGTGGCCCTGCCCAAAGCAGCATTGACACATTTCCTTTGCAAAGAAAATGCAAATTATCCCTCTGCAAGTGCCTGTGGCAGTGACATGGGATGGCTGACAGGATGAGGGGAATGGTTTCAAATGACAGAGAGTAGGTTTAGTTGGGATATTGGGATAAAATTCCTCCCTGGGAGGGTGGGGAGGCACAGGGTGCCCAGAGCAGCTGTGGCTGCCCCTGGATCCCTGGCAGTGCCCAAGGCCAGGCTGCAGCACAGCAGGGAGAGCAGAAAATTGGGATCAGCACTGGGATGGGGGAGCCTGGCAGGTGTCCCTGGCACTGCCACCACGGTGCAGGGCTGCCAGGGCCAGCGTGCTGCCAGTGCCCCAGAACTGGAGCAACCAGAGAGCCAGGGCTGGAGGCTCCAGCTGCTGGTCCTTGGCAATTCCAGCTGCTGGTCCCTGGCTACTCCAGCTGCTGGTCCTTGGCTACTCCAGCTGCTGGTTCTTGGCTATTCCAGGTGCTGATCTTTAGCAATTCCAGGTGCTGATCTTTAGCAATTCCAGCTGCTGGTCCTTGGCAATTCCTGCTGCTGGTCCTTGGCTTCTCCAGCTGCTGGTCCCTGGCTACTTCAGCTGCTGATCTTTAGCAATTCCAGCTGCTGGTCCTTGGCTATTCCAGCTGCTGGTCCTTGGCTACTCCAGCTGCTGGTCTTTGGCAATTCCAGCTGCTGGTCCTTGGCTATTCCAGGTGCTGATCTTTAGCAATTCCAGCTGCTGGTCCTTGGCAATTCCAGCTGCTGCTCCTTGGCTACTCCAGCTGCTGGTCTTTGGCAATTCCAGCTGCTGGTCCCTGGCTACTCCAGCTGCTGATCTTTAGCAATTCCAGCTGCTGCTCCTTGGCTATTCCAGCTGCTGGTCTTTGGCAATTCCAGCTGCTGGTCCTTGGCTACTCCAGCTGCTGGTCTTTGGCAACTCCTGCTGCTGGTTCTTGGCAATTCCAGCCTCTAACCTCGGGTGGGATTAGCAATTTTAGCTTCGGTCCTGCACTGCAGAGCTCAGGGCTGTTCCCCTGCTCCTGCTGCCAGCCCAGCTGAGCTCCAGCAGTTCCTACCCCAGAGCAGTGCTCCAGAGAGGGTGCTGGGGACACTTGGGGACACCTGGGGAGCAGGGGACTGACAGGACTGGCACCTCCTGTCCCCCAAAGTGCTGCTCTGAGGGGCCAGGGTGGCACAGAGGGTCCCTGAGCCAGGAGCTGCTGGTCCATGTGTCAGGGATGAGAGGTCCCTGCTGGCCATGGAGACTCATGATGTCATTTTTCCACATTTCCCTGCTCTCCCTGCTCTTCCCACGTGTTGCCCCTGCTCCCTGCCTTCTCCTTGGTTCCATGGCCAAGGATGTGCAGGAATGGGGGAAAGGCTGAATTGTGAGGATGAGGAAGGTGGGGTCAGGCCAGGCTTGGGCTCGGTTGACACCATACAAGGTGGGTTTGTGTCCCACTGAGGGGGCTGGATCCCACTGAAGGGGATTGGATCCAAGGAGGATGGATCCCACTGAGGGGGTTGGATCTCACTGAGGGGGCTGGATCCCACTGAGGGGGTTGGATCCCACTGAGGGGGCTGGATCTCACTAAGGGGGTTGGATCCCACTGAGGGGGTTGGATCCCACTGAGGGGGTTGGATGCAAGGAGGATGGATCCCACTGAGGGGGCTGGATCCTGCCAGGGGAGCTTGGATCACACCAGGCATTGGATGAAGCTGTTTTCTGAAGCTCTGTGTATGGCCCTGGCACCCTGGGCACGGACCCATGAGGGACCAGCAGCCCTCAGAGATGGCAGCAGATTTTTGGGGTGTCTGAAGCCCTCCAAGCCCCCCAGCCCCACTTTTGGCTCAGTTTGCACGGCACCAGCAAAGCAGCCCCACATCCCACAACAACCCCCGCTCCTAATCGTCCTAATCCCTTGAAACAAAGCCTTAATCCCGGGGAGCTCAGTGAGGCAGAGCGGGGTTCCTGCGCCGTGCCAGGGCTAAACTGTGCTCTAATCCCAGAGCAAACTGCTCTAATCCTGGGGCAGGCTCCCTGCCCCCGCCTGCCCGCGGATCTGTAAACGATCAGCACCGGGCAGGGGTGCCCGTGGACCAGGGAATTTGGGCAGGAATGCCCATGGACCAGGGAACAGGGCAGGGAGCCCATGGACCAGGGATGCCCATGGACCAGGGAACAGGGCAGGGGTGCCCATGGACCAGGGATGCCCATGGACCAGGGAACAGGGCAGGGGTGCCCATGGACCAAGGAATTTGGGCAGGGATGCCCAGGAACCAGGGATGCCCATGGACCAGGGAACTGGGGCAGGGGTGCCCATGGACCAGGAATGCCCACGGACCAGGGAACAGGGCAGGGGTGCCCATGGAACAGGGAACAGGGCAGGGGTGCCCATGGACCAGGGAACTGGGGCAGGGGTGCCCATGGACCAGGAATGCCCATGGACCAGGGAACAGCGCAGGGATGCCCATGGACCAGGGAACAGGGCAGGGATGCCCATGGACCAGGGAACAGGGCAGGGAGCCCATGGACCAGGGATGCCCATGGACCAGGGAACAGGGCAGGGATGCCCATGGACCAGGGATGCCCATGGACCAGGGATGCCCATGGACCAGGGAACAGGGCAGGGAGCCCATGGACCAGGGATGCCCATGGACCAGGGAACAGGGCAGGGATGCCCATGGACCAGGGAACAGGGCAGGGATGCCCATGGACCAGGGATGCCCATGGACCAGGGAACTGGGCAGGGATGCCCATGGACCAGGGAACAGGGCAGGGATGCCCATGGACCAGGGAACAGAGCAGGGGTGCCCATGGACCAGGGATGCCCATGGACCAGGGAACAGGGCAGGGATGCCCACGGACCAGGGCCACCCTCACTGTCCCCACAGAGGGGTCAGGACAAGTGGGGGGCACTGGGTGAGGGTTGGGGACGCTGTGGCTGAGCCCGGGCAGCTCCTGGCTCCTGCCCACTCCATCGATTGCTTCAGCAATATTTAAAGCTCCCGTTTAATTTCCAGATGCAGAGGAGGCGGTTTCCACTTGTCTGGCTGGCTGTGAGCATTCCCAGCCCTGCTGGGCTCTGGGAATACGGGCAGGGAGGGGGGACAGAGGGGTCACAGCGGGGTCAGGTGCCCCAGAGAGGATCCCTGCTGCTGGATGGAGCCGGGCTGGGGATGTGAGCAGCGCCGGGAGCTGCAGAGCCCCAGCCAAGCCAGCCCTGCTGGCAGGATGCCCGCGGGGCCATTTCGGAGCACGGGAGGATGGGGAGGGCTCTGCAAGCGGGAATCGCCTCCCTCTCCCCGGCAGATGGGAGGAAGAGGAGGATTCCCCCGGGGCTTTGAACCTTCCCCTGCCGCTGCTCAGCTCATCCTGCAGCACCAGCGAGCACCAGGCTGGATCCTGGATCTGCAGCACCCGGGGCTCCCCATCCTCCCAAACCCCTCAGGAACCCCCTGAAGCTTCCCAGGGATCAGATCCCACAGTGCTTGTGCCCCATGCTGCAAATCCCCAGCTCTGCATCCTCCCCAGCGCGTGTGGCACGTCAGGGATGCAGATCCCAGCTCCCACAAAAAAAAAAAAAAAAAAAAAAAAAAAAAAAAAAGTGGTTTTATCCCTCTGGAACAGCTCCCCTGGGGGCAGTGTCATAGCTGGGCCGTGCTGAGCTCTGGCCAGGGCCATTCAGTGCCTGGCAGGCTGAAGCTTCTCCCCTCAGAGCCTTTGAAGGCCGTTAAAACACCGCCTGAAATATTTATCGAGTCAATTTTCAACTCACATAAACTCCGTGCTTACTAAGGGGGAAAAAAAAAAATTAAAAAATAAAAATAAAAAAAAAAAATCCCTCTTGTTTTCTGTGAATCCCTGAAATGCAGATCGAGGGCTGGGTGCAGGACATGCTCTGCACTCGCACACTGCCAGCTCCTGTCCCCGTGGCTTTGTCCTGTCCCTGTCCCCGCTGTCTGCCCGGATCCCTCTCCTGGCACGAGGGAGTTTTTGGCTCCCCCTTTGCTGTGCTGCGGGTCCCCGAGCAGCCCCAGGACCGCAGCGAGGAGGGGCCTTTGTGTGCGAGGGGGGAGATTTGCAATGAAAATGGAGCTGTGGCTGTTTGAACATCCCCGGCAGAAGAGCCATTAGCGCTAATAACAGAGCAGAGGGCACTTCCCATCCGCAGCCTCGGAGCACTTTGTACGCAGCCATTTCCCCCCAGCTCCTCACCCCGCAGTGCCGGCGGGTGTGGGATGCCAGGGATGCTCCCTCACTGCTCCTCCACCGCTGGAATGGGTGGGAAAAGGGCTGGGATCCATCCCTGTGGGTGTGGGATGCCAGGGATCTGCTCCTCCACCCCCAGGACAGGAGGGAAAAGGGCTGGGATCCATCCCCGTGCTCCACAGCCGTCAGCAGAGACAGTGTTTCTTTTCCTTCCTTCCTTCCTTCCTTCCTGGAATCTTTCCTTCCTTCCTTCCTTCCTGGAATCCTTCCTTCCTGGAATCCTTCCTCCCTTCCTTCCTGGAATCCTTCCTTTCTTCCTTCCTTTCTTCCTGGAATTCTTCCTGGAATCCTCCCTTTCTTCCTGGAATCCTTCCTTTCTTCCTTCCTTCCTTCCTGGAATCCTTCCTGGAATCCTTCCCTCCTTCCCTCGACTTTTTCTGGCCTCCAAAGTGCCTGGCTGGGTTGGGGATGGGTTGCAGGGCTCATCCTACAAAGTCCTGCCTCATCTCCTAGGCCTGTGGAGCACAGGGACCCAGAGATGCCATCAAAGCCTGGCAGTGACCAAAATTCCATCCCAAAGGATGCAGGGAGAGGGAGAGGGGCAGGCAGGGAGCTGCTGTGGGGCAGGGGTGTGGGAAGGGTTTCCAGGCACAGCTCTGGGGCTGAGCTCTCAGCGGGCTGGGAGAGCAGCTCGGGCAGGCTCTGCCCGGCAGCAGGAATTAGAGATGCAGTCGGAGCCGCTGCAGAGCCTGATGTCACAGGCAGGAGGAGCGGGCTGGCACGGGGCTCTGCCTGCCCGTGTCCCCAGGGCCACCGCGCCCCGCTCCTGGCAGCTCCCAGCCCTTTTCCCTGGAGGCAGGAATGTGTGGGTGCTCCTGGATTGTCACCCCTGGGTGCTGAGGGCAGTGGGATCGCACCAGGTTTGTGCCCCGAGGCTGCAGCAGCGAGCGGGTCCCTTCTCTGAGGCAGAGAGGAAGGGAGAGATGGGGAAATCCCAAATGCTGCCACCAGCCAGCCCCTCTCACACAGCCGGGATGGCTCCTGGGGTGGGATTTCCACCTGGATTTCCCATACCCAGCACACCCAGCCCCTCTCACACAGCCGGGATGGCTCCTGGGGTGGGATTTCCACCTGCATTTCCCACATCCAGCCCCTCTCACACAGCCGGGATGGCTCCTGGGGTGGGATTTCCACCTGCATTTCCCACACCCAGCCCCTCTCATACAGCTGGGATGGCTCCTGGGGTGGGATTTCCACCTGCATTTCCCACACCCAGCCCCTCTCTCCCAGCCAGGATGGTTCCTGGGATGGGATTTCCACCTGCATTTCCCACACCCAGCCCCTCTCTCCCAGCCAGGATGGCTCCTGGGGTGGGATTTCCACCTGGATTTCCCATACCCAGCACACCCAGCCCCTCTCACACAGCCGGGATGGCTCCTGGGGTGGGATTTCCACCTGCATTTCCCACATCCAACACATCCAGCCCCTCTTACACACCTGGGATGGTTCCAGCCCCATCCAGCCCCTCTCTTCCAGCCAGGATGTCTCCTGGGGTAGGATTTCCACCTGCCTTTCCCACACCCAGCCCCTCTCACACAGCTGGGATGGTTCCTGGGGTGGGATTTCCACCTGGATTTCCCATACCCAGCACACCCAGCCAGGATTTTTTGGGGGGTGGGATTTCCACCTGCCTTTCCCACCCCCAGCCCCTCTCTCCCAGCCAGATCCCAGCTGGGTGCTGGGCGAGGCTCCTTGTGCTGCCCTGCCTGGCAGAGGATGTGTCCATCTGGCTCGTGCACCTCTTTGGAACAGCTCAGATCCATTTAGGGATATTCCCCCTCCCTCCTCTGAGCAGGACATTAACCCCAGGTCTATTTTCTGAACCAATCTGCCGTGAGTCCCAGGGGCCCAGGAGCAGCACTGGGATCCCAGCCAAGGCTATTTCCACTGGAAAATCCTGTAAGGGAGAGATGTCAGCCCCAGGGCCCATGCTGCTGATCCCAGGGTGCAGTGTTGGGGTGCAGGGGTTAACTCAGGGGTGCAGCTCCTTCTGCCAGCCCCAGGGCCCCTGTCCTGCTGTTTATTTTTATCCTGCCCTTGATGGATCGGTGCTCTGCATCGACGCTGCCAGAAGATTCCCCCCCCGGTTCCATCACACGGCAATTTAAGGTTCGTCCTGCCTGCCAGAATGAGTCAAAAGCTTTTAAAAAGCCTATAAAGCAGGCATCTATCTTGCCCTGGTTTGATTCCACTCCTTTGTTTATGGCTGAGGTCACTGGGCTCGTGTCTCAGGGAGGAATCCAGGTCACTGCTGGTGGTGACGTGGGCGAGGGAGGCTCTCCCTGCCTGGGCTGGGGGGCTCTCCCTGCCTGCTCACACACCTCTGCCTGCTCAGACACCTCTCCTGCCTGCTCACACACCTCTGCTCCTCCCTGGGCTGAGGGGCTCTCCCTGCCTGCTCACACACCTCTGCCTGCTCACACACCTCTCCTGCCTGCTCACACACCTCTGCTCCTCCCTGGGCTGAGGGGCTCTCCCTGCCTGCTCACACACCTCTGCCTGGCTCACACACCTCTGCTCCTGCCTGGGCTGAGGGGCTCTCCCTGCCTGCTCACACACCTCTCCTGCTGCTCACACACCTCTCCTGCTGCTCACACACCTCTGCCTGCTCACACACCTCTGCCTGGCTCACACACCTCTCCTGCCTGCTCACACACCTCTGCCCCTGCCTGGGCTCCACGTGTTGGGCTCTCTGGATGCTCCCACACTGACAAAGGGACAGGGAGAGCCTTGGGTTGCTGGCAGCAGCAGGGAGGCCCAAAAACCCCTCCCCAGGGAGGAGTTTTCCAGCCCCAGCCAGACCCCAGGGAGCCCAGGAAGGATGCCAGGGAGCAGGAGGCTCATCCCCATTAGGGCAGGGATGGCACGGGGGGTGCTGGGGATGCCCAGCTGGCAGATTTTGGGAGGGTTTTGTGCCCAAACCAGCACTGTGTGTGCTGCCAGGCTGGTGGAAGGCACAGGGACACCCACGGTGCTCCCAGCCCCTCAGGCAGTGGTTAGGCTCAGCACAGCCAGAGCGTGTCCCTTAATCCTCCTCCCAGCCCGGCAGTTGCCATGGAGAGTGCCACGGAGCACTTTTGTCACCCCCTGCCTGCCTCAGACCTCCTCACAGCCCTCCCTCTCCCAGTTTTCCCATTCCAGGTGGAAATCCTGGTGGTTCCCCCAGTGCAGCGTCTCTGGGAAAGCTTTTCCAGCCTGGCTTTCCCTTTCCTTCAGTCCACATGCATCTGTGCTTGTCCCAAACCTGCCAAAGCCGCCCCTGATCCCACCTCCTGCCAGCCCAGCTCGTGTCCCCTCTGCCTTTTCCAGGGATGGGGACCGTGGCCCCTTGGAGAGGTGACATCTGTGACCTCATGGTCCCTGTGGGGAGTCAATGGCAGCTCCCAGCCCGCCCTGGTGCAGAATTCCCAGGTTTTCCATAAATCCCCAGTTGCCTGGAAAGGCTGATCTGCAACAGAGACTAGACAGAGCAAAAGGAATAAAATTGGTATTTATTGAAAGGGTAGTTGGATAAAACAATTCCTTTCTAGCCAGAGAATCAAGGACACCTGACACCCAAAAATCAGAAACAGCAGCGAGGGAAAGGGGGCAAAGCCAGGGGCTGAGACTTCATAGCCTGGGGCTGTGCTTGGATAATTGACCCCAGTGTGGAGATGAACCAAAAGTGATAAAAGTGTAAAACTGGTGCCCAGGATCCATCTGGGGTTTGATTTGGGTGCAGCCCTGGCCGGGCTCTTGCACTGCCCAAGGTGGATCCTTTCAATAAATCCCGATTTTATTCCTTTTGCTCTGTCTGCTCTCTGCTCCAGCCCAGCCTTTCCAGACCTGTGATGCAGCTAGCTCTTCCTCCAGGGTTTTCCTGCACCCTACAGGTGCCCAAATTCCCTAAGAATGAGCTGCTGCTTCCCTGAAACCCCCCTCTGCTCCCAGCCTGCATCATCCCAAGGTGCAGCAGGATGTGAGGCTGGTGCTGGGCTGAGCAGAGCATCCTCCCAGCTCCTGGGCAGCTGCTGCTCTCTGCCTGCTGCCACCTGGGGAGGAACATTTCCATGCTGCAGGTGACCCTGAGGAATGGTTTTTGCTCAAAGCTTTGCAGGATGAGACAATTTAGGAGGATAAATCCCTCCCCAGGGATGCAGCGGCCTGGGAGCCGCAGTCTGGTGCAGATGTGGCCACAGTTGCAGCTGTTTGCTGTGCCCCACAGCCTCCAGAACATCCCAAGGTGGTGTTTGAGGTGCCCCTCCCCACATGAGTGGTCCCCAAGGAACTCAGGTGAGGAATCACCTGCCGTGAGTTGCTTTACAAAGAAAATCTGCCCAAAATCAGCTCCCAAAAGTGTCTGTGCAGAGCAGGCAGTGCCTGCTGGGGCTGGGGGAGCTCAGAAGGGAACAGCACCAGGAGCTCTGCTGGTTTCCTTGTGCCACAGGAGGTGTTGGGCACCTCTGAGGGGATTTCTGTGCTGGCACAGCTGGGCAGTGCAGGGTGCCACCCTCCTGCCCCCTGGATAGTCCTGGTTCCCAATTCCTGACTGGATCAGCCCAAGGCTGCCATCCCCACCATGTGGGGATGTGGGTTTCCTACCCCCTGCTCTCCAGCAGGGCCTGGCTGTCCATCCCACCACAGATGGGCAGCTCCAGGCTCTGCAAAGACATTGGGCTGCTGGAGGGTCCAGTTTGGGCCAGCACCTGGGATTTTGGGCAACAATGGATAAGCAATCTGCTGCCTCTGCTGGCACATGGAGAACAGCAGGGTCCATGCTGGGATCCTTCCCAGCAAAGGGCTGGGATTTACCTTGTCCCTTTGTCATGATGAGCCACAGGACCCTGAGCAGTCCCAGAGTGGTCAGGAGTGGCTTGGGTCCTGGCAGGGTGACCCAAACCCTTGTGACATGTTAGGTGACATGGGTGAAGCACCCTGCCCTCCCTAAATACTCACTGGTCCCCAGACCTTCAAAAATCCCCAAAACAGGGATGGGGCTCCCACATTGGCTCCTTGTCACAGTGAGCCACTGCATCTCTGCTGCCACCACCACCTGCAGCATCCCCTCAGTCCCCACTGCCCCGTGCCCCCCCCAGCCCCAAAACCCGCGGGGCTGCCCTGGGGGGCACAGAGCGGGGCTGGCAGGCAGCACCGGGGGCTGGCAGTGCCCACGTGTCCGGCCATTTGTCTGTAATTAAAAGTTGTGTGTAGAGATTTCCTGTGACACGTCCCGCGAGTCCAGCTGCAGACACGGTGCTGTTGGAAGCAGGAGATGCTAATGAGTGCTTGTGCATATTAAATACCTTGTTTACACTCAGGCAACAGCCGGTGGAGCTGGGGGAAGGAGGGGAATCTTCACTCAGGCTCTCTGCCCCTCAGGAGCTGCTGAGCCTGGGTTAGTCCTGGTGACATCTCAGCAGTGATGCCACCACTCTGCCACCACGAGCCCTGAGTGCCACTCGAGTCTGCCCACGGCATTCAGAGTGGGTTTTTGGGGGACCAAGCTGCCCACCCTGCCTGAGGGTGCTGGTCTCACCTGAATGGGGGTCTGGGGGAGCTGGGAAAGAGAAGGAGCCACCCTGCCAGGCACTGCCCACACTCAGTGGCCAGTTCCTCACTGCCCAGTGGCTCTGTTTGCTCCAGATGCAGGAAGGGCCCCCAGCCCTCCCCTGTCCCAGGGCAGGGACAGCTCTGGCTCTGGGATGTGGCTGGATTGGAGCTTGCCAGCACAACCTGCCCTTCCCCAGAGCAGGGGGGCTCAGGGGCTGTCCTGGCTGATGGTGGCCCTGGGCTGCTGCCCACAGTCCCTTCCCAGTCAACACTCACTGCCCTGCTGAGTCAGCAGGAACCTCCAGCCCAGGGCTCTCAAGGCTCCAGGAGAGCCCTCGTGTCCCTGAGAACAGGGAAGGGCAGCACAAGGGCAGCAGCTCCAGCCCTGGTGCTCCCGGGCTGGGGGAGAGCTCTCAGCAGCTCCCTCCTGCCGCGTTCAAAGGGCTGGGCAAACTCCAGCAAGGAGCTCCAAGGACATCAAACAGCCCCAGTGTGACCCCAAGGTCACCCTTCCCTGGCCAGCATCCACCATCTCCACCCACACCCAGCAATCCCCCGCACCCCACAGCCCACCAGGATGCCACGGCAGCAGCTCTGCCTGCTCCCCCCTCTCTGGGGCATCCTCAGGGGGCTGCTGGCTCTCTGAAACCACAGCTTCAGCTCGGCTGCTCATCGCTGCTGCCTCGGGAAGGGGCTCCTAGGGGGACACAGCCTCCCATGTGCCACCCACATCGTGCTGAGCACATCCCGGGGGTGCAGGCCAGGCTGAATGGCTGATGTGATCCCTGACAGGCTCCTGAGCGGAGCCCTGTGCTGCTGTTCCTTCCCCGGCTCTCTCCCGGGACAGGCAGAGCCAGGAGCTGTTGTAGAAAGGCTGGAAATCTCCACTCTGCAAAGAAGAGCCGGGCTGGGACCCTGGGGGATCCCAGCAGCAGCAGCTGGAGCTCGGCAGCATCGCTGCTGTGTTTTCGCCGTGTTCCCTGCAGCGCCTGGAGGAGTTCCCGGGGTGTGGTCCCCAGCCGCACACGCCTGGGTGACCCGAGCCGTGGATGCCCCCAGCGCAGGAAAACCGAGCTCTGGGAGCGTGGAGCTGCCTTGGCCTGTGCCAGGCTGCGGGAGCATCGCCCAGCAGGGCACCCCCGCATCCCCAGACACCGCCCTGGGCGCCCGGAGCCCGTCCCTGTATCCCGGTGGTGGTGCCGGGGATGAGGGATGGTCCGGGGAAGACTCTGAGTGTCCCCCGGGCTGCTCGCTGAGCCCACACCCCGGGAATTCCCAATCCCTGTCTCCAGGGCACCGTCACCTCTCACCTCGCTCTTTGCAGCCCCCGGTGCCCGCAGGGTGCTCCTGCACGGCTGGGATGGCACACGGGGTGTGGGACCAAGACAGGCGACCCCAGTGCCCACGGCTGCTGTGGGGAGTCTGTGGTACAGCTTTTTGGGGTTCAAGAAAGCCTTGGGCAGCAGGCTGAGCTCTTGGGGCACAATCCCTTCTCCTGGAGCCCCGTGTGCCCGGCGTGGGGCAGGTCCCTGCTTGGATGCCTGATGTCCCCTCCTCCCCTGCACTGTCCCCAAAGGCTGCAGCTCCCAGATGCCACCAAAGTGCCACCAAGTGCCTGCACCCCCCGAAGAGCCGGGGAGGATCCAATTCCCTCCCTTCCCTGGTGGGCTGCCAGAACCACCCCAGTGCCACCCTCAGCGTGTGGCTGCTCGTCCCTGACCCCGTCAGCAGCTTCCCCATCCCACCTGCACCCCGCAGCTCTGCCCACCCCTCGCACAGCTCCCACCCAGCCCCGGCCTTCCACCGAGCTGCCAATCGCCAGCGCTTTAAATGTTAATGACGACGTTTCAGATTTGTAGTGGAAACTAATTAAAATTGTTATTGTTAGCGGGTTTGAATTGCCCAGGTGTGAATCATTATCCTCATTAAAATAATCAGGGAGACGGGGATGTGACAGGAGAGCAGATGGATGAGGAGCAGCCTGAGCCAGCGACCCGTTCGGCCGGGGAGCCTCGGTGCCCACGGGGCGAGCGGGCACAGAGCCGCTCTAGCCCAGCCCAGCATCTCTGCCCCACGGAACTGTCCCACGCGCGGCTGCAGGACGGATACTGGGAGTGTCAGAGCTGGGGAGAGGCTGCACGGCTGGGTTGGGTCACCCCAAAGTCGCAGGGCTGGGTTTGGACACCCCAACATCGCATGGCTGGATTTGGTCACCCCAAAGTCGCACGGCTGGGTTTGGCCACCCCAATATCTCAGGGCTGGATCTGGTCACCCCAACATCGCCCCTGCTCCCAGCTGAGCCACCCCGCAGTGTCCGCGCTGTGCTGTCCCGTGTCCCCTTCCCCCGGTGACACTCCCCAGGCTCCGCCGCAGCTGCCAGCCTTGGGGACACGGGGTGACTGCCGAGCAGCCCCGCCGGAGCCGCCGGGCCGCGGGTGCCCCGGGGCTGCTGGTGGCCCTGGTGGCCCCCGCGCCGCCGCAGCTGCTCGGGGCGCTGCGGTTCTGTCTGCAGGGAACAAGGGCCCCTTTCTGCCCATGAATGGGCTCAGTGTGCGCAGCCCCCCGGGGTCAGCGGGACCCCGCGGGCACGCAGCTATTCAGGGAAAGGGCGCGGACCCCTCCGCCTCAAGGTCGCCTTTGTGCCGTGAATGCCGGGGCCCGGCTCCCCTGGGACGGGCGGTGACACCAAAGGGAGGAATGGTGGCGCACGGCCAGCGCTGCGCCTCATCCCTGTCCCCAGCCCGCTGGAGATGCTCTTGCAGATCCCCAGGGTTCCAGCCGGGAAAGGTGGCACCGGGAGCCGCTTGCCAGGGTGGCTGCGGGGATGTGCTGGCCAGGTGGCACTCAAGACTAGTTTATCTGCTGATGTTTTCATCTATTGACAAATCTATTATTGATGATACACTTTGCTGGGCTTGGCAGAGCTCTGTCCGTGCTCCAATCACATCCCATCCAATAAATCTCAGCCGGGGCTTTGCCATTGCTGCTGAATTAATTATCCCCAGATTGTTTTTTTCATAAATATTTGACAAGCACTAACAATGCAAGGCGTGAAGCCCCCTGGTAATTCTGTGACTCCAAATTCCCTTTCAGAGGGAGCTGTCACCTCCAGCACTGCGGGACCAGGGTGGCTTTGGAGGACACGGAAAGGCTGGGGCAGTGAGGAGCAGCTGCTCGTGTTTCACACAGGGAGCTGTAAATGGGGCACAGCACCCAGACCCGTTTAATTCATGCATCAAAGGAGCAACAAACCGGCCCCAATGGCATGAATGAGGATTGGACAGGAGAAGGACAAGGGAAGGACCTCCTGGGATGCACAGCTGGAATGTTCAACCCCGTCTGTGACAGCACAGCTGGGCTGATGGATCATGGAATAGCCCAAGTGGAAGGGACCCACAAGGATCATCCAGCCCAGCTCCTGCTGCTGTCCAGGACAACCCAAATCCCAGCCTGTGCCTGAGGGCATTGTCCAAATCCTCTGGAGCTCTGGCGGCCTCGTGGCTGTGATCACTGCCCTGGCTGTCTTAGGGCGTTGGGAATTTGGGGCATTATCCAGCAGAAAGTCTTGGCATGTGCTGGTTCGGTGTCACTGAGCTGTGGTGGGGTGGAGTGAGGCCCTGGAAGGGGTCACACAGTAGGGGAGGTCTGTGCCTCTGCCCAGAACCCAAACCTGTCTGCACACTGATGTCCTCAAACTGCTCCTCCTGGAGACACAGCCTCCCTGGAATGCCGTGGTGTGGGAAAAATGGAGAAGCTGTGGGATCAGCCTTGGGCATCCACCCCGTGCCACAGCCAAGCTTGCTGAAACATCTGGGGAGGGCAGTGGGAGCAGGGTGAGACCCTGTGCCAGGAGGCTGATCCAGGGCTTGGAACAGGGATCCAAACGCAGTCAGAAGGATGCAGGAAGCACCACAAACCCAGAGCAAGCACTGGAGGTGGACAAGGGCAGCTCCAACCCGAGGAGGAGAAAAGCTGGAAGATTCCCAGCAAAGCCCACAGTCGGTAGGGAAATGTTTGCTGGAGCAGGAGCCACATCCCTGCCTGCAGCTCTCCCTGCCCGGCCTGAGGGGCTGCAAGCAGCAGTCAGGGTGCTGTTGGAGAGACCCAGAGAACCCCCAGGGGCTCTGCAGAGCTCTCAGAGGTTTTCAGCAGCTGGGGTGGGGAATGGTCTCATTCCATGGCACAGCCTGGAGCAATCTTTGGGCAGGGCTGGGCTGTCCTAACCCCACAGAATCCATCCTCTGCTCCCCTACTCAACCCAGGGTCAGGCAGGGAGGGGGTGTCACGGACTGAAACCCACCTGGGGAGGTTCTTCCCACCTGGCCCAAGTCCTGGGATGGCTCTGAGCTGAGGCCACACTGCAGCAGGAAGAGCTCAGAGCTCTGCAAGGATTCCCAGGATCAACTGGCAGGCCACCAAAGCACGGATGCTGAACTCGGCTGGGCAAATTAAACTGAGGGAAAGGAGGCCAAAAGCACCCGGGAGAGGCTGGGAATGGCTCTGAGGCTGGAATCTTCCTGGCAGAGACGTGTCAGGAGCTCACCAAGACGTGCTGGAGGTGGGAGTGTGGAGCCCTCCCCCGGGGAAGGGGGTGGCACAGGGCAGGGTGACTCTCAGCTGGTTCCTGGAGTTATCAAACAATTAAAGAAGTGATAAATTTAGCCCGGGGAACAGGAAATTGGCAATAATGCCGAAATGAAAGGAAGCAGTTGAGCTAACTGCTGGGCACTCTACAAAATTGGCTATAAAAAAGAAGGACTGCCATAAATACGAGGGCAGCCAGGAAAGGACATTGCTGGTAATGAAAGCCCTGCTCCCCATGCGGGAAATGGGAAGACACAGAGCAGGAGATGGGAAAACATCAACTGTGGCAGAGGGAGCGGGAATGGACGGGCAGCAGCCAAGACTGGGCTGGGTTCTCCCATCCCTGAATCGATGGTGCTGCTCTCAGAGGCTCCAAAAACTCCAGAATCCTCTGAGGGTTGTGCAGCATCCCTGAGGAGAGGTGGGAATGGGCTGGGCCAGGCACTGGGATAATGGGAGAGCTCCTTCCCTGGGATTGCTCTGCACAATCCAGCGCTTTAGAAATGCCAGGAGCGGGGTCAGGAAGTGCAGCCCGTGGAAATTGCCTTTGAAGGGTCTCCCCAGTGAGCAGCAGCCTTTGGGAAGCTATGGGCCCTGTGGAGTTGTTCCCCTCCCATGCAAGGCAGCAGCAACAACAGCTCCCCGGCAAAGCCCAGCTAATGAATTGTTAACAGTGGCTGGAGCTATTTTCAGCTGATCCAGGGCAAAACGTTCAGCAAAATTCCAGCTACAAAACCTGACAACACAGCTGCCTTGTGTTGCAGAGGCAGGAAACTGGGATCTCATGGGATGGGTGGCCACGACCCCTCCATTCCCTCTGCCTTCATCTGGAGAGGGCCTGGGGGGGTTTCACTGCTCTGCTGCCAGGATCTGAGCAGGGTTTGGCTGGTCCAGGCCACCCTGGGTTGGTGGCATCGCTGGTGGGACAAGGAGCACAGATATTGAAAGAGACACTATTTCAAATTTTTCATTTTGTCTTGTATGTATTATTGTGTTTTAAAAACTTTAAATGTAAAACTTTTTATTATGTGAAACACACACTTTTATTTCATTACATATTCGTGATTTTAAATTTATTGTACAAATTTGGAAGTTTTTCTTAAGGTCGTAGGTTCAAAGTAATGTTTTTCAGGGGGTCAGTGTCAGAAGGCACAGAAAGCTCAGAAAACTCAGGGTTCTGGGATCCAACAGGGCTTGGCCAAGGTTTGTTTGTGGGGAGTTGCTGGAATTTTGAGGTCACAGCTCAAGCAGGAAGCTGCTCTGGGGAATGTCCATCCCAGAGAGGGAGGGGGCTTCTCTCAGCACAGAGGGATGTGACCTCCCATCCCTGCCCCCATGAGGGAGCTAAAAGGGCATGAGGAGGGTTCTGGGTGTCTCTGAGGAACCCCGAGGAGCACAGGGGTCCCAGCTCTGGGTGGCTGCAGCAGCTGTGCTCAAGGCCCTACAAGTGCCCCCTCTCCAGGGCACATCCTTTGATCCCCTTCCCAGCTCATCCCTGGCGTGGAATCCAGGCTGGCTCCCCTGCCCTGCAGCCATCCCTCAGCCCCTCCCAGCCTGCAGCAGGTCTGGCCACCTCCGTGGCCAAGAGAGCACCTGAGCATCCATCCCTGATGGAATCAGGAACCTGAACATCCATTCCTGATGGAATCAGGAACACGAATATCCATCCCTGATGGAATCAGGAACCTGAGCATCCATTCCTGATGGAATCAGGAACCTGAACATCCATTTCTGATGGAATCAGGAACCCCAACATCCATCCCTGATGGAATCAGGAACCCCAACATCCATCCCTGATGGAATCAGGAACCTGAACATCCATTCCTGATGGAATCAGGAACCCCAACATCCATCCCTGATGGAATCAGGAACCTGAACATCCATTCCTGATGGAATCAGGAACACGAATATCCATTCCTGGCTTCATTTCCATAAACTGATGTTGGCTCAGGGAGAGGCAGTGCAGAGGAAGTGTCGTTTATAACACCCTCCTGCCCATCTGAGCCTCAATCCCAAGAAATGTCCCTTTCCCTGCTCTGAGGTGGTCCCTCAGCTCTCTGCTGGCTCCCTGCCCGCCAGCCCCTCTGTGATGCAGATTCCCCAGCTGGGGGGTCCCGTCCCATCCCTTCCCTACCTCCAGCCCATCCCCACAGTCTGGGTGCTCCGTGGGGACCGTGAATTGATTGAGGTGACCCAGCAGTGCCCCAGCATCCCTGAGCCTGCATGGAGCACCAGGAGGCACAGATGGAGGGAAAACCCCACCTGAGGTAGCTCCTGGGATTTGGGCACCTCCAAAATCCAAACCCCTGGACACAGCCAAAGGGGACGGGACACAAACCCCCAGCACAGGCTGCTGCCTCTGCAGGAAAGCTGCTCCAGGATGGAAAATCCTCCCAGCTCTCAGCGCAGAGCAATCGGCTCCTCGTGTGGCAGCAGGCGGAGCTGGGCAGGGAATTCCCACCCTGGGCACGGCAGGAGCTGCCCCGAGCTGGGCACGGCTGGGGCCGCACGAGAGGCACCGCACGGAGGAGGGGACAGCTGAGTCACCTCGGCGAGCAGCCCACGCTCCCCCAGCTCCCACAGCAGCTAATGCCAGCGCTAAATACAAACACGGCCCCGTTAGTCACCAGCGGGACGGGCCGGGCGGCAGCCCCAGCCTTCCCCAGCAGAGCGTTAAAAATGAAACAAACTCCCACGGCAAACCTCCAGCTCCTCCCGGAGCTGCTGCTGATTTATCCCCCTTGCTGCTGCTGCTCAGCCCGCGGTGTGGGATGAGTCCAGAGCTGCCCGTGCCCAAATTCCCTGGGAAAAGAGCAGCCAGAAATAGGCAGGGAAATGGGAGAACAGGGAAAGGGATACAGGGATTGGATACAGGGCAGGGATGCAGGGCAGGATGCAGGAAGGGATGCAGGAAGGGATGCAGAGCAGGATGCAGGGCAGGATGCAGAAGGGATGCAGGGCAGGGATGCAGGGCAGGATGCAGGAAGGGATGCAGGAAGGGATGGAGGGCAGGATGCAGGGGCAGGATGCAGAAGGGATGCAGGACAGGATGCAGGGCAGGGATACAGGGCAGGATGCAGGAAGGGATGCAGGGCAGGATGCAGGGCAGGATGCAGGAAGGGATGCAGGGGCAGGATGCAGAAGTGAGGCAGGGCAGGATGCAGGGCAGGATGCAGGAAGGGATGCAGGGGCAGGATGCAGAAGTGAGGCAGGGCAGGATGCAGGGCAGGGATGCAGAAATTATGCAGGGCAGGATACAGGAAGGGATGCAGAGCAGGATGCAGGGCAGGATGCAGGAAGGGATGCAGGAAGGGATGCAGGGGCAGGATGCAGGGCAGGGATGCAGGGCAGGGATGCAGGGCAGGGATGCAGGGCAGGATGCAGGGCAGGATGCAGAAGGGATGCAGAAGGGATGCAGGAAGGGATGCAGAAGGGATGCAGGACAGGATGCAGGAAGGGATGCAGGAAGGGATGCAGGAAGGGATGCAGGACAGGATGCAGGGCAGGATGCAGGAAGGGATGCAGGGCAGGATGCAGGGCAGGATGCAGGACAGGATGCAGGGCAGGATGCAGGGCAGGATGCAGAAGGGATGCAGAAGGGATGCAGGAAGGGATGCAGAAGGGATGCAGGACAGGATGCAGGAAGGGATGCAGAAGGGATGCAGGAAGGGATGCAGGAAGGGATGCAGGACAGGATGCAGGGCAGGATGCAGGAAGGGATGCAGGGCAGGATGCAGGGCAGGATGCAGAAGGGATGCAGGGCAGGATGCAGGACAGGATGCAGGGCAGGATGCAGAAGGGATGCAGGGCAGGATGCAGGACAGGACGCAGGAAGGGATGCAGGAAGGGATGCAGGGCAGGATGCAGGGCAGGATGCAGGACAGGATGCAGGGCAGGATGCAGGACAGGATGCAGGGCAGGATGCAGAAGGGATGCAGGGCAGGATGCAGGGCAGGACGCAGGAAGGGATGCAGGAAGGGATGCAGGGCAGGATGCAGGGCAGGATGCAGAAGGGATGCAGGGCAGGACGCAGCTCCCAGGCACAGCAGGGTCTGGAGGAGCAGAGCTGGGGAGCAGCCCCTGGCTGAACCACACGGGGCTCGATCTGCCCCACTGCAGCCCCAGTGTTCCCTGGATCCCGAGCCCTGTGGTTTTCATGGATCACAGCTCCTGCTCTCCCAGCAGGCACTGCCTGGACACATTTTGACAGCTCGCAGTGCTTAATGCAGCTGGTGGCCGTGACCCCACATTCCGCAGGAGCTGCAAATCGATATTTTCTCACCAGGAGCTGTGAAATGCGTGGGTTGGTGGGAGAGGCCACCCTGCTGTGCCAGGGTTATCCCGGGATGGGGCAGCACAGGCTCCTGCTGCCCTCAGGGGCTGGTGGCAGCATTGCCTGGTGCCACGTGGTTCTTTTGGGGAGCATCTGCTGCTCCCCAAATTGCTTAATTTTTACTTATTTATTACTGTAAATAAATAAATAAATAAATAAATAAATAAATAAATAATATCTATTATATATATATATAATATGAATAAAATATAATATATAAATAGATGAATGTTTTTCTATATAAATAATAAATATAATTTATAGAAACACATACACATAGATATAAATATATGAATATATATAAAAATAAATTTACTATATATACACAAATATTATATCTTTATATAGACAGAGATATATAAATTTATATATAAATAATTTGTATATATTTGTATAGATATATAATTTATATATTATATATGTGAAATCTATATATTTTTATTTTTGTTTTTGTTTTTATTTTTATTTTTATTTTTACTTTTATTTTTACTTTTATTTTTACTTTTATTTTTATTTTTATTTTTATTTTTATTTTTATTTTTATTTTTATTTTTATTTTTATTTATTTATTTATTTATTTTTATTTTTATTTTATATAATCAATGAGGCAGAAGCCAAGCAGGCTCTGTGACACCCCCAGAGCTCATCCTGGGCTGAGTGGGGCTGGCTGGTCACTGTCACTAAGTGCCACCCTGCTCTGCTCCTGCTCCCCCTTCCTGCCCTCTCCAGGCCACCTTGTGCAGAAATATATCTTTGATTACTTAAAATCTTTTATTAAGAAAAAATGGCTTTGAAGTCTCTTTAATGTCTCACCTTGTGCAGCAGCAGAGCAGGAAGAGCCGTCCTGGAGCAGGGACCCAGGAGTCCCATGGGACAGCAGAGCCCACAATCCCCCGGACTGGGACTCCCAGAGAGGGGACACTGGGACCAGTATGGGGCAGGAGCTGGGTGTGCCACCCCCCTGGGACACTGGGACACTGGGAGCCGTGTCTGCAGCCCCACCCCCTCTGCAGCTGCCTGGGCACCTCTGGATAATCCATCTGCTGAACATGCCACAGGCCATTAGCTTTAACTAGAGGGAGTTGCGGCGAGAATCATTAAAGGAAAAGTTCACAATGCAATTAATAAAGCACCTCATTAGGTCTCCTTCCTCTCTGAGAGTGCAGCTCCCGCTGCTGGCTCTGCTGCTCCTGCTCCCCTGCTCCCAGCAGATCCTTTTCCTCTCATTTTCCTTTCCCTTTCCTCCCAGGAGATGTTTTTTCCTTTCCCTTTCCTCTCCAGAGATATTTTTCCTTTACTTTTCTTCTCAGGAGATCGTTTCCTTTTTACCTTTCCCTTTCCTTTTCCCTTCCTTTTCCCTTTCCCTTTCATCTCAGAAGATCCTTGCCCTTTCCTCTCAGGAAATCCTTTTCATTTCCCTTTTTTCTCAGGACATAATTTCCCTTTCCCTTTCCCTTTCCCTTTCCCTTTCCCTTTCCCTTTCCTCTCAGGAAATCCTTTTTCCTTTTCCTTTTCCTTTCAGTAGATGTTTTTCCTTTTCCTTTTCCTTTTCCTTTTCCTTTTCCTTTTCCTTTTCCTTTTCCTTTTCCTTTTCCTTTTCCTTTTCCTTTTCCTTTTCCTTTTCCTTTTCCTTTTCCTTTTCCTTTTCCTTTTCCTTTCCCTTTTCCTTTTCCTTTTCCTTTCCTCTCCAGGGATGTTTTCCCTTTCCTCTCAGGAGGCAGCACAAGGCTGGCCAGCACTGACTTCTCTGGGAATGTGATGGGGCCTGGGTGGTTTCACCCCAGCAGGGCCTTGCCCAGGTGTCCCCCAGCTCTGGGATCCTTCAGGGCAGCTCTCCCTGGGCAAGAGAGGGACAAGCAGGAGAAAATCCCATCCCTGGATAGGGGATGCAGCCTCCAGCCCCCATTCCCTGCCCCATCCCTCTGGTCACATTTTTTGTGGGGGATCCAAGAGCATCTCCAGGGCTGCTGGCAGCTCATCCCTGTGCTCCTGGGGCTTCATTCCAACCAAAATCTGGATTCTTCACCCCTCAGGCTCTCTGCACGCCTCCACAAGCTCATGAGAGCCAGGCAGTGCCAGGGCCAAGGGGGTTCATCACCCTCTGGGGCACAGGGAGCAAATTTGGGGATCTGCCACCCAGAGCCTGCTCCAGAGGCACACGGGGGTGTCCTGTAGGATCCAGAGGGTGTGGAAGGGCAGCCCAGGCTCCAGGCTGGCTCCTGGCTGTGCTTGGCTGGCCATGGTGGCCGTGGGCAGGGCTTTGTGGCCACTTTGGCCACCAGCAGACACCAGGGCTGCTTTCAGGGACCAATTTCACATCTGCTGCTCAAGGTCCCTTGTGCTTCCCCCTGCCAGCACCCGGGGCAGCTCCTGGGACCCACTCCCAGATGTGTCTGCACAGCAGCCCAGGGGGACACGGCCACATTTGTCACTCCTGACTGCTCTTTTTGCTTCCAGCCCTGTCTCCCATCTCTGGCTCTGTTCCAGTTTCCTTCATCTCATCCTCACCCTTGAAAAAGCTCCAAGGTCCCGGCTCCCATTGGGATGGAGGATGTTCCCAGAGCCAGGGCTGCTCCAGAGCTGTCTGAGCCGTGCCAAATTCCAGGGGCAGCAGATCCTGATCCCAGCAGGGATCCCAGGGTGAGGAAGGACCAGCGTGGTGGGGCTGGGGCTGTGCAAGCAGGAGAGAGGAGAGCAGAGATCCTGGGAAACAGCAGCAGTCCTGGGCAGTGGAGCATCTCCCTGGGATTCAGGGCTGGATTCAGCTGCCCTTCCAGGCAGGTGGAGCTTCAAATTCCGAGGCAATAAGGGAATTGCACCCCTTGGAGCAGGGAAAGAGGCAGGGAAGCACAGAGGTGTCCCTTGGACAGGGCTGGGTGGATCCTGTGGGAAAGGGAAGCAGGAAATGCCAATTCCTTCCATCCCTTCTCATCTGCAGGCCTGGCAAGGCCATTGTCCAGATCCAGTGGGAATCCATCAAGATTGATGCTGATGATGAGGAAGGAGGTTCAGGCACTTCCAACCACGCACAGGAACCCAGAGAGGGGAAAGGAGCTCTCCAGGCCCCACTCCTGCCCTCTGAGCTGGGCTGGTTCAGGACAAGCTGTCCCATTCCTGCACCACGAGCTGCTGGGTTGCATGACCAGGGCCCCGAGGGGCTGCAGCAGATTTCCAGTCTAAATCAGACTCCTCCTGTCTTAATCCCAGCTGGTACAAGTGGCTTAGCCCATCGGAGCAGCTCCAAATCCTCCTGTCCTCCTCCCGATCCCACTTAAGCCCCGCGTTTTCCCCCTCGATAATCTCTGGCTCGCTGGGATCACGGGATTGCTCGGCCAGCTGCACAAATCCAGATGCTTTGCTGCTGGGCGGGCACCCAGATGGGCATGGATGCAGCTGGGAGATCTGAGGGACCCCTCCCTTCCCTCCTGCCCTGCCCAGCCCTGCTGCTCCCCTCCTGTGCAGCCTGGGAAAGCAAAGTCGTGGCACTGAGCAGGGAGAGGGGCTCAAATTCCATGAAATCCGCAGGTTCAAACATCCCTTGGGGATCAGGATGGGATACAGGGATGTCCTGACCAGAGCTGGGGCATGGGCTGTGCATGTGCTCCAAGGAATTCCCAACTGAGGGATGGAGAACAAGGGCAGGGAATGGAAAACAAGAGCAGGGAATGGAAAACAAGGGCAGGGAATGCTCTGCTCTGCCAGGCTTATCCTTCAGGGTCTCTGCAACACCCTCCCTGCATGGAATCTTGTTGCTGGGCTCCAGAGGCACAGGCAGGGAGCTGGGAGCATCTCCAGGCTGCTGGAAGCTGAATCCTATGGCACATCCTGCAGTGGGACCCCAAAATAAAACAGACTAAAGCCACTGCAGCCCTTCCCCTGGTTACTGGGCAGGACAAAAGCAGGGAACAGACTGGGAAGAGCCTGCCTTGCCCAGGCCATGTCTGAGTCCTGTCTTCCCCCTCTGGACACATTGTCCAAGGGGAAAATGCTGATATCAGAGGGCAGGGAGCTGTCACACAGCTGGGCAGTGCCCAGCCACACATTCCACACCCCCCTTCTTGTTCTGACAGTGCCACCCCCCAGATTGCCCTCTCCAAGCTGGGAAATCCCTGCCTGCCAGCCTCAGTGGTGCTGTTTTCTCGCAGCCATTTTGGAGGCATTTCCTTCACATCCTTCTGTGTTTTCCTGGTTTTTGTTTCGCAGCCTGAATTCCCTACAACGTTTTCCACCCCTGGGAATGGGCTCTGTGTGCTTTTCCCTCTGGAAACACAGAGTACCCCCAGCATCTCCTGTGGGGCAGGATGGAGGAGAGAGGGAGGGGTGGGCTCTGACCCCACACCAGCCTTTCCTTCATCTCTCCTACATCAGCCTCTTGCCTAACGACGTTTGCCTAATTAGAAACGTGCCCCATTGTTTTACCCAGCAGGAAAACTGGGCTGCTCTGCTGAATCTTGCAGAGCTGAGGGGGACCCAGAGCTGTGAAAGCTCCAGATGAGAGAGGAACATTCTCTTCAGGTGCTGTGTTCTGGAAGAGGGCCTTTGGTTCAGGGGATTGTGCATCATGAAAGGCCAGGCTGAAACAACTGTAAAAACAGAGACTGATGCCTTGGGTTTCAGCTTTTATATTTTTCAGAATCTCTGCTGTTTAGTGTGCAACTCTGAAACGTCATATTAGGTGTTAGTGAGTTCTCTTTAGTAGTTGGATAAAACAATTCCTTTCTAGCCAGAGAATCAAGGACAACTGGTACCCAAAAATCAGAAACAGCAGCGAGGGAAAGGGGGCAAAGCCAGGGGCTGAGACTTCATAGCCTGGGGCTGTGCTTGGATAATTGACCCCAGTGTGGAGATGAACCAAAAGTGATAAAAGTGTAAAACTGGTGCCCAGGATCCATCTGGGATTTGATTTGGGTGCAGCCCTGGCCGGGCTCTTGCACTGCCCAAGGTGGATCCTTTCAATAAATCCCGATTTTATTCCTTTTGCTCTGACTGCTCTCTGCTCCAGCTCAGCCTTTCCAGGCAGCAGTTCCAGCCTTTGTGTGACTGAAAGGGAGATATTAAAGTTTGATGCAGCGCTCAGGGAAAGGCTCTGATGGAGAGAGGAGCCTCACAGGAGCTGGGGAAGCTTTGGGATCCTCGGGGGCTGTTTGTCAGAGGTTTCCTCTCCTAATGGGCTGCACGTGAGCAGAGTGCTGAGGTCGTGCTGGAGCTGCTGCTGTGACCTTGGCTGGTGATTTTCCCGGGGAGGAACGCTCAGCTCCAGCTCCTCATGAATCGCGGGCGCTGACCCTGGGTGTCAGCAGCAGCCTCTGTGATTTCATTCCTCACACTTCCAAAGGAGTTATGGCTGGGATTGGCAGGGTGTGTGCTCAGCAGGGGTGGGTGGGAGGCTCCTGGGGGATTCCTGCATGCAGCACTTGGATGTGCCTGACAGACTCTGAGGTAGCCCCAGATCTCCCGCGGTGGCGCGGGGCAGGGACAGCAGGATTTGGGCTTGGAACGGGTTTGCAGCAGGAACTCGCTGCCCACTGGGCCCCTCTCCCCTTGCCCAGGGCTGGGAGGGCTGGAGCAGGGCTGTGGCTGGTGACAGGAGCCTGCTGCAGGTCACACAGCCTCAGCAAGCCACTCCAGGCTTCCTGAACTGTGGGTGCTGGACAGCAGCAACCCAGCCAGAGAGAGCCAGACAGAGCCAGAGAGACAGAGAGGCCTCTTCAAGAAACCCTGTGGCCCTGTGTGGCCATCCCAGAGCTGCTGGTGGCACCCCGACCCATCCCAGGGCTGGAGCAGGGCTGTGGCTGGTGACAGGAGCCTGCTGCAGGTCACACAGCCTCAGCAAGCCACTCCAGGCTCCCTGAACTGTGGGTCCTGGACAGCAGCAATCCATCCAGAGAGCCAGAGAGGCAGAGAGGCCTCTTCAGACAAGCCCTGGGGCCCTGTGTGGCCATCCCAGAGCTGCTGGTGACACCCCTGACCCATCCCAGGGTGTGTTTGGAGCTCTGTGTTTGCATTTGGCTGTTGGTGCTTGGACAGGGCACAGGGAATGGGTGTCCCTGAGGGTGCAGATCCTGTCCCACATCCACAGGGAGCCCTTCCCAGCTCCAAGCCCAGCAGCAGCTCCATCCCAAGGATGCTCCAAGGACTCCAGGCTCTGGCCCTGAAGCAATCAGTCCCCAGGACAGCTTGGCTGTGACACATTTCGCAGGACTGAGTCTTCCATTCTTGCTTTAACCTTTCCTGGTGACTCGTGGTGGCTGTGTTAAACCATGATACGCCTGCAACATGACAGTGATTTGTTTAAAGAGCCCACACTCGTCCTTGTTAGCGCTCACTCGGGGCTCTGACAGTCCTGTCAAAGCCTCGGCACATTTTTCTGTTCTCTCCCTCATTTGCTGCTGTCACCACGGGGAAATATCTGGATAACAACGTCCCTGGTGGCATTTTGAGCAGCTCAGGGGCCTTGGCTTGGCTCCTGCTCCCTTCCCAGCATCCTGAGCCTGGCCCTGAGCAGCAGCAGCAGCACTGAGGAGCCTGGGGGTACCAAAAAGTTTCCCAGCTCCCAGACTGGAGCAGGATGCTGATCCCAAGCCTGAATTTTGCACAGCTGGATGCTGGGAATGGGCTGGGCGAGCAGCAGGTGCTGGAGCTGAGCAGTTATCCCAAACCCAGCTAAAAGAGATCCCTGCTGGCCTCTCCCCAGCGGATGGGAGAGCAGGAAGGGGATGGTGCTGCAAAGCCTCGGGTTGATCATAACCAGGGCAGGCAGAGCAGCAGGGATGCAGGAGCTGGTCCTCTCCAGGGAGCTGCTGGGGGGTGAGGTGCCTTCCTGAGCGTTTAAGAGCTAATGCTTCAGTGTCCAGGGAACTCCCACACGGATGAGCTTCAGGGCTGAGCACGGCAGCGGGAGAGGAGATTTGTGCTGAGGTTTGGGTAAATCAGAGTCGGCTTGGAGGTGGTGTGGGAGGGCTGGCAGCAGGCTTGGTGTGCAAACAGCAGCCTGCTCCAAGCTGAGAGAAATGTTGGGGGATCCAGGTGGTGCCTCTGGGGTAACAGCTGCAGGTAGCCCCGAGAAGGAGGCAGGGGAGATTGAAGTCACAGAGGGGCACCCAGAGCTAACTGCAGCCCTGCAGGGGCAGAGCAGCCCTTCCCAATCCGTGCAGACTGCTCCTGTCTTGGGAACCACAAGGAATCTCCATCAGGACCTCCTCACACCCAGCCAGCCCCTGCACCCTTCCCAGGGGATCCTGTTCCCTGTGCTCCAACAAGGGTGCAGGGCTGTCACCTCCCACTCTGCTGCCCCACCTGCCACCTGGGACCCTCCATCCCATCCTGGCACATCCCAGACCCTCCTGGATCCATGGGGCAGCCTGGAGATGCCAAGCCCAGAGCAACCCATTTCCCAGAGAAAATGTTGTATTTCCAGAGTGCATGTAGACAAATCTGGCCAAATGTTCCCCTCCCTGAAGCCATCAAAGCCCCAATGACTCTGTAATATTTAATGGCTTGTTTTGCTCCCTAAATGATACAATGAAAAGGATTATTAATGTTAATAGCGTTCTTATCATATTTTAATAGCATCATGCATAACCCAAATGTCATCTCAGCGCATATTTCTCCTGCTCTCACCCAGGGCGCGGAGCAATCTCACTCCAGGGATGTGGAGAGGGGAAAAGGCATCGGGCAACAGGGTGGAAAGGGGGCTGGAGCCTGAGGAGGAGCTGGACTGGAGAGAGGGGATGTGAAAATGAGATGGGAACTGCTTCCCTGGCAGCAGGGGGAGGAGGGAATCAAAGGGGGAGATGGGCAGGGAAAGGGACACAGGGTGGGCAGGGGAAGGATGAAAGGGATGGCAGGGAAAGGATGTGTTAAATGGGCAGGGGAAGCATGTCTGGGATGGCAGGGGAATGGTGGGTGGGATGGGCAGGGAACAGGGGTGGGTGGGCAGGGAAAGGGTGGGCAGGGAAAGTTTTTATGGGATGAGCAGGGGAAGGACGTACAGGATGAGCAGGAAAATGGTGGATGGGAAGGATGTGTTGGATGGGCAGGGAAAGGATGTGTTAAACAAGAAGAGGAAGCATATCTGGGGTGGCAGGGGAATTGTGGGTGTGATGGGCAGGGAAAGGATGCACAGGGAAAGTTTTTATGGGATGGGCAGGGGAAGGATGGCCAGGGTGGGCAGGGGAAGGAGATATAGGATGGGCAGGAAAATGGTGGATGGGATGGGCAGGGAAAGGATGTGTTAAATGGGCAGGGGAAACATGTCTGGGATGGCAGGGGAATGGTGGATGGGATGGGCAGGGAAAGGATGGGATGGGCAGGGGAAGGATGCACAAGGAAAGTTTTTATTGGATGAGCAGGGGAAAGATACATTAAATGGGCAGGGGAAAGGTGGATGGGCATGGAAAGGATGCACAGGGAAAGTGTTTATGGGATGGGCAAGGGAAGGATGTGGGATAGGAAGGGGAAGGATGTGTGGGATAGGAAGGGGAAGGATGTGGGATAGGAAAGGGAAGGATGTGAGGGATGGGAAGGGGAAGGATGTGAGGGATGGGAAGGGGAAGGATGTGGGATGGGAAGGGGAAGGATGTGTGGGATGGGAAGGGGAAGGATGCCCAAGGCAGGCCCCAGGGATGCACAGGAACCCTGGGCATTGAAGGAACCACTCCCATCCAGGAGGTGACAATGGCTCCATCCCCTACAGCCACCAGATCCCACTAATCCCCCTGGAAAGGGCAGGATCCCCCAGGACCTGCCAAAGCTGCTGCTGCTCCCAGTTCCCTTCCCAGCACCCAGGACTCCACCAGGAGCAGCTGGCAGCGACACACTCCAATTTCCAGCACATCATTTCACAGTCCAGAGAGCATTTCCCTATTTTTCCCCATCCAATCCATTTTCTAGATTGGTTGAACAGGCTGAAATTCCCCATTTTTCACATGGGGTTTGGTTTCCCTTGCATCCAACCCTCACCTCCTTGCCAGGCAGGGATGGGTCAGAGTGCAGAGGGACCTCAAGGACAACTTTTCATTTTCCAGCCCTCAAACCAAGCCATGACATTTCCACAAAGGAATTGCAGAGAGAAGAGCCAGAAAGACTCAAGGAGAAGCTGTGAGTTGCTAAAGCTTCCAAATAAAGCTCTGCACCTGTAGGAGGACAAGAGAAAGTTTTCCCTGTGATGTGCATGGAAATGGGTTTTCCTCCATGTCCTGTGCCAAGGGCTGGGCACAGGTGCAGCACCAACCCTGCACACCCACACTGACCCAATCCTGCCCCAGACACTCGAGCGCTGCTTGTACCACCCCAAAGCCACCTATGCCAGGTGCTGGGAGCATCCCCATGGATATGGGAACATCCCCCATGGATGTGGGAACATCCCCCATGGATGTGGGAACATCCCCCATGGATATGGGAACATCCCCATGGATGTGGGAACATCCCCCATGGATGTGGGAACATCCCCCATTGATATGGGAGCATCCCCATGGATGTGGGAATATCCCCCGTGGATTTGGGAGCATCCTGCGTGGATGTGGGCACAAGCTCTATAGATTTGGGAACATCCCCCATGGATATGGGAGCATCCCCATGGATGTGGGAACATCCCCCACAGATATGGCAGCATCCCTCATGGATTTGGGAACATTTCCCATGGATGTGGGAGCATCCCTCATGGATGTGGGAACATCCCCCATGGATGTGGGAGCATCCCTCATGGATTTGGGAACATTTCCCATGGATGTGGGAGCATCCCTCATGGATTTGGGAACATTTCCCATGGATGTGGGAGCATCCCTCATGGATGTGGGAACATCCCCGATGGATGTGGGAGCATCCCCCATGGATTTGCAACCATTCCCATGGATTTGGGATCATCCCCATGGATTCGGGACCATCCCCGTGGATTTGGGCACACACGTGCTCCCCAGCGCCAGCTCCCTCCCTTCCAGCTGCTTTGTGCTGGGAGATGAAAGGGGCCAGCCCGGCTCTGACCTGCTCATATTTCACTAAAATGTTATTTTAACACTTAAAAGGGTAGCAAATGCCATCGGCGGCTCCTCATTTATCGGATCGATGGGCGGGGAGCGGGACACGCACACGCTCCACATTAATGAGCCGGGGGAGCTTCCCGGCACTGCCCTGGCACGGGACAGGATGGCAGGGAAGGGATGGCAGGGAAGGGATGGCAGGGACAGGGATGGCAGGGAAGGGATGGCAGGGAAGGGATGGCAGGGACGGGATGGCAGGGCAGGGTGGCAGGGGAAGGATGGCAGGGAAGGGATGGCAGGGAAGGGATGGCAGGGAAGGGATGGCAGGGAAGGGATGGCAGGGACAGGGATGGCAGGGATGGGATGGCAGGGCAGGGATGGCAGGGAGCTCCTGTCCTCTCCAGGGAAGGCCACGGGTGCTCAGTGACTCCCGTGGGGCTGGGGCAGGGAAGGGAGGGCAGGGCTGGATGGGATTTTGGGCAGGAATTGTTCCCTGGCAGGGTGGGCAGGGCTGGCACAGGTGCCCAGAGCAGCTGTGGCTGCCCCTGGATCCCTGGCAGTGCCCAAGGCCAGGCTGGACACTGGGGCTGGAGCAGCCTGGGATGGTGGGAGGTGTCCCTGCCCTGGGATGAGTTTTAAGGTTTCTTCCAACCCAAACCATTCCATGTGGAGGAAGGGCAGATGCTGAACTCTTGTTCCCACAGGACACATTCCCACAGCAACGTGGTGGTTCCAAAATCCTGAAAAGGGCCACACAGACACTGAGCCATGGACAACAGCAGTGCCAGGCATTGCTCAGCTCCAGATAGCCCCAGGGATGGACACAGGGGTGGAGACACTGGACATGGGGATGGAGGCACTGGTGCTGGGATGGAGGCACTGGCACTGGGATGGAGATACTGGTGTGTGGATGGAGACACTGGCATGGGGATGGAGACATTGGCACCGGGATGGAGACATTGGCACCGGGATGGTCATCCTGCCCAGAGTCAGCCCCAGGGATGGACACACTGGCACAGGGATGGAGACACTGGCACAAAAATGGAGACACTGGCACAGGGATGGTCACCCTGCCTGGCCACAACTCCAGGGATGGTCAGAGGACATGGGATGGTCATCCTGCCCAGACACAGCCCCAGGGATGGACACACAGCCCCAGGGATGGTCACTGGCACAGGGATGGTCACCCTGCCTGGACACAGCCCCAGGGATGGTCAGAGGACATGGGATGGTCATCCTGCCCAGACACAGCCCCAGGGATGGACACTGGCACAGGGATCACCATCCTGCCCAGACACAGCCCCAGGGATGGACACACAGCCCCAGGGATGGTCACTGGCACAGGGATCACCATCCTGCCCAGACACAGCCCCAGGGATGGACACACAGCCCCAGGATTGTCACCCTAAAAAGCCTCAGGCACTGCAGGAGCTTTATCCACAGCTCCATCTCCGCAGGGACACCTGTGCCATGCACTGCCCACCCTCAAAGCCGAGGACAAAGGACAGTCACAAAGATCAGGCAGTGCCAGGAGAGCTCCAGGGAGCAGGGCTGGCTTTGCTTGTTCAACACCTCCCTGAATAATCCTGGCACAGAGTAAACAGAAGCAGCAGCTGTGAGGGTCTTGCAGGGACTTTCCAGTTTCAAAGCAATATTTGGAATTTTTCACAGCCCTCAGGGCACTTGAGAAAACAGCTTTGAGTCCTAAAGGTCTCTCAGCTTTAGGACAACGACTTTACTTATCACTTTTTTTTTTCCTCTGACTCAGAAGGAGTCACCAGAAGGCTTCCCAAAGACCAGGGACACAGGGAACAGAGGTGGGAATATCCTCACTGACCACACCCAGACCTGCTCAAGAGTGGGGTTACCTGTGCCTGATACTGGCTGTGAAAATATCAGAGATGCCATGTCCTGTCTGCCTTCACACAGGACATGAAGTGAGTCATAAAACCTTTTTCCATGAGATTTCCCACAATTTTTCAGCAGGTTTTAGGACTTGGGGGCATCCCACGGTGGGTCTTGAAGCAGCCAGAATGAAGCAGGGAGTCCCCAGGGATTCCCTCCCCCGTTCACAGAACTTGCACTAGAACTGGTGTCACACAAAATGTTTCCACTCAACTGAGCGAAAAAGCAATCAGAGAAAAATCAGGAGTTTTTCAGGGATGTAGAGGAATTTTTTTTAAGGCAGAAACAAAAGTGATATTCCCAAGTGGCACTGGCTGGAAGGAGTGAGACGCCGCTCTCCTAAATAACATCCCTGAGATCTGGAGATGAAACCAAACTGGGGAAGAGCTCAAAATCCCGAGGAGGAGAGAGGAACCCGCTGAGCCAGGAGGAGGAATGTGATCCACTTGGAGAAACAGCCTGAGGAGAGAATGATCCGAGTCCCTGCTGAGGCACTGGCAGGCTGAGCAGGGCTGAGGGGCTCTCAGCACTCTGCTGCTCCCCCTCCTCACCATCCACCCCAGTTTCCAGAGGGCTGGAGCCTGAAAACTCCCAGAAAGCTGAAAACCCTTCTGCTGCTGGCAGGGATTTGAGCCCTGGGGATGCTGCCCTGGGAGGGTGGTGATGCCTGCAGGGAGATGAGCTGCGTCAATGCCTAACCAGAGGATATTTTAGGGTTTTACAGCCCAAAATGCAGCATCTATCCCAATTCCCTGGGATTCTGGGAGCCCTGGGGGCATTCCAGCATTGCCCATCCTTGTTGGGCAATTCCAGCCTCGGACCCTGCACCCATTGCTGGACCATCCTCGCACAGCCTGCATCCCCTGCAGATCTCTGGGTGGTTTTTGTGCCTGCTGGGGCAGGGATTCCCTGCAGGAAGAGCCCCCCAGGGGCAGAGCATGGCAGAGCCCAGAATGGGGACAGGAGCTGAGGGAGCAGCTGTGCCGGGATCCCAGCGAGGGCTGCGGGCATATGGCAACCCATTCACTGAAGGAAGAAATTCAATTACCCAGGGCTATAAACCAGTCAATTTAGAGCCATATCCTGCCTGTAATCAGGCAGTAGTGTTTCATTTACTGCCACTCCAGTGGTGCTGCAGAGAGGAGCTTTGGGGGACACCCTGCACGCAGCAGGTTAGAAAGAGGGGTGAGCTGCCACAAGTGGGGGTGTCCCACCTGCTGTGGCAGCCCCTGCTCTTGTCCCACTGCCCTGCAGCCTCCAGGAGGTGCAGCATTAATGTCACATCAGCCTCATGGGCATTTCCAGGTTGCACAGCCTCGTTCTGCAGGCACAGACGGGATGTTTGTGCCACGGCTGGCACTGCCTGTCAGCAGGAAACGCTGCTGCCCTTCCCTCTCCTTGCTGCAATGGGGAGAATGGAAGAATGCTCTGGAACCTGGTTATGTGGACCCTGAACAGCTCTTACCTCCTGGTTTTTTTTGGTTTTTTTTTTTGTTTTTTTTTTTTTTTTTTGGGTTTTTCTGTTGTTTTGGTTGGTTTTTTGTGGGGCCTTTCTGGTTTTTTTGGTGTGGTTTGTTTTGTTTTGTTCTGTTTTGTTTTGTTTGGGGATTTTTTTGGATTTGGGTTTTTTTTTTCTGTTGTTTTTGTTTCTACCCAGGGAAATGGGATGAAGCCTGGCCTGGGTGGAAGGATTGCCCACAGAAGCTGTGGCTGCCCCTGGATCCCTGGAAATGTCCCAAGCCAGGCTGGATGGGGCTTGGAGCTACCTGGGATAGTGGAAGCTGTCCCTGCCCATGGCAGGGGGGAATGGGATGAGCTTCAAGATCCCTTCCAACCCAAACCAGGCTGGGATGCTGTGATGAGGGATCCTGTTTCTCCAGTGAGATTCCTGTTTTTCCAACCCAAACCATGCTGGGATTCTGTGATGAGGATCCTGTTTCTCCAGTGAGATTCCTGTTTTTCCAACCCAAACCAGGCTGGGATGCTGTGATGAGGGATCCCTGTTTCTCCAGTGAAATTCCTGTTTTTCCAACCCAAACCAGGCTGGGATTCTGTGATGAGGGATCCTATTCCTCAGGGACCATCCTCCCATCCCTGTGGGATGCACCTTTCCAGTGACAACACCAGACTGAGCATTTCCCTCAAACTCCCTGGAGTGAGGCACCAAAATCTCTTTAAAAGGAGCCGTGGAGGAGGGGGCTGTGATCATCCCCGAGGCTCCACAACCAGCTGGGCAGGCTAGAGAGGAGCTTAGGCCACCCTTTGATGCTGCAAAACACTCACCAGCCTTAACTGGCTCTGTCCAGCCCTTGTCCCTTCAAAGCAGAGCCAGGCAGAGCTCAGCTCCCATCCCCAGGGATTGCAGGGACCCTGCAGAATTCCAGGAGTAATTTGGGGAAGCTGTGATAAGGGCAGGCAGGGAACAGCCCTGCCTGGGGCTCAGAGCTTGGTCAGACCTGTTCTCCCTGCCCTTCCTGCTCCTCATCCAGCCCTTTCCCTGCCCTCGGGCTGCCCGTGTGGACGTGACCCTTGTGGGGTGCCAAGGATCCCCTCCCAGCTGCTGGAATTGCAGGATTCAGGGACAGAGCAAGGACAGCAGCTCCAGATGCTCCTTTTTAGGTCAGAGCACCTGTGGGCACAGGTGAAACCCAGGCTGGCTGCAGGAAATCATCCCCAGTCGTGTCCCGTTGCTCTTCAGTAAATTTTGATGGTTTTGGGGTGAATTCTGATGAATTTGGGGTGAAATTTGGATGAAATCCAGGCTGGCCACAGGAAATCATCCCCAGTCACGTCCTGCAGCTCTCCAGTAAATTTTGATGGTTTTGGGGTGAATTCTGATTAATTTGGGGTGAAATTTGGATGAAATCCAGGCTGGCTGCAGGAAATCATCTCCAGATGTGTCCTGTAGCTCTCTAGTGAATTTGGATGATTTTGGGTGAATTTTGATAAAATTTGGGTGAAATATGGGTGAAACCCAGGCTGGCTGCAGGAAATCATCCCCAGATGTGTCCCGTTGCTCTTCAGTAAATTTTGATGGTTTTGGGGTGAATTCTGATGAATTTGGGGTGAAATTTGGGTAGAACCCAGGCTGGCTGCAGGAAATCATCCCCAGATGTGTCCCGTAGCTCTCCAGTAAATTTGGATGATTTTGGGATGAATTTGGATTAATTTTGGGTGAAATTTGGGTACAACCCAGGCTGGCTGCAGGAAATCATCCCCAGATGTGTCCTGTAGCTCTCCAGTGAATTTGGATGATTTTGGGTGAATTTTGGATGAATTTGGGGTGAAACCCAGGCTGGCCACAGGAAATCATCCCCAGTCACGTCCTGCAGCTCTCCAGTAAATTTTGATGGTTTTGGGGTGAATTCTGATGAATTTGGGGTGAAATTTGGATGAAATCCAGGCTGGCTGCAGGAAATCATCCCCAGATGTGTCCTGTAGCTCTCCAATGAATTTGGATGATTTTGGGTGAATTTTGATAAAATTTGGGTGAAATTTGGGTACAACCCAGGCTGGCTGCAGGAAATCATCCCCAGATGTGTCCTGTAGCTCTCCAGTGAATTTGGATGATTTTGGGTGAATTTTGGATGAATTTGGGGTGAAACCCAGGCTGGCCACAGGAAATCATCCCCAGTCACATCCTGCAGCTCTCCAGTAAATTTTGATGGTTTTGGGGTGAATTCTGATTAATTTGGGGTGAAATTTGGATGAAATCCAGGCTGGCTGCAGGAAATAATCTCCAGATGTGTCCTGTAGCTCTCTAGTGAATTTGGATGATTTTGGGTGAATTTTGGGTGAATTTTGGTGAAATTTGGGGTGAAATTTGGGGTGAAATTTGGGTAGAACCCAGACTGGCTGCAGGAAATCATCCCCAGATGTGTCCTGTAGCTCTCCAGTGAATTTGGATGATTTTGGGTGAAATCTGATGAATTTTGGGTGAAATTTGGATGAAACCCAGGCTGGCTGCATGAAATCATCCCCAGATGTGTCCTGTAGCTCTCCAGTGAATTTGGATGATTTTGGTGAATTTTGGATGAATTTGGGGTGAAACCCAGGCTGGCCACAGGAAATCATCCCCAGTCACATCCTGCAGCTCTCCAGTAAATTTTGATGGTTTTGGGGTGAATTCTGATGAATTTGGGGTGAAATTTGGATGAAATCCAGGCTGGCTGCAGGAAATCATCTCCAGATGTGTCCTGTAGCTCTCTAGTGAATTTGGATAATTTTGGGTGAATTTTGGGTGAATTTTGGGTAATTTTGGGTGAATTTTGGGTGAATTTTGGGTGAATTTTGGTGAAATTTGGGGTGAAATTTGGGTAGAACCCAGACTGGCTGCAGGAAATCATCCCCAGATGTGTCCTGTAGCTCTCCAGTGAATTTGGATGATTTTGGGTGAATTTTGGATGAATTTGGGGTGAAATTTGGGTGAAACCCAGGCTGGCTGCAGGAAATCATCCTCAGTGATGCTTCATAGCTCTTTAGTGAATTTGGATGATTTTTGGGTGGATTTTGGGTGAAATTTGAGTGAATTTTGATGTATTTTGAGTGACTTTGGATGAATTTTGAATTTTTGAATTGTAGTGCTATTTGGGTGAATTTTGATGGTTTGGGTTGATTTGGGTGAAATTAGGTGAATTCTGATTAATTTTGATGAATTTTGATGAATTTTGATAAATTTTGATGAACTTTGAGTGAAATTTGACTATTTTTGTTGATTTGGGGTGAATTTGGCAGAATTTGGGTGAATTTTGGAGAATTTCAGGTGAATTTGGGTGAAATTCGATTTTTTTTTGTTGATTTGAGGTGAATTTGGTGAAATTTGATGTTTTTTGTTGATTTTGGGTGGATTTGGGTAAATTTTGATGCATTTTGGTGAATTTTGATGAAATCTGGGTGAAATTTGATGGGTTCAGGGTCAACTTTGACGATTTCATTTGATTTGGGGTAAATCTGGGTGAACTTTGATGAATTTTGGGACAACTGTGATGATTTGGGTTGATTTTGCTGCGGTTTGGGTGCTCTGTGGCCCGGAGGTGGCTCGGGGAGGGGACAGCAGGGACGTGCTGGCTCTGCAGTGCTCCTGTAAATCACCCCAGGGAAGTGCTTTGGAAACCAGCTGGCCAGGTGGGAATTCCTCTGCAGGAAGGAGAATTTGCACACACAACGCCTGCAGATGCTGCAAATACTCCAAATGATTTCCCAGAGGGAATGACAAAGTGAGGAAAAATGTCACCCCTGAGCCTCTCCCGCTCTCTCTGCTCTCCTGGAGCCCTGTGAGGGGTTCTGCTGTCGGCTGGGTGGGTTCTGGAATCATGGAATCGTGGATTTTGGGTTGGAATGACCTCAAAGCTCAGCTCATCCCACCCCTGCCATGGCAGGCTCAGCTTCCACCATCCCAGCTTGCTCCAAGCCCCATCCAGCCTGGCCTTGGGCACTGCCAGGGATGGGGAATCCACAGATTTTCTTCACCCTTGTGATTTTCACATATATTGAATTTTTCCGTTTTCTGACTTCTTTTTTCTTGCCCTGCTCCTCTCTCCACCCAAACACAGCCAGCATTTTGCTGCTGAACAGGAAAGTTCCCTCTGACCCTTCCCATGCTTGTGCTGGGCTCAATCCTCATGGAAAACCTTCGGGAATTGCTGCCAACAGAATTCCTTGGGACAGGCATGGGCTGGACTCGCCACACAAGGATTTTCTTGTTGACTGACAGCAAGAGCTGAGACATTTCCCGTAGGGAAGGACTGGATAACATCCCCTCTGCTCCCAGCCCCTGCCAGGGACCCAGATCTGCTCCCCAAACGTGCACAATTCCCTGTTATCCACCTGCACCTGCAAAGGAGCTGCTGGAGCTCTTCAGATCCAGGATCTCCCTGTTCCCACCTCATCCCAGCAGCTGCTCACCGGCACTGCCACACGTTGGAGGGGATGGAGGGATGGAGGGATGGAGGGATGGAGGGGGATGGAGGGATGGAGGGATGGAGGGGATGGAGGGATGGAGGGGATTGAGAGGGATGGAGGGAATGGAGGGATGGAGGGATGGAGGGATGGAGGGGATGGATGGGATGGAGGGATGGAGGGGATGGAGGGATGGAGGGGATTGAGAGGGATGGAGGGAATGGAGGGATGGAGGGATGGAGGGATGGAGGGGATGGAGGGATGGAGGGGTGGAGGGATGGAGGGATGGAGGGGATGGAGGGATGGAGGGGATGGAGGGATGGAGGGATGGAGGGATGGAGGGATGGAGGGATGGAGGGATGGAGGGATGGAGGGGATGGAGGGGATGGAGGGGATTGAGAGGGATGGAGGGAATGGAGGGATGGAGGGATGGAGGGATGGATGGAGGGGATGGATGGGATGGAGGGGATGGAGGGATGGAGGGATGGAGGGGATGGAGGGATGGAGGGGATGGAGGGGATGGAGGGATGGAGGGATGGAGGGATGGAGGGATGGAGGGATGGATGGAGGGGATGGAGGGATGGAGGGATGGAGGGATGGAGGGATGGAGGGGATGGAGGGATGGAGGGATGGAGGGGATGGAGAGGGATGGAGGGAATGGAGGGATGGAGGGATGGAGGGATGGAGGGGATGGAGGGATGGAGGGGATGGAGGGGATGGAGGGGATGGAGGGATGGAGGGGATGGAGGGATGGAGGGATGGAGGGATGGAGGGATGGATGGAGGGATGGAGGGGATGGAGGGATGGAGGGGGATGGAGGGATGGAGGGATGGAGGGGATGGAGGGATGGAGGGATGGAGGGATGGAGGGATGGAGGGGATGGAGGGATGGAGGGATGGAGGGGATGGAGGGATGGAGGGATGGAGGGATGGAGGGATGGAGGGATGGAGGGATGGAGGGGATGGAGGGATGGAGGGATGGAGGGATGGATGGATGGGATGGAGGGATGGAGGGATGGAGGGGATGGAGGGATGGAGGGATGGAGAGGATGGAGGGAGATGGATGGTGGGGGATAGAGGGGATGAAGGGGGATGAAGGGGGATGGAGGGATGGATGGATGGGATGGAGGGATGGAGGGATGGAGGGATGGATGGCATGTCCCACACAGAGCCCTCTCTCTCTAGCTCAGCTCAGTGTTTGTGCTGTGGAACCCTGGCTGGACCCAGGGACGTGCCTGCTCTCAGGGATGCTCCCAGCCAGCCTCGTGTCTCTGCTGGGGCGTGTGCTCCCCCAGCAATGTCTGCAGCAGCGTCCCCTCGCCAAACCCTCCCCATCTGGGGCCGTTCTGGGGCGGTCAAGCCCTGAGATGAAAGCTTTGCATCCTGACTCATCTCACCACTCTGGATTTCGTGTTCCCCATCCTCTGAGGAAGCTTTGGGTGGATTTAGGAGGAACTCCAGGGTTTTGCATGCTCCTTTGCATGGCAGATGAACGGCTGGGGCTCCCTGCAGGGCCAGGTGGATCCTTCTCCTCCTGGGGACACGCTGCCACCCCCTGCTCCTGCAGCACTGGTGCCACCTGTGGCCGTTTCACCTGCCAGAAATCCCCTGGAACTTCGGGTTTAATCTGCTGCGAGCGATCTGTCCCTCCAAAATAAAGCTGTGTTTTGATGGGCTGGTGACAAGGACATTTAATCCTGCAAGTTGATCCTTCCCTTCATTTGACTGGTGGCCCTTTCATGTCAAAACTCTTGGAGGCACCGAGTGAGAGCTCAAAGGCCGCTGGTGAATTGTCAGCTGGCGCCCTCGGAACAGGTCCAACGGGTTGTGCTGCTGTTTTTTCCCCAGGGAATAATCGCATCCCTCCTCCCTGCCCTGCGCATGCACGGCAGCTCGGGATTGTTGTTTCTGATGAACTTCAAGGCGCCTCTTCGCCAGAGAAATAACATTTCTGTGGGTTTATTTATTTATTGATCTGCTCCCTTCCAAAGCAGAGGGAGAAAAAGAGGCAAGGCAGAAAAGGCAGAAGAGAGGGAGATGAAGAAGTAGGAGGGGGTGGGAGGCCAGGGAGATGAGCACCAGCTCAATCCCGGCTGCCACGGTTTAATCAAAGGTTTCTACAAAGGGAGACCGAATCTTTTCAGATTTCAGCCCTTTGTTGTGAAGCCACAGCCCCCGTTTGAGCCAGGGCTGGTGGCTGCTGTCCCCAGAGGCCACAGCTCCCTCTGTGAGGTGACAGGAGGCTTTGAGGACCGAGCTGGGTGCTGCTCCAGGTGGGACCACCTCTAATTGCTGCCGGGTTTCTGCAGCCTGCCCGACCCTGGGGAAGCACGGCAGCGCTGCCAGGGTTTGATTGCAGAGAGGGGCTGGTTTGTGCTGGCAGCCTTCGGGAGGAGTTTGCTCTTCCAGTAATGCCCCGTGCTTCCCACAGCACGGCTCCCTCCGAGCCCCAGAGCCGGCAGGGCTGGCTGCTCCCTCCTTCCAGCTCCTGGGTTCCCTCCAGCTCTTTCATCTCCTGCCAGAGGGGTCACCCCTTCAGCCCCGACCCGCAGCTCACAGTGTTCTGCCCGGCCCCTCTCAGCCCCTGGGTGGTGCCACCATCGATTCCAGGATGCTGAAGCTCTGCCGGAGGTGTCTGTGCCAGGGAAAACTCCAACAGAACAGAGAAAAAGCCTCCAGGACCATCGAGCCCAAACTGTGCCGCATCCCCACCTTGTCACCAGTGAGTGCCACCTCCGGGCCTCCCTTGGGCACCTCTAGGGATGGGCACTCCACTCCCTGGGCAGCTCCTTCCAAGCCTGACCACCCTTCCCATGCAGAAATTCCTGCTGATGTCCAGCCTGACCCTCCCTTGGCACAGCTTGATGCTGTTCCCTCTTGTCCTGCCATGTGGGGCACGGTGGCCACACACATCAGGGGCTGCAGCAGTGTCCAAATCACGTTCCCCCAGGTTCCCCCAAGGTTTGGGACCTCCCCATGGGGCAGGAAGGGCCACCAGCCCCTTTTGGGGGCACAGGAAGGCTGGCAGGGATCTCAGCCCTTTATCTCCCCCGCTGCACTCCACAGCCCAAGAGCCTTGGAGTGGAAAACTGTGATGTTTATTCATCCAGGGCAGCCCCCAGATAGGAAAGGGCTGATAAGAGGCACCACAAGAGCTGCTGGAAGCAGCAGATAAGATCTCAGCTCTGCCAGCAGCCCGTGTAATGCAGCGCCTTCTTCATGAATATGCAGCTCCATTGTGCAGCCCCACAGAGGGACGGGCTTGGGAGCTGAGCTCAGCCCTTGATGGGAAAAAAAACCAGCCTGGGGGAAGAACCCTGAGAGAGCCGCATCCAGGACACAGAACTAGCCCTGGGAGCCACATGCAGGGGACAGAAATAACCCAAAATCAACATCCAGGACACGGAACTAACCCAAAATCCACATCCAGGGTACAGAAATAACCCTGAGAGCCACGTCCAGGGCACAGAACTAACCCTAAGATCCATATCCAGGGCACGGAACCAACCCTGAGAGCCACATCCAGGGCACAGAACTAACCCAAAATCCACATCCAGGGCACAGAACTAGCCCAAAATCCACATCCAGGGTACAGAATTAACCCAAAATCCACATCCAGGGAACAGAACTAACCCTGAGAGCCACGTCCAGGGAACAGAACTAACCCAAAATCCACATCTAGGGTACAGAACTAACCCTGAGAGCCACATCCTGGGAACAGAAATAACCCTCAGAGCCACATCCAGGGTAGAGAAATAGCCCAAAATCCACATCCAGGGCACAGAACTAGCCCTGGGAGCCACATCCAGGGCACAGAAATAACCCTGAGAGCCACGTCCAGGGAACAGAACTAACCCAAAATCCACATCCAGGGCACAGAAATAACCCTGAGAGCCACGTCCAGGGCACAGAAATAACCCTCAGAGTCACATCCAGGGCACAGAACTAACCCAAAATCCACATCCAGGACACAGAACTAACCCTGAGATACATATGCCCGTCTCTGCAGAATGTGGGATACAGATCCCAGTGATGCTGGGGGTTCCTGGAGTGGCAGCTGGTGGGGATATTGTGGTGACCACCGTGCCAGGATCCTGCAGGGAAAGAACTGGACAAGCTGGCACCAAACCAGCCCTCTGCAGGAGGATTTCACCAGGCTGCACTTTGAGGAAGAAATCCTTTACTGAGGAAGAAATTCTACACTGAGGAAGAAATTCTATACTGAAGAAGAAATTCTTTTCTGTGAGGGAGGAGAGGCCCTGGCACAGGATGCCCAGGGAGGTTGTGGATGCCTGTCCTGGGTTCCAATACAGGATGTGGTCAGCAGTGTGTATCCTGTCCCCATCTGCTGCAGCCCGGTGGGGCAGTGCCCCTGATCTCCTGGCACATCTTTAAACCAGCTGGGCAATCATCTTTATCTTCCCACAGCCCATCCTCCCTCCAGGAGATATCTCCTGTTAATGGCCAGTGAGTCCCAGGGCATGACTGATAAAATTCCATCATCCCATGGGAGATGCTCCAGCCAGGGGAGGAGCCAAGCCTTTCCTACCCAGATAAAAACTGACATTTGGGACACCAAGGAACCTTCTTTCCACTGGATTCCAGAGGAAAGCCAGACCTTTGCACATCATCCCTGGAGCTTCAGAGGAAACTGCACCTTCTCCAGGAGCACTGCTCCAGCTGAACCACATCTGCCCCTGCAGGAGGATGCAGCCACCATTGAATGGGACTGTGCCAACACCCTGACTGACTGACGGGTGTCAGCTTGGATTCTGACTCTGGCAGGGTTGGGATTGTTCTGTGTAATGCCGCATTTCTATTTTAATTTTCCTAGTCAAGAACTGTTATTCCTAATTCCCATATCTTTGCCTGAGAGCCCCTTAATTCCAAAATTATAATAATAATTTGGAGGGAGGGGGTTTCCATTCTCCATTTCAAAGAGAAGCTTCTGCCTTTATTGGCAGACACCTGTCCTTCACACCAGGACAATGCCCCACCCCTGGCCAGGTTGCAGAAGACCTTAAGCAACCCCATCTAGTGGAAGATGTTCCTGCCCATGGCAGGGATGAGATGATGCTCAAGGCCCCTTCCAGCCTTTCAAATTCTAAGATTTATGAGCTGGATTTCTCCTTGCCTGGGTGTTGACTCAGGGGGAAACACCCTGGGCAAAAATTAGTGTCTGGCAGGAGCTGGAAGTGGAGAGGACCTGGTTAAACCCCAGCAGCAGGAGATGGCCCATCCACACCTCCACATGTGCCCTGCCACATCCCAGCAGCGCTGCCCAGGGGTCCCTGCAGCCCACCCAGGGGCTCGGTGGCACTTGGGGACGTGCCAGGGTGGCCCTGGAACCCCCTGCAGCAAGGCCAGCCCTCCCCAGGGGCTGCTGTGCACCGCCGAGCCTGCGAGCTGCGAGCCAAGCATTTGCGAAATTAATTAAGACAACAGAGGCCCGAAGAAAGGGAAAGTTAATTAGTCACGGCAATCAGTTAGATTTGATCCAAAAGAACAAACAAAGAGTTAGAAGCGTGTCACTGGCAGGCTGCTTCTCTGGAAAAGGGATTACGCGGAGATTTCCACCAAAGGGAATGGCTTTGTGCTGCTGCTCCTTATGTAATTGGGGATTTAGAAGTGGCACAAAGAGTCATTACCACAAAATTTCTTTGTCAGAGGAAAAAAAGTTGACATTTGCGAAGCGCAGGAGGGAGCAGCAAAGCACGGCGGATCAATGGGGAATCAATCGTGGGAAGGGGCTTCCCTGGCCACGGGGCAGCCAGGGCGAGGAGGAGGAGGAGCAGGAGGAAGGTGGTGGTGGTGGCTGCCCGGGAAGGTCCCCAGGGGGTTATGGATGGATGGATGGATGGATGGATGGATGGATGGATGGATGGATGGACGGGCCAAGATGCAGCAGCACCAGCGTGGTGGGAAAGCCAGCGAGATGTGAAAAGGGGTGAGAGATGGCAAATCTGGGGCTGGGGAGGGGCAGGATGCTGGGGACACGGCAGGGACAGCCCCCAGGGTGGGCAAAGAGTGGGGGACACAGCAGGGACAGCCCCCAGGGCGGGCAAAGAGGGGGGGACACAGCAGGGACACAGCAGGGACAGCCCCAGGGTGGGCAGGGAGTGGGGGGGACACTGGGGACACAGCAGGGACAGCCCCAGGGTGGGCAGGGAGGGGAGGGGACACTGGGGACACAGCAGGGACAGCCCCAGGGTGGCCGTGCGGCAGAGCTGAGGCAGCGAATCCCAGGTTTTCTGCCTGAGCTGCCTCTGTTATCTCGGCTTTCTCCTCCGCAGTTCCAGCTTTAATTATTTACTGTGACTCCAGCAGCTCCTCTTCCCTCCGAATGGGCACCAAGTCACCTCCTTGTTGCTAAGGGCCTCCCCAGATCTGCTCTGGTGGCACTGGGAGGTGTCCTTGGGGTCCCCAGGGCTCTGAGCACAGCACCCCACTGCTCTGGTGGCACTGGGAGGTGTCCTCGGGGTCCCCAGGGCTCTGAGCACAGCACCCCACTGCTCTGGTGGCACTGGGAGGTGTCCTTGGGGTCCCCAGGGCTCCAAATACAGCACCCCACTGCTGTGGCGCCTCTGACCCCCCAAAAATGGGGCAGGAGGAGACTCCAGGCTCCTGGGCTCTCAGGATGCCCCTCAGCTGCCATGGGTGCCCCCAGGGGTGTCCCCAGCTTGGACAAGGCACAGAGGGGCACCCGTGACACTCCCTGCTCAGGTTGCTGCCGCCCATGGGACTCACCCACAGCTGCTGCTCCCCAAAACCACCCCAGCCTGCCAGGAAGGTCCCTGACAATCTGTCAGCACCAGGAGCAAAGTGTTGCTGCCCCAGGATTGTCCCCTGGCCGGGAGGTGACAGCAGAGCAGCCCCAAACCTGTCACAGCCTTTTGGGGAGGGCTGGCCCCCTGGGATGAAGGGAAGGAGGCTGGATCACCCACGGGGAATGTGCACCCCGGGGCTGGGAACACACCCAGGGCTGGGACAGCGTCCCACTCCCGGGTTTGGGACATTCCCATTGCAGGCAGAGCCGTCCCCCAGTGCCCAGAGGGGATTTTCAAGCAGGGACCCCAAATCCCAGCCTTGCCACGCTCCTCCCAGTGCTCCAGATGGATCAAGGGCAGCTGGGAGAGCTGGCATGGCCCGAGCTGGGGTTATCCTGCCTCCTCACAGCTCGGGATCTGGCTGGGGGAGATCCCTGATGCTCATCCCAGGGATTCCTGCCCCTCTGGATTTATGGAGCAGGCTCTCTGGGATGGTGGCCCAGGAGAGGAGGGATGGACTCATCAGTCCCTGCTGGCTCTGGTTCCCATTTATCATTAAAATAAGGATTCACTTGGAATAAAGGGGAGTGAGGAGGGTGAAGTCACCCCACAGCCACATCCCTATCAAACTCCTCCAGCCCCACAACACATCCCACCACAAACCCCAGTCCCATCCGCTCTGAGGAGCATCTCCATCACATCCATGGAGACCTGGGCCCAAATCCCCTCTTTGTGCAGGAAAAATAACCTGCCAGGGCCCTTCCCAGGCTCCCAGCCCTTCACCTGGGGTGCTGGCAGCAATTCCAGCAGTTTTTAGGGAAGCTGCTCATTAGTGTGTGAGTCAGAAGGCTTTGGAGGCAGCTCTGAGGAGCAGGGCTGTGCTGAGCACCCTCTCCAGTGCTCTGCCTCAGCTCCTGGCCTTTGATGGAGCTCCTGTCTAGACAGCTCCAAAATCAAAGCTTTGAGCCAGGTGGGTGTGGTGGTTACTCAGGCACCGCTCTGGTTGTGCCTCAGCTGCCACCACATCCCAGAGGGATGGCCCTGAGTGCCCAGCGTGGCTGGCAAATCTTGGGATTATGGAATCACAGAATATCCCCAGCTGGAAGGGGCCCACGGAGATCATCAGTCCAGCTCCTGGCCCTGCACAGGCACCCCAAAAATCCCACCCTGTGCCTGGGAGCCAAACACTCCTGGAGCTTTGAGGTGTGGCCATTCCCTGTTCAGAGCCCGAGCACCCTCAGTGGGAGATCCTTTTCCTAATATCCAAATTAAATCACAGTTTGGTGCCATGGCTGGGGATATCAGCAAAGCTCTGCTGCTCTGGGGAGACCCTGGGAGCTCTGGGACTTGGCTCCAGGGCTGGGGGGACACTGGCAGGGTCCCTGAACCCCACAGCTCCTCTGCCTGGTGGTGGCACACAAAGGGACATCCCTGGGCTGCTCCAGCTTTCTGCTTCTGTCTTTTGGGACACCATGGCTGGGTTTTAATTAATTGTGTTCAAAATCAGGAGAAAAAAAAAGAAAAAGAAAGAAAGAAAAAAAGAAGGAAATAACCCAGCAACAAGTCCCGGGGCTCTTCCCTCGGGAGGAGCTGGTTTGGGGGAGCGAGGCAGGAATGTCAGGAGCAGGGAGCAGAGGGATGCGCGAGCGGAGCCGCCGGTGTCACTGTCCCCACCCCTCTCCAGGGACCCGGCGTGGCCACCGCTGCTGCTGCCGGTGTGAAAAGCTGGCTGGAGGCTGGGAAGTGAGGCTGGATGCGGCTCTGGATCCCGGGAACACGCCGGGCTGTCAGAGCCGCTCCCCGCTCATCTGCGCAGTGACCATGAGCCGCCTCTTGCCGCCTGGAAAAGCCCGGGTTTGTTTGCTCATCTGGCTCATGAAAAATGCAGCCGCCCCTTGCCGTGTACATGGAATTGGTTTTAGCTGGGAATTGTCAGGTTTGGTGCCAGCAGAGGGATGGATCCGTCCTCAGTCAGCTCCGTGTGAAGGAACGGGGGAAGCTGGGTGTGCTGAGAGGAGTGCTCTGTCCTACATCACATCCCTGTCACATCCCTGTATCACATCCCTGCCCATGTCACATGCCTGTTCCACATCACATCCCTGTATCACATCACATCCCTGTCCCACATCCCTGTCACATCCCTGCCCCACATCCCATCCCTGCCCTACATCCCATCCCTGCCCCACATCACATCCCTGTCACACATCCCATCCCTGCCCCACATCCCATCCCTGCCCTACATCACATCCCTGCCCTATATCACATCCCTGCCCTATATCACATCCCTGCCCTATATCACATCCCTGTCCCACACCCCATCCACATCCTCATCCCACAGCTCCTGGCAAGATCCTGAATCCCACAGGAAGGGGTTCCAGCAGTGCCCAGGGCACAGGGCAGGACGCTGAGTCCCTCAGGACAGGATTCCAGCAGTGCTCTAGCACAGGGCAGGATGCTGAGTCCCCCAGGACAGGATTCCAGCAGTGCTCTGGGCACAGGGCAGGATGCTGAGTCCCTCAGGACAGGATTCCAGCAGTGCCCAGGGCACAGGGCAGGATGCTGAGTCCCTCAGGACAGGATTCCAGCAGTGCTCTAGCACAGGGCAGGATGCTGAGTCCCTCAGGACAGGATTCCAGCAGTGCTCTGGGCACAGGGCAGGATGCTGAGTCCCTCAGGACAGGATTCCAGCAGTGCCCAGGGCACAGGGCAGGATGCTGAGTCCCTCAGGACAGGATTCCAGCAGTGCTCTAGCACAGGGCAGGATGCTGAGTCCCCCAGGACAGGATTCCAGCAGTGCTCTAGCACAGGGCAGGATGCTGAGTCCCCCAGGACAGGATTCCAGCAGTGCTCTAGCACAGGGCAGGATGCTGAGTCCCTCAGGACTGGATTCCAGCAGTGCCCAGGGCACAGGGCAGGATGCTGAGTCCCCCAGGACAGGATTCCAGCAGTGCCCAGGGCACAGGGCAGGATCCTGAACCCCACAGGACAGGATTCCAGCAGTGCTCTAGCACAGGGCAGGACGCTGAGTCCCTCAGGACAGGATTCCAGCAGTGCCCAGGGCACAGGGCAGGACGCTGAGTCCCTCAGGACAGGATTCCAGCAGTGCCCAGGGCACAGGGCAGGATGCTGAATCCCCCAGGACAGGATTCCAGCAGTGCCCAGGGCACAGGGCAGGACGCTGAGTCCCTCAGGACAGGATTCCAGCAGTGCTCTAGCACAGGGCAGGATGCTGAACCCCACAGGACAGGATTCCAGCAGTGCCCAGGGCACAGGGCAGGATGCTGAATCCCCCAGGACAGGATTCCAGCAGTGCTCTAGCACAGGGCAGGATGCTGAGTCCCCCAGGACAGGATTCCAGCAGTGCTCTGGGCACAGGGCAGGATGCTGAGTCCCTCAGGACAGGATTCCAGCAGTGCCCAGGGCACAGGGCAGGATGCTGAGTCCCTCAGGACAGGATTCCAGCAGTGCTCTAGCACAGGGCAGGATGCTGAGTCCCCCAGGACAGGATTCCAGCAGTGCTCTAGCACAGGGCAGGATGCTGAGTCCCTCAGGACTGGATTCCAGCAGTGCCCAGGGCACAGGGCAGGATGCTGAGTCCCTCAGGACAGGATTCCAGCAGTGCCCAGGGCACAGGGCAGGATCCTGAACCCCACAGGACAGGATTCCAGCAGTGCCCAGGGCACAGGGCAGGACGCTGAGTCCCTCAGGACAGGATTCCAGCAGTGCCCAGGGCACAGGGCAGGATGCTGAATCCCCCAGGACAGGATTCCAGCAGTGCCCAGGGCACAGGGCAGGACGCTGAGTCCCTCAGGACAGGATTCCATCAGTGCTCTAGCACAGGGCAGGATGCTGAACCCCACAGGACAGGATTCCAGCAGTGCCCAGGGCACAGGGACTGGAGCAGGCAGGGGCTGATGGCTCTGGTGTGTCCCCTGGGGAGGACAGGGATGGATTTACAGAAGGAAAGAGTTAAAAATCCAGGCTGGAGAGGGCACAGTGAGGATCCAGCAGTAATCACAGGCAATGGGAAGCTCCTGGGGCCGGAGGATTGGCAGGACCATGGCAGTGCCAGGGAGCTCCTCGGCTCAGTGCTGGCTCTGACCCCAAGCAGGCCACCAGCAGGTGAGGGATCCTGACCCAGATGTCACCTGGGGACTGGTGGCATCTAAATCTACTGGGATAGGGAGCCCAGGGAGCAGCAGAGCCCTTGGGGAAGGCTGGACTCTGCTCTGGCCCAGGGCTAGGGATGTGTGGATGAGCCATCAGTGATTTTGGGAGTCTGGAGTGAAGGCTGGGGACCAGGGCTCTGGATCCATGGGGATGTTGACGCCTGTGCCCATTGCCAGTGTGTTGATGACCTCTGGGCATCAAGGAAAGGTCAGGAGAAGCAGAGCTGGGCATGAACTGGATGAGCCCAGAGAGGCCACAGGGATGCTCCAAGGGCTGGAGCCCCTCTGGAGCCAGGCTGGGAGAGCTGGGGGTGCTCACTTGGAGAGGAGAAGGATCCAGGGAGAGTTCAGAGCCCCTTCCAGTGCCCAAAGGGGTTCCAGGAGAGCTGGAGAGGGACTGGGGACAAGGGATGGAGGGACAGGACACAGAGAATGGCACAGTTGGATGGGATATTGGGAAGGAATTGCTGTCTGGGATGCCCAGAGCAGCTGTGGTTTCCCCTGGATCCCTGGCAGTGGGACAGGGCTTGGAGCAGCCTGGGACGGTGGGAGGTGTCCCTGCAGGCCGGGTAATGGAGCTGGATCTGCTGGGAGCCAAAGCAGCACTCCTGAAATGCCTCTTGCCCGGCAGGTGAGGACAGCAGGAGCGCTCTGCTAATCTCGTGTCCCGCCAGCATCTCACACCCACCGCCATCCAAAGGGGCCAAATCAATACCCACAACAACAAAACCAGCCCCAGGCAGCTCAGGGAAGCCGAGATCAGCCGGCTGCTGGCAGATAAAGAGGAATTGATCTCTGAGCAGGAGGGCAGGGGCTGCTCAGGTGCCAGAGGTGGCAGGAGCCGAGCCCCCCGACGCCGAACACGCTCCGGCATCGAGCGGGCCGGTTCCGCAGGCGGGAGACAATCAGCGGCTGAACCAGCTGCACATTGAGACAGAGACATTTGAATCATAATTCCAAGCTGTGAGAATACTCTCCCAGCCACCCAAGGAGACAATCCCTCAATCAGGAGAGCAGAGGCCTGTTAAGAAAAGCGGGCTGCGTCAGACAAAAGTGAGAGCGGCTGCAGAGAATGAAAAGCGGCGATGGGGACGGGAAGTGAAACATTTCCAACCTTGCAAAGGGACAAAACTACCGGGGGGGGACAATGGGAAGCAGAGCTGGGACACCTGCAGCATCCGGGGGGGTTGGGATGCGTGGCTCAGTATTTCATTTTCTTTTTTGTCTTTAGTCAGAGCTGGGATTGAAGCACGAGAGATGAAGTTTTGTGCTCAGACTCAGTTGTTTATTAACTTTTATCTATAGCACAGTGAGTGCCACAGCACTTGTAACTAACAAGCTAAAAAGTGAAGAAATGGCGATGTATTTCACTTTTTACAAATCTAAGGCTAAACAGTCTAATTAAAAGCTAACATCTATAGCATTTATACTTTTGACCCAATGATCAAACACCCATGACTCGCAGTGCAGCATTCTTTATCCAATTAAAACATACTACCCAAATCTAAGGAGAAGAAGGGCAAGAAAAAAGCCCTAAAACTTCCATCTTGTCCCATACCTATCACTATATTCTAAAACCCAAACTCCAAACCCTTCACCCTGTGATATCACACACTTCCATTCAAACTGCACACCAGTGATTCCAGTTCTATCACTCAGATTTGGAAGTCTTCTCCAAGGCCTCAAGTCAAAAGCGGTGTTCTCTTGGGGATCAGTGCCTGACTGCACAGAAAGTTCCAAACTTCCAGGCTTCAGGGTTCCAACAGCTCAGGATGTGCTAGGGGGCTGCTGGGAGAGAGGAGATTTCTGCAGATGGAGGTGACCTAGGTGAGGATAGGGAGTGGGAGGTAGGAAGAATGGGATGTGGGTTTTAACTTTTCTATTTTACAGAGTCTCTGCTGCTTAGTGTGTAACTCTAAAGCTTCATATTAGGTGTCAGTGAGTTCTCTTCACAGGGGAGTTGGACAAAACAATTCCTTTCTAGCCAGAGAATCAAGGACAACTGGTACCCAAAAATCAGAAACAGCAGCGAGGGAAAGGGGGCAAAGCCAGGGGCTGAGACTTCATAGCCTGGGGCTGTGCTTGGATAATTGACCCCAGTGTGGAGATGAACCAAAACTGATCAAAGTGTAAAACTGGTGCCCAGGATCCACCTGGGATTTGATTTGGGTGCAGCCCTGGCCGGGCTCTTGCACTGCCCAAGGTGGATCCTTTCAATAAATCCCGATTTTATTCCTTTTGCTCTGTCTGCTCTCTGCTCCAGCCCAGCCTTTCCAGGCAGCAGAGCTGCCAGGCTGGGGATGAGCAGCAGGGAGGTTTCAGGTGAGCAGAGCAGGTTGGTGTCACTGTGGTTTGAAAAGGTCGGGGCTGCCATCCATCCTGGGCAGGAGAGCCTTGTTCAGGGCTGCATGTCACAGCAGCTGGGGAAAGGTGGTGTCACCAGTGCCAGTCAGGGCAGGTGTGTGGGAAATGTGTGCTGGCAGCTTGACAGGATCCTGTGGGGCTGGGAGACAGGTCTGGTGGCCAAAGGGAGCAGTGCACACCCCTGGAATTGCTTGTGAGCCAACCCTGTCACCCACTCTACTCCACCTCTCTGTGCCCCCTGTGCTGAGGACAGGGTGAGAACAGCAATGGACTGGGGTGCAGGAAGAGAGGGCAGCTGGTGGGATGGAGTGGAAAAGCTGGAATTCTGGGCTCAGTGGCCATTCCAGGCTCACTCCTGCTCTCTGCAGGGCCAGCGGGCAGGGAGCCCCCAGCACAGCCAGGCCATTCCCAGTTCAAAGCAGCTCAGGAGCTGCCCAGTTAATTCTGATTTATCCCTGCCTGGAGCCGTGGCACATCCCACCCACGCAGCTCCAGCTCAGCCCTGTCCCTGCCTGCAGCAGTGTCCATCCCTGGGTGCTCCCAGGCTGCCCCACCACTGGCTGTCCTTCCTCCCTCCCTGCCACCGCCTCCTCCCTCTTGTCCTTGCAAAAGGGATTAATAAACGCGTGGAGAGGCCTCTGGAATTGGCAGCAGCTGGATTGGGGCCCAAGGTCTGCTCAGCCCTCGCAGGGAAGGGGCTCCTCACAGCCCTGCTGGATGGAGCCATTCCAATCTCATTACCCAGAGAGATGGAGCCAGGAAGAGGAGGAGGAGGAGGCCGGAGCAAGGAGGGAATCAGAGCTCTGAGGCCTCGAAGAAACTTGATTTTATTCTGTGAGAGGCCAGAGCTGCGGGGCCGTGGCCTTGGGTGGATATTGAGGATGCAGGCAGGGAGCCCGAGAGAGAGTGAGGATGCAAACGGGGCTGGTGCTGACAAACAAAGGGCAGCTCCTCGGGGAATGCATTTTGGGATCCTGCACCACCCCAGGGTGGGGTGGCACAGGGTCACCAAGGACTGGCACAGCTCCAGGTGGGGTGGCACAGGGTCACCAAGGCATGGCACAGGTCCAGGTGGGGTGGCACAGGGTCACCAAGGCATGGCACAGGTCCAGGTGGGGTGGCAGAGTCCCCAGGGCATGGCACAGGTCCAGGTGGAGTGGCACAGGGTCACCAAGGCATGGCACAGGTCCAGGTGGTGTGGCAGAGTCCCCAGGGCATGGCACAACTCCAGGTGGGGTGGCACAGGGTCACCAAGGCTTGGCACAGGGTCACCAAGGACTGGCACAGCTCCAGGTGGGTGACACAGGCACAGTTCCATGTGGAGTCACCTGTACACGTGACAAAAAGGACAACAGAGCACTGTGGGCTTTGGCAGGGTCAGAAAAATTACTGAGATCCTCTAGCACATCAATCCCTGTGGCAGGGGAGGGATGGTGGCACATGTGGCACAGGGGACAGAGTGTGTGGCACTGAAATGAATGTGTGGCACAGGGAACAGAGTGTGTGACACACAGAACTGAGTGTGTGACACAGAACTGAGTGTGTGGCACAGAAGTGAGTGTGTGACACACAGAACTGAGTGTGTGACACAGGAACTGAGTGTGTGGCACAGAACTGAGTGTGTGGCACAGGAACTGAGTGTGTGGCACAGAACTGAGTGTGTGACACAGAACTGAGTGTGTGGCACAGGAACTGAGTGTGTGACACAGGGAACTGAGTGTGTGGCACAGAACTGAGTGTGTGACACAGAACTGAGTGTGTGACACAGAACTGAGTGTGTGGCACAGGAACTGAGTGTGTGACACAGGGAACTGAGTGTGTGGCACAGAACTGAGTGTGTGACACAGAACTGAGTGTGTGACAGAACTGAGTGTGTGACACAGGAACTGAGTGTGTGACACAGGAGCTGAGTGTGTGGCACAGGAACTGAGTGTGTGACACAGGGAACTGAGTGTGTGGCACAGAACTGAGTGTGTGACACAGAACTGAGTGTGTGGCACAGAACTGAGTGTGTGACAGAACTGAGTGTGTGACACAGGAACTGAGTGTGTGACACAGAACTGAGTGTGTGGCACAGGGAACAGAGTGTGTGGCACAGAACACAGTGTGTGACACAGAACTGAGTGTGTGACAGAACTGAGTGTGTGACACAGGAGCTGAGTGTGTGGCACAGAACTGAGTGTGTGGCACAGGAACTGAGTGTGTGACACAGAACTCAGTGTGTGACAGAACTGAGTGTGTGACACAGGAACTGAGTGTGTGGCACAGAACTGAGTGTGTGGCACAGAAGTGAGTGTGTGACACAGGAACTGAGTGTGTGGCACAGAACTGAGTGTGTGGCACAGAAGTGAGTGTGTGACACAGAACTGAGTGTGTGACACAGGAACTGAGTGTGTGACACAGAACTGAGTGTGTGGCACAGGGAACAGAGTGTGTGACACACAGAACTGAGTGTGTGACACAGGAACTGAGTGTGTGACACACAGAACTGAGTGTGTGACACAGGAGCTGAGTGTGTGACACAGGAACTGAGTGTGTGGCACAGAAGTGAGTGTGTGACACAGGGAACTGAGTGTGTGGCACAGGAACTGAGTGTGTGGCACAGACCTGAGTGTGTGACACAGGGAACTGAGTGTGTGACACAGAAGTGAGTGTGTGACACAGAAGTGAGTGTGTGGCACAGAAGTGAGTGTGTGGCACAGAACTGAGTGTGTGACACAGGGAACTGAGTGTGTGGCACAGAATTGAGTGTGTGACACACAGAACTGAGTGTGTGACACAGAACTGAGTGTGTGACACAGAACTGAGTGTGTGGCACAGGAACTGAGTGTGTGACACAGGGAACTGAGTGTGTGGCACAGAACTGAGTGTGTGACACAGAACTGAGTGTGTGACAGAACTGAGTGTGTGACACAGGAACTGAGTGTGTGACACAGGAGCTGAGTGTGTGGCACAGGAACTGAGTGTGTGACACAGGGAACTGAGTGTGTGGCACAGAACTGAGTGTGTGACACAGAACTGAGTGTGTGGCACAGAACTGAGTGTGTGACAGAACTGAGTGTGTGACACAGGAACTGAGTGTGTGACACAGAACTGAGTGTGTGGCACAGAACTGAGTGTGTGACAGAACTGAGTGTGTGACACAGGAACTGAGTGTGTGACACAGAACTGAGTGTGTGGCACAGGGAACAGAGTGTGTGGCACAGAACACAGTGTGTGACACAGAACTGAGTGTGTGACACAGGAGCTGAGTGTGTGGCACAGAACTGAGTGTGTGGCACAGGAACTGAGTGTGTGACACAGAACTCAGTGTGTGACAGAACTGAGTGTGTGACACAGGAACTGAGTGTGTGACACAGAACTCAGTGTGTGACAGAACTGAGTGTGTGACACAGGAACTGAGTGTGTGGCACAGAACTGAGTGTGTGGCACAGAAGTGAGTGTGTGACACAGGAACTGAGTGTGTGGCACAGAACTGAGTGTGTGGCACAGAAGTGAGTGTGTGACACAGAACTGAGTGTGTGACACAGGAACTGAGTGTGTGACACAGAACTGAGTGTGTGGCACAGAAGTGAGTGTGTGACACAGGAACTGAGTGTGTGGCACAGAAGTGAGTGTGTGACACAGGGAACTGAGTGTGTGGCACAGGAACTGAGTGTGTGACACAGAAGTGAGTGTGTGACACAGAAGTGAGTGTGTGGCACAGAAGTGAGTGTGTGGCACAGAACTGAGTGTGTGACACAGGGAACTGAGTGTGTGGCACAGAATTGAGTGTGTGACACACAGAACTGAGTGTTTGACACAGAACTGAGTGTGTGACACACAGAACTGAGTGTGTGACACAGGGAACTGAGTGTGTGGCACAGAACTGACTGTGTGACACAGAACTGAGTGTGTGACACAGGGAACTGAGTGTGTGACACAGAACTGAGTGTTTGACACAGAACTGAGTGTGTGACACACAGAACTGAGTGTGTGACACAGGGAACTGAGTGTGTGGCACAGAAGTGAGTGTGTGGCACAGAAGTGAGTGTGTGGCACACAGAACTGAGTGTGTGACACAGGAACTGAGTGTGTGACACAGGAACTGAGTGTGTGGCACAGACCTGAGTGTGTGACACAGGGAACTGAGTGTGTGGCACAGAAGTGAGTGTGTGGCACAGAACTGAGTGTGTGACACACAGAACTGAGTGTGTGACACAGGGAACTGAGTGTGTGACACAGGAACTGAGTGTGTGGCACAGAAGTGAGTGTGTGGCACACAGAACCATCTCAGCCACCACACCCACAGCCAGGAACATGCTCAGGGCTTCATGGTGGGAACAAGCAGCGGGAATGGCACCAGGAAAGTGGCTGGGAAGGCCTGGAAGGAATCTCCATGTTCCAAGGGAGCGGGAAGGAACCTCCATGTGCTGATCCAGAGGCAGCTCCATGTTCAAACCCAGAGGCAGCTCCATGTTCAAACCCAGAGGCAGCTCCATGTGCAAACCCAGAGGCAGCTCCATGTTCAAACCCAGAGGCAGCTCCATGTGCAAACCCAGAAGCAGTTCCCAGCCCAGCCCCACGTCTCCCTGGCACGCTGGCACGCAGGGAGGAGGCACAGCCCGGCACTCCCAGCCCTGGTGTGTTTTTCCTCTCTTCCCCTCATTTCTGCTCATAAAGGTCTGTGCTTAAGTAATGAGGCTTTTTTGCCTGCCTTCTGCAGGAAGATACACAAGTGTGCCAATGTAAATTGCTCCATTTGGAGGGCTAATTGCACTAAAAGGCAGCCTGATCTGTGGTTTTTCTCTATTTTACATTAGCAGCTGAGCTGTCAGATCTGAAATGGAAACTCATTTTTAAGGCTTTGCATTTACAGTGGCTTCAACAATGAAAAATGTTCCCTGACAGTAATAGAAGGCAAACCTCATTAGAGAAACTTAAACCAAAGCGGCACAGTGCTAAAGCCCTCAGGCTGCTTCCAAGCATCTTAAGAGGGAACAAGAGCATTTTTCACATGACTCTCTCTGCCCGTGGAGTGCTCTGGCTCTTCCTGACTGGAGCTGTGCCCGCAGGAGCCGTATTTCTGACATGCACAGGGTTGCAGCAGTGATGGCAAATGGCTTTTTCTAGGGGGCACAGGGCACCGAGGCATTTCGGGGCTGGAGAACCTGCCTGGCTCAGCCCAGTCCTGGGATGGCATTTCTGGAGTGGTCAAAGCTCCAGCTGCCATCCCAGTCCCAGGATGGTGTTTTTGGAGTGGTCAGAGCTCCAGCTGCCATCCCAGTCCCAGGATGGTGTTTTTGGAGTGGTCAGAGCTCCAGCTGCTCACCCCAGTCCCAGGATGGCATTTCTGGAGGGCTCAAAGCTCCAGCTGCTCACCCCAGTCCCAGGATGGAATGTTTGGAGGGCTCAAAGCTCCAGCTGCTCAGCCCAGTCCCAGGATGGCATTTGTGGAGTGGTCAAAGCTCCAGCTGCCATCCCAGTCCCAGGATGGTGTTTTTGGAGCGGTCAAAGCTCTAGGTGCTCAGCCCAGTTCCAGGATGGCATTCCTGGAGGGCTCAAAGCTCCAGGTGCTCATCCCAGTCCCAGGATGGCATTTCTGGAGTGGTCAAAGCTCCAGCTGCCATCCCAGTCCCAGGATGGTGTTTTTGGAGTGGTCAAAGCTCTAGGTGCTCAGCCCAGTCCCAGGATGGAATTTTTGGAATGGTCAAAGCTCCCTGGGCACCATGGTGGTCCCGAAGCACAGTGTGGCTCTGTGATTCCCCATCCTTGATGGAAATAACCTCCAGTACCCACAGGAGCCATGCTGTGAAGGGGGTCCACCCTCCCCAGATCCATCTCCTCCTCCTGGGAGCTTCCCCAGTGATCCACATGGAATCTGCCTCCCCTCACCACCCTGACCCACACGCTGGGATTTCTGAGCCTCAGCCACCCAGCCCAGCAAATCCCCCCTCCCAGCAGGTGCCAGCAGGCTGTGCATTGCAAATTCCAGGTGGGAATGGCTGGGCAGGGCTCCTCTGCCAGCTTTGCCAGCACCTCCTTGCCTCTGCATTAATATCCAGCCGCAGATTTGCATGGTCATGAGCTATTTTTACCCGGAGAGCTCAGCTCGCTCTGCACAGAGCTCAGCCTGTGCTGGGGTCAGGGCCACGCTGGGGACAGGCAGGGCTCAGAGACAAGGAGGCCACACAACTGCTGCAGGAGCTTTGGGAAACGTGGCACAGATCCCAAAGGGATGCAGAGATCCCAAACCTCAGCCCACGGCAGGCTCAGTGATGATCCCAGCTCTGCCTCCTGGCCCGTGCTCCTTCCCCACAGCTTCAGGCCTGATTCTGAGGAATATTTTAACCCTGCTCAGCTGCCTCATATTTTGTGGATATCCAAGGTGAATGCTGGAATGTTTCACCCTCGTGGCATGGCACAGATCCTTTCAGTATCCTGTTCCCTGCACATCCCATTCCTGAGGAATCTCCTGAGCTTTCCTGGGGCTCCTCATCACGTCCCCTCCGCTGTGCACAGGACACCACGCTCCTCCTGGAATCCTCCTCCCGTCCCTGTGGCCTAGAAGTGACATTTGGAGGAAAAGTGAAGCCATTTTGCAGCAAGGACAAAAAACTGGACCCGCTGTCCCTGGCCTGGCACCCCAAGGGGAGATGCCTTCATCATGGAACATCCTTCCACCAATGGTGCTAAGACATTGATTTCCCCTGGAGCAGTTTTCCCTTGGAAAAACACATTTTAATTTGCACTGCAAATTTTCTACAATCATTTCTCACTGCGATTTCTGGGGATTTTTTTACTGGAGACAATTTTGACCAGCCAAAATATTTCACTTATTTGGTTTCCAAAAAATCTCCAGCTCTTTCAATTGCTTGATAAAAAACCCTGACAAATGTAATCAGTCACAGTCATTGCCTGCAGAAATGTTTCTGTTTGACCAAAAAAAAAAAAAAAAAAAAAATTAAAAAATTTTTAAAAAAGAGAAAAGAGCCAATAATCATAGCAAAAGACACTTGGCTACTGCATCATGCTGCCACTCAAGCACAGGCTGGATGACACTTGGGTAAGGGCATTTCCCTAAGGATGTCACAGCCCTGTGGGCCATGTCTGAGTGCCACAGCTCCGTGTCCCCATCCCAAAGTCACCGAGCCCGTGGCTGGGGGTGAGTGGCACTTCAGCTGAAACCACGGCTTTGCTCCGGGCATCCTGAGCTCCTTTCCCCAGCTGTGGTTCCAGCTGAAGTGCCACCAGAGCCGTGACACAGGACATCACCCAGCCCTGTGCCTGCCCACCGCCGTGCCCTCTCCAGGGTGGCTCCAGCGGGTCCAGCTCCACTATCTGGAGCAGCCTGGCCTGCAGGGACACCCCTGTCCCAGTGCTCCAGCCCCAGTGTCCAGCCTGGCCTTGGGCACTGCCAGGGATCCAGGGGCAGCCACAGCTGCCAGGGGACAATTCTTTCCCACTATCCCATCCAACCGTGCCATTCCCTGTGTCCTGTCCTTCCACCCTTGTCCCAGTCCCTCTCCAGCTCTCCTGGAGCTCCTTTAGGCACTGGAGGGGCTCTGAGCTCTTTCTGGAACCTTCTCCAGTGCAGCTGAGCACCCCCAGCTCTCCCAGCCGTGGTTCCAGCTGAAGTGCCACCAGAGCTGTGACACGGGACATCACCCAGCCCTGTGCCGTGCCCACGGCCGTGCCCTCTCCAGGGTGGTTCCTCCCCTGGAAAAGGGATGAAGCAGAGGCCTGGGTATCCCAGCCCCCTCTCCCTGCTCCATCTGCACTCCCAGGATAGTCTGTTCTCTCCTCCTCGCTGCTGGGAATTGCAGGAGATGTCTCTGCCTTCCCTCCCACTCCCGGATTACTCACCCAGCCGAGCCGATCTGGACTCCAGATGGACCGGAACCAGCTTTCCTCCCAGGAGCTCTGGGGGAAGGTGATGGGACAGGATCCTGGTCCAGCCCTCCCTGAGAGCTCCCAGCCCAGCTCCATCTGCACTTCCAGGAGCTGGGTGCTCCCCAGGGGTTCTGGGGGGCAGTGGCAGAGGGTGGAGGAGGAGCAGCCCAGCCTGGGGGCTGTGCACCCCAAACCTCACCCACACCCGGGGCTGCAGCCACCTCTGGCCTTTCTGGATTTCTCCAGATGGATCATTTATCCCAGCAAGGATCTGCCCTGGAGGCCCAGTCCTCTTGGCTCGTTTAAAAACCACTCCGACTTCACTTTTGATGAATCCCAGACCGGCTTCTGCCCTCTCAGCACCTCAGATCCTTTTCCTTTCCTTCTTCCTCCTCCTGCTGCCATGGCCATCCTCTTCCCTGTGTCCATCCCACAGCATCCCCTCCTGCCCCTGACCAGGGGTGCTGGACCAAGCCTGCATGGGGCTGTGCCAGAGGAAACCACAATTTGGGAGCCCCAGATTCCCAGGATCCTGCCAGCTCGCTGGGGCAGCTGCTGGACCTGGGAAGGCAGGAAGAAGGTGAAGCTTCAGCCATAAAATAAAGCCAAATGCAGGCACTGGGGGCTGTAAGGGCTCTGCAGCCTCACCAGCCCTGCTGTGGGCTCTGCCCTGGGGTGGGAAGTGATTCCCTCATCCCACAGCAATCCCCAAGGCACTGGAGCACAGGACATTGCTCCCAATCACCTTCCTGAGAATGCTGCCATGTCACAGAGCCATGAAATTGGGGTGGAAGGAACTTTAAAGTCCCTCCAGTGCCACCCCTGCCACAGCAGAGACACCTCCCACCATCCCAGGCTGCTCCAGCCCCAGTGTCCAGCCTGGCCTTGGGCACTGCCAGGGATCCAGGGGCAGCCACAGCTGCTCTGGGCACCTGTGCCAGCCCTGCCCACCCTGCCAGGGAACAATTTCTGCCCAATATCCCATTTAAATATCTCCTGGTTTACTTTAAATCCACTCCCCCTTGCCCTATCACTGCCTGCCTGTGGAAAAATTAACTCTCCCTCTTTTCCATAAGCCCCAAATGATGTCCCTGGCCTGGCTGCCATCTCTCCATGCAGGGGACAAGGCTGCCCAGGGAAGGGTCCCAAGGCTGCCAGAACCCCAGGAGTGTTTGGGAAATGCTCTCAGGGCACAGGGTGGGATTGTTGGGGCTGTGCAGGGACACAAGTCAGATCAATGATCCCTGTGTGTCCCTTCCAATCCAGGATTTTCCATCATTCTGTGATTCCATGACCACACAGTGCTGGGCTGGGCTGTGCATCCAGGAGGTGAATTCCAGGCAGGGAGCCCTGAGGGGGTTCCAGGGGATGAGGAGCATCCCCTGTGCTTGCAGAACACCGTGCCCAGGGGCTGGCAGCTCCCTGGCAGTGCCCAGATGGTCTGTGGGTGGCAATCTCGGCAGCCTGGCGGTGGCACTTGATGAATGGGCTGTAGAATTTGGTGAGATAATTAAAGAACCTGACTCTCACAATGCACCTGATAACAAATGAGGTGTCTCTTTTCCCTTTCTCTGCTTTGCACGGTGAATTGTATTCCTAAAGATTAATGGATTTACTGTTTTTGTCTCAACAATGGGCCCACTCCCTGCTCCTCCCTGCTCCCGTGGGGAGCTCCATCCCCAGGGTGTCTGAGCCAAGCAGAGACAAGGAGACACTTTGGGATCTGGCAGCCCTTGGCCTCGGCTCTGACTCGCCCCAGCAGTGGAGAAAACCGTGGAAAAAGTGGAAATCCTGCTGTGCATCACCAGGGAGTGTGTTCCTCTGGGATGCAGGGCTGAGGAGGGTCACCAGGGTCACACAGGCTGTTTGCAGACCCACCCCCTCCCTGGCAGGGCACAGGGGTGGGAAGGATGGGTGCTGGGAGGGAGAACAGGGATGCTGGGAGCTCATGGAGCCAGAGGGAAGAGCCTGGGTGGCTCTGAGTGGTGACAACCCCAGTCTGTGCCCAGCTGAGGTGTGAGCACACCCTGCTCCATGTCCTGAGGGGAGTGTGACATCAGCCCCAGACTGTCTCTCCCTGGCACGGGGCACTTTTCCCCAGGACAGCATCTTCCTCTATCCCATCAGCTCCTTCCCATCTGGGTCAGTTTTCCAAGAGAGAAACACTGCCAAAGGGGATGTGATGAGCACAGCACCAGCCAGGGAGAAAGTCCAGTGGGATTTTTGGGATAAACACCCCCCTCTGTGCTCCTGGAGCTGTTGGGAAGCACGGAATGCTCCAGCACTGCTCCACCAAGGGGTGACCCCCCAAACACCCACCCAGCAGCCAGGCACTGACCCCAGCCGTCAAAGCATCTCCAAAATGTGCTTACATATTATATAGACATTTAAATTAGGTACCTGTGCAAATCAGCAGTTCATTAATCACCCGCTCGTTTAATTGGTTTTCCTGCCAAATTGGTTACAGATAAATAATTAAAGCTAAAAAGTGGGTTTGGATGCGTTCCTCTGGAAAGCCGGGCTGGCAGCTGGGAAGGGAATCTCTGAACTCCCTGGCAGGGATGGGGCAGAGGGGTGGCCCTGGGGTCTCTGCTGGTGCTGGCTCTGGGCTCCTCCTGGCTGCTGGCCCCTGGAGAGGTTTGTGGGGAGCTGGGCAGGGCCCCTCCTGCGCCGCCAGTGTGGGCTCTGCAGCGCTGGGCTGCTAATCATGCATAATAATCGCATTTGCAGAACACAAATGTCACTTGGCTGAGTGCTTTCATTTACTGCCCCGTAAACACACCCTGGGGAGCCCCGGGCCCATAAAACATTGACAAGGGCCTCGTGTCCCGGACGTTGTCCCCCACAGAGCCCTTGGTCAGATGGCACGGCCACGGGATGTGCTCCGGGCTGGGCACGGCCACCGGGCAGCTCCAGGGTCCTGGGCCAAGGGAAGGATCATCCCTGATCCCTGTGCAGCCCTAGCAAGGGCAGGAGGAGCTGGGTGGGCTGTGCTGAGCCCCAGGGTCTCAGGAGAGGGCTCACATCTCTGTCCAGCCCCACTGAGGATGTGCATCCATCCCATCCCATAGATCCCATCCCATCCCATGGATCCCATCCCGTGGATCCCATCCCATGGATCCCATCCCATCTCCATCCCATCCCCTTATCCCATATCCCATCATCCCATCCCATCCCATCCCATTATTCCATCCCATCCCATCCCATGGATCCCATCCCATTCCATTATCCCATCCCATCCCATGGATCCCATCCCATGGATCCCATTCCAACCCATCCCATCCCATCCAATCCCATGGATCTCATCCCATCCCATCCCATCCCACTCCATCCCATGGATCCCACCCCATCCCATGGATCCCATCCTATCCCATTGCATCCCATCCCATGGATCCCATTGCATCCCATCCCATCCCATCCCATCATGGATCCCATCCCATCCCATCCCATCCCAGGGATCCCATCCCATCCCATTATCCCATCCCATCCCATCCCATCCCATCCCATGGATCCCATCCCATCCCATCCCATCCCATCCCATCCCATCCCATCCCATCCCATCCCATCCCATCCCATCCCACCCCACAGGATCCAGCCAAGGATCCCCATCTGGACACCAATCACCTTTTCCCATTTGGGACACGCACCAGGACACACCCCACATGTGGGGCACTGTCCCAGCCGCCCCTCAGGCTGCCCCTGCTCCAGCCCAGGGAATCCATCCTCAGTGCTCACGAGCAGGGATCAGTCCTGCCCTGATTTCATCCTGGGGTCTTTCCAGCCAGCAGCAGCTGAGGGGGGTTGGGGATTTCTCTCTTTCTAGGAACAAGTTCTCCTTCCCAGGACTTTTCCTGTGGGCACAGGAGCAGCCTGGCTGGGCAGCCACCAATGAAAAGGAGAATTATCAGCAGCAGGGCAGCTTGGAAGGGCTGATTTTCCAAGGACAAACCCAAATGAACCAGCAGAGCTCTGACCCAGCCCCCTGAACCCTTCCCTCACCTCATTTCAGTTCAGGCTCCTCAGGAGCTGTTCCCTGGCAGTGCCCAAGCCTGGATCCACACAGCAAGGGCTGCACTTGGGGACTCTCTCTTCTGGCTCTGTGCTCCCAGCCCTCCCCAAGGCAGGAGCCAGGGTCCCCCCAGACCCCTCCTTCACTCTGGGCCTTCTGCCAAGCATCAGCTGCTCCAGACCCTCACTCCCTGTGCCCCTGCCAGGGAAGAGATGGATGGGGTGCTCAGCCCTGGGATTTGCCACCCAGCTGTCCCCTTTCCCGTGCTCCATGTAGGACAATTCCAGCATCCTTGGCTGCTTTCTGATTGTCTCAGCCACTTTGCCTTGTTGTTCTTGTTAAAGGCAGCTCTCAATAAGTAGTTCACTAACTCAGCCATTTGAGAATCATCATTAATTTAATATCCTTCCTCATTTATTAATGGGCCTACTTTGTCTTGACTCTCCAGTATTTCCTTTTCCCCTTGATATATTTGTAAAAGCCCTTCCTATTCCCCTTAGCTGCATGGCTACCACTAATGTTTGCTTTTCCTGCTGTCTTTAACATTTCTCTTCAACCTTAAATGACTTGAGCTCCTCAGGCTTCTGTCAGTTCCCACACAATTCCCATTCCATGCTGGAGCTGTCCTGCTGGGGGGCAGCCCCAGGAGGCAGCAGTGCCCTGCACTCCTGCTGGATCCTCAGAGAGCTCAGGGACTTGGTTTTGTCCTGAGAGAGGACACAGCAGGACAAGATATGCCCTGTCAGATCTTCCTGGAAAGCGCCTCCGGGCAGGGATAAGCAGGAAGAGGTGATGGATGGCTGGGGAGGGGCCCAGGGATGCACCCCATGGCCACTGCCCAGCCAGCTGTGAGCCCAGCTGTGGCTTTGGGGCACTGCCAAACTCCTGCACCCAGCACACATCCCTGTGGGATGTGCTCTCCAGGCCCTGGCCATGCATATGGTGGCAGCCAGGTGCTGCTTCCCTGCTCCAGGTGCTGGAGATGAGGAGGTCCAGAATCCAGTGCTGGAGAGCTCCATGATCCCATGATCAGGAGGTCCATGATCCCATGACTGGGAGGTCCAGGATCCAGTGCTGCAGAGCTCCATGATCTCGTGATCAGGAGGTCCAGGATCCCATGACTGGGAGGTCCATGATCCCATGATCAGGAGCTCCATGATCCCATGATCAGGAGCTCCATGATCCCACGACTGGGAGTCCATGATCCAGTGACTGGCGAGATCCAGAATCAAATTATGTGGGAGTCCAGGATTTAATGATGGGAAGATCCAGGATCCAACAATCCAAATGTCCAGGATGCGATGGTGGGGAGGTCAATGATCCCACAACAGAGAGGTCCAGGATTCTGTGATGAGGAGGCCCAGAATCCAACGCTGGAAGGTCCAGGGGCCTGAAGACTCCTTGTGGGAGGAAAAAGGAGCAGACAAAAAGTTGCAGGCGGGGCTGTGGCCCAGGTGGGAGCCCGGAGCACATCCCGAGCCGGGGTCGGCTCTGTGCTGTTGCCAAGGTGACGGGAAGCAGAGGCTCGGGATGTGTCTGTTTACATAAGAATTGTTGATTAATGAACATCGAGGCGAGATAATTTGCCGAGGGCCCGGAGGCGCCGCCGGTATCTCTCCATCTCGAGCTGCGGCTGCGGAGCGCTGGCGGTGTCCCCAGGATCCGTGGGACGAGAGAGCCCCCAGCTGCTGGCCTCGCCCCGTGCCCCTCGGAGCAGCCCGAGGTGGCCATCGGTGCCCGCAGGCAGCGATGGGATGAGTCCCAAAATCCCTCAACAAACAGTGCTGGCGTTGCCACCCCGTTTTTGGGTGGCCAAAGGAGCCGGGCACCTCCCAGGGGCGTTGAGGAGCCAGACTGTCCCTCCAGGGCACCATCAGCTGTGTCCCACCCAGCACCACTCCAGGCCACTCTCCCTCTGGATGTGCCACAAGCCACATGTGTCACCTTGGTGCCACCCTGGTGTCACCCTGATGTCACCTTGGTGTCACCCTGGTGTCCCCGTGGGACAGGCTGCCCCTGGTGGCACCTCCCAGGTGATTCTCACACTCCCACCTTGAGGACTACATGTGGGGACACCCTGTGTGGGGTTGCAGGTGACCAGGAAGGCCCCAGATCCCCTCCCTGGACCTACAAAGATGCTCTTGCCCAAAGTAACCTCTTCCAAAGCTGCCAGAGTCCCTGTGAGGAAGATGATGGATCCAGCAGCTTCCAAGGCCTTGGAAAAGCTGAGGAATGTCCCTAAAGCTGAGCAATGTCCCTAAAGGTGAGCAATGTCCCTAGAGCCAAGGAATGTCCCTAAAAGCACATCCTGGTTTGTTCCAGGATCTCTCCACTGGCCAAAGGCTGGCAGTGGGGAGGGAGAAGGGGGTGATGCCTTCCCTGCTCCCCATTTCCATCCTGTGGCATGGATGAGAATTGGGGTGACTCCCCCAGGTGCCCCACAGCACAGAGGTGACCCTGCAGGAGGTCGGGGGGGGTCATCCCACAGCCAGGCTGGCTCTATGGGGGCCTGGTGCACCCGAGCCCTCCCTGCTGCAGCTGCCAGCACAAAGCTCATGGCCGAGGGGCAGCTGCCATCCAGGTGGAGCATTTGGGAGGATTTGGGACATGTGCATGTGGCACAGGACAGCAGCACATGGAGACATCAAGGGTGGCATGGCCAGTCCCCAAATTTCTGCACCAAGTCTCACCCCCAGCTGCTGCACCAAAGCCTCATTGTCTCACATTTCAGCCCTCTCAGAGCTGGAATATCTGGTCAAACCTGATCAAAATTCCTGTGTGAGGGTGAGCAGGGGAGAGAGGGAGCAATGGAGAGGGGCTGGGAGCAGGATGGTGCGGAGGGAAGGGATGCAGGAGGCAGCTGCTGGGTGCCAGAGCCCCCTGCCCAGCCCGGGTGCAGCTTTGGGGTGGTTTCCATGGCACTTCCCAGCTGCTGCTCCCTCTGGCTGCTCCCAAGGCTGTCATTAAGTGCAGGCAGACCCACAATTAGTGGGGGGCCGCCGCTGGGGGGCTCTGGGGGAGTGCTGGGCCCCTGCCCCTGCACCTGCCTGCTGCAGCCTGCCAAGGGAGCTGGGCCGTGCTGCCTGCACTGCCACCAGAGCAAGGAAGGGATCAGCATCTTCCCAGGGCCCCAGGCAGGGCAGGGATCTGTGTCCCTGTGTCCCCATGCAGGGACAGGATCAGTGTCCCCAGGCAGGACAGTGGCTCAGTGGCCCAATGGACCAAGGCAGGGCAGGGATCAGCATCCCTGTGTCCCCAGGAAGGACAGGGATCAATATCCCCTCTGCCACAAGGGATCCATGTCCTCATGGCCCCAGCCAGGTCAAGGATCCAGGTGTCCATACCCTGAGGCAGGGCAGGGAGCAGTGCTCCCCTGGCCTTTAAATGGACAGGGATCAATATTCCCTCCCCATTGCTGTGAGGCACAGCAGGGATCAGTGTGCCATGGCCCCAGGAAGGACAGGGATCAGTGTCCCCTTGTCCCCAGGACGGACAGGGATCAGTGCCCCATGTCCCCAGGAAGAACAGGGATCAGTGTCCCCTTGTCCCCAGGAAGGACAGGGATCAGTGCCCCATGTCCCCAGGAAGAACAGGGATCAGTGTCCCCAGGAAGGACAGGGATCAGTGCCTCATGGCCCCAGGAAGGACAGGGATCAATATTCCTATTTCCACTAGGATCAGTGTCTGCATGGCCCCAGGCAGGGAAGGAATCAGTGCTCCCATATCCCACAACAGGGAAAGGATCAGTCTCACCACATCCCAAACAGGGCAGGGATCCGTGTCCCCATGGCCCCATGAAGGACAGGACTGATATCCCAATTTTCACCTGGCAGGGCAGGGATCAGCATCCCTGAGACCCAGGATGGACAGGGATCATTGTTCCCACGTCCTCAGGAAGGACAGGGATCAATATTGCTGCTGTCATGAGGGAGAAAAGAGATCCATGTCCCCATGTCCCCAGGCAGGACAGGGATCACTGCCCCTGAGTCCCCAGGAAGGACAGGGATCAATATTCCTGCTGTCATGAGGCAGGGCAGGGATCCGTGCCCCATGTCCCCAGGCAGGGCAGGGATCAGTGTCCCCTTCTCCTCAGGCAAAACAGGGATCAATGTCCCCGTGTCCCATGTCCCCATGTCCCCAGGCAGGGCAGGGATCCGTGTCCCCTTGTCCCCAGGCAGGACAGGGATCAGTGTCCCCACGTCCCCATGTCCTCAGGCAGGACAGGGATCCGTGTCCCATTGTCCCCAGGCAGGACAGGGATCCGTGTCCCCATGTCCCCATGTCCTCAGGCAGGGCAGGGATTCATGTCCCCTTGTCCCCATGTCCCCATGTCCTCAGGCAGGACAGGGATCAGTGTTCCCATGTCCCCATGTCCTCAGGCAGAGTAGGGATCCGTGTCCCCATGTCCCCAGAAAGGACAGGGATCCGTGTCCCCTTGTCCCCTTGTCCCCTTGTCCCCTTGTCCCAGTGTCCCCAGGCAGGACAGGGATCCATGTCCCCTTGTCCCCATGTCCCCTTGTCCCCAGAAAGGACAGGGATCCGTGTCCCCATGTCCCCATGTCCTCAGGCAGAGTAGGGATCAATGTCCCCTTGTCCCCATGTCCCCAGAAAGGACAGGGATCCGTGTCCACTTGTCCCCTTCTCCCCTTGTCCCCAGGCAGGACAGGGATCAGTGTCCCCAGGCTCCCCCAGCCAGCCCAGGAAGGAGATGGGTCGGGGTCCCTGGGTCCCCTCCTCGCTCCATCCCCACATCCCCGTGCCCTCCTCCCTGACCCCCGGTGGGGCTGGGTGCCCCGGGAGGGGCGGCCACCGGAGCAACTGGAGCAGAGGAAATGCTGGGACTTTGAACATGGCCGGAAATAATGACTTTAAAAATGTAACATTCTGCAAACTCATTAAGGCGCATCCCCGGCAGCAGGGGAAGGGAATTGCCGGGCCTGGGAGCCGCTTGATCTGTACAAAATGTGCACAGCGAGTGCTCCTGAATATTTAACCCCGATGGCTCCCCGGGTGCTGGCGAGGATGGAGGGAGCCCTGGAAAAGGGAATGTGAGGATCTTGGCTCTTTCTCTGTGCCCTCTGTCCAGGTGGGCACTCAAACACCTGCAGCTTATGCTGGCCTGGCAGGATTCGTGCTGGGCTACCCGATCCCGATCCAAAATTCGGTGGGGCGTCCCTCCCAAGCTTGGGATGGGAGCGGGCTCAGGAATGCTGCTCCACCCCTGGCTGCGCTGGGAGCCAAGCACAGGAGGGAGTCACCATTCCTTGGGGAAAGGGCAGCGGTGGCACTGCCCCCAGTCCGGACAGCGCTGATTTGGGTGTCCTTTAATTCGCAGCAAAACAGAGCTTGGGGATGGGGCTGCTGCTGCCCGTGGTACCCACAGGCTGCCCCACATCCCAATTTCCCTGCAGCAACTCAGCCACGCTCAGCCGCACCGGGGGCACCATCCCCTGGCGGCATCAATCCCCGAGCAGGGGCTGTGCACCCCTTCCCTCTCCCGGTTCATAACCCGGAGCGATGGGCGCCCCCCGCCCCTCGGCGCTGACCTTTCGGCTGTTCCACCCCTGGTTGTGCTGGGAGTCACCATTCCTTGGAGAAACGGGCACCGGTGGCACTGCCCTCAGTCCGGACAGCCCTGCTTTGGGTGTCCTTTAATTCCCAGCAAACCAGAACTTGGGGATAGGGCTGGGGCTGCCCGTGGTACCCACAGGCTGCCCCACACCCCAATTTCCCTGCAGCAACTCAGCCACCCCGGAGCGCTCATCCCCGGGCCCGCACCATCCCCTGGCGGCATCAATCCCCGGGCAGGGGCTGTGCACCCCTTCCCTTCCCTCCCCCGGTTCACAACCCGGAGCGATGGGCGCCCCCCGCCCCTCGGCGCTGACCTTTCGGAACAATCTGCGCTGCGATGCTGCCGGCGCGCCAGGCAGCGTTGCCATGGCGAGGCGGCAGCGCAGCGAACACTCCGCAATCACCGAACGGGGGAGCGGCTCCCCGGCAGCCCCGGCACGGCCCCACGGCCTCTGGGGCAGCGGCAGCGGCACCGCGGGGTCGCACGGCTGGTGTCACCCTCTGTCACCGCGCGGTGACGGGTGGCAGCGTCCAGCTGGGTCACCTGCAGTTCCATCCCCATCCTGCCCGGCCAGAGGCTTCCAGCAGCTCCAGAGCTGATCCCAGCGCCAGCTCGGGGCTGTTGGTCCCTCCTCTGCTGGGGGCTTTGGCTGTCACCACACAGCGTGGCCCAGCTGCAGGCTGGGGAGACACCCACACCCCTTTCCCACACATTCTTCCTCCCCACCCTTCTCTCCCCAATTCCCTGCCCATGCCGCTTCACCAGCCCGTTCAGGTGACAGCCCTGAGATCCCTGTCACCTCCCTGGGTGCCAGGGGTGCTCCAGGCCTGGCACTGGGCGCAGGGTCCTGCTCAGGCAGCAGGAGCAGGTGCTGCCAGCACAGCACAGCACAAAATCAATCGAGCGCGCTCCCTCCTGCAGACGGATTTACAGGGAGAACAAAACGTCTAAAAACGTGCCAGCGCTCCCAGCCTGCTGGGAAAGCTCTCCATGCACAGCCACGATGATATTTGACAGGCCTTGGGGTGCTCACCCTCCTCCTTCCCACCTGGCAGCACCCTGGGGCGCCTTGGCACCTTTGGGAATGCTCTCGAGGGTGCTGCAGGTCCTGCTGGCAGTGCCACCACTGCCAGGGCTAGTGGAGCTGGCCAGAGCTGCCCCGGGGGGATTTCAATGCTGCTGCAGGCTTGGGATGCTCTATAACCCCCTGCACCATGCAGGAAATTCCTTTTTCTGCCCAAATCCTGCTGCTGCAGCCTCAGCAGCGCTGCAGAGCTCCAGGCAGGGCTGAGCAGCTGATGGTTTGTGGGGGGGACACAATTCCTGGTGCATCCTTCCCTGTGTCCTCCTGGACAGGACAGCACCGTGGGATGTGCCCAGAGTAATCCCAGAACATCTCCATCCTCTGCTGCTCCTCCTGGAAGAGCCTCTAAAGAGGTGACAGCGCTGGGCTGGCACTGCCTGACCTGGGCACAGGACCTGCCACCTTCACGGGGTGTCACACCAGTGTGGGCACCCAGGAGATGCCACCTCTGTGTCCTGTGTGTGTCACCGTGTCACACCAGTGTGGGCACCCAGGAAATGCCACCTCTGTGTCCTGTGTGTGTCACTGTCACACCAGTGTGGGCACCCAGGAAATGCCACCTCTGTGTCCTGTGTGTGTCACCGTGTCACACCAGTGTGGGCACCCAGGAGATGCCACCTCTGTGTCCTGTGTGTGTCACTGTCACACCAGTGTGGGCACCCAGCAAATGCCACCACTGTGTCCTGTGTGTGTCACTGTCACACCAGTGTGGGCACCCAGGAAATGCCACCTCTGTGTCCTGTGTGTGTCACCGTGTCACACCAGTGTGGGCACCCAGGAGATGCCACCTCTGTGTCCTGTGTGTGTCACCGTGTCACACCAGTGTGGGCACCCAGGAAATGCCACCTCTGTGTCCTGTGTGTGTCACCGTGTCACACCAGTGTGGGCACCCAGGAGATGCCACCTCTGTGTCCTGTGTGTGTCACTGTGTCACACCAGTGTGGGCACCCAGGAAATGCCACCTCTGTGTCCTGTGTGTGTCACTGTGTCACACAGTGTGGGCACCCAGGAAATGCCACCTCTGTGTCCTGTGTGTGTCACCGTGTCACACCAGCGTGGCCCAGGGTGTTTCCAACCTAAACCATTCCCTGATTTCCCACTGTGATGCTCCCAGTCCCCCATGGGCACAGCCAGACAGCAGGGACAGTGTCCCCACACTGACCCCCTGCTCAGAGATGGTGGCAATGCTGGGGACGTTCCTGGTGCCATCCTGGCACCCCAGGGACAAGGACAGCCTGTGGCACAGGGCACAGTTGGCAGCAAACAGGGCACAGCCAGGGCAGGGAGCAGTGCCACACTCACTGCCCAGGGCTGTCTGGGTTTCCAGCTCAGTGTCCTCCAGCGAGCTCCCATTTCCCGTGGTGTTGGTCTTGCTGCAGTTATCCAGTGCTGCTGGGCCTTTCCCAGCTCCCAGCTGATCCCTGATTCCATGGGCTGAGAGCAGGGAGCCAGGGATGCAGCCAGGATGTTTGTCTGTGAGTACAGTGATGCCTTGGGTTTCTGCTTTTCTATTTTTCAGAATCTCTGCTGTTTAGTGTGTTAGTAAGGTCTCTTCAGGGGAGTTGGACAAAGCAATTCCTTTGTAGCCGGAGAATCAAGGAGAACTGGTACCCAAAAATCAGAAACAGCAGCGAGGGAAAGGGGGCAAAGCCAGGGGCTGAGACTTCATAGCCTGGGGCTGTGCTTGGATAATTGACCCCAGTGTGGAGATGAACCAAAAGTGATAAAAGTGTAAAACTGGTGCCCAGGATCCATCTGGGATTTGATTTGGGTGCAGCCCCGGCCGGGCTCTTGCACTGCCCAAGGTGGATCCTTTCAATAAATCCCGATTTTATTCCTTTTGCTCTGTCTGCTCTCTGCTCCAGCCCAGCCTTTCCAGGCATCACAGGCACAGCACTCCAAGGATGGGAGATGCCCCTGGCTTGCACCTTGGCATCCTTGTGCCCCCCTGGGCAGGAGTGGGGCCAGGGGCTCTGTGGGATGTGCCATGGATGATCCCATGGGATTGGCACAGTGGCACCGAGCTCAGCACCCCGAGGAGCTGCAGGGAGGGGGCTGCGAGCACAGCACACTTCAAAGGGGAGTGGGCTGTAAATATTTCACCAGCCCTGTGCAGAGCCACGAGGCAGCAGTGATCAGAACCTAGAGCAGGGATAGGGATCAAAGCCCTGGCAGAACCCTGGCATCACCTGGGCAGCACACCTGGCTGCTGTCCCCTGGGGTGGCACTGCCTGCCCGCAGCTGGGGACACCGAGGGGCTGCAGCCGTGTCCCCAGCCCCTGGAAGTGCCCACGGGTGGGCACGGGGCTCCTGCTTGAAGCTGTCCCCTGGCATGGCCCCCTCCAGCTCCTCTCCTGCCCCTTGCACCCACACATCCCATCCCACAGGGCACAGACAGAGACCATCGGGTGTTGGGGGGCACAGGGGGGCACGGAGCCTGCTGTGCCCAGAGAGGCAGCAATGCCACCTGGCCTGCTGCTCCTGCCCCCAAATTCTGTGGAATAATTCATTATTATGGAATAATTCAGTTGTTCTGGCTTCCAGGAGGCTCTTGCTGGAAGCCCTGTGAAACACAGCCGCTCCCTGGTGCCACCCTGTTCCCTGGCACCAGGAGATGGGCTCTGCCTCGGGACTGTCCCCAGGAGGGCACTGGGGCTCAGTGGGGATGTGGATTGCCCCACAGTGCCCCAGAGCAGCGCAGAGGGACAGGGACAGAGGCATCCTGTGTGCCAGCAGCTTGCTCTGCTTGTCCCCACGTGGCGCTGGGAGGTGTCACCAGCCACCCAAGTCTCACATTCCAGCACTCCCACCACCAGCACCAAGCCTGATGTGTTGGGGACTTCGTTTTGGGGGTTACAGCAGCCCCTGGTATCCAACTGCAATCCCTGAGCTGCAACATCAGCCCTGGTGCTTTCCTAGAGGTGCAGGAGAGGCTCCCCCAGGAAATCGGGCTGGGTGCAGAGGGGCTCCCCCAATTCCCAGGAATCGGGCTGGTGCTTTCCCAGGGCTGTAGGTGCAGAGGGGCTCCCCCAATTCCCAGAAATCGGGCCGGTGCCTTCCCAGGGCTGTAGGTGCAGAGGGGCTCCCCCAATTCCCAGAGCTTTGGGTGCAGGAGGGGCTCCTCCAATTCCCAGGGAATCAGATTGGTGCCTTCCCAGAGCTGTGGGTGCAGGAGGGGCTCCCCCAATTCCCAGGAATCGGGCTGGTGCTTTCCCAGAGCTGTGGGTGCAGAGGGGCTCCCCCAATTCCCAGTGAATCTGGCCGATGCCTCCCCACCTCGATGGGTGCAGAGGGGCTCCCCCAATTCCCAGTGAATCTGGCCGATGCCTCCCCACCTCGATGGGTGCAGAGGGGCTCCCCCCGCACCCTGCCCTGAAGCTCAGGGAGGGGATGGTGCCTCTGGAGAACTCTCCCGTCCCCAGGGACCTGGAGCCGCGGCAGGTTTCCCATCACCAGCCGTGGGGTCCCGCTCCCTTCCCCCTCGCCCCGAACAGGTTTCACTCGCCGGCACAGCTGCCGCCTCCAGATGTTGCCGGTATTGAGGGAGGCAGGGCTGCTCAGCCCACAGCTGCTCCCTGCTTCGCTTGCAATTGCTTTGGAAATATTGTGTGTGCTCAGCTCTTTAGAGCTAATCTCCATCCTGCAGCCGCGCCTGCCGGAGCTGCCCGCGCCAAACTGGGCAAACTGGGCAAGCTGGGGAAGAAGGGAGGGGGTCCTTACAGCGGCAGAGAAGGGGAGGGGAGATGCTGGGGAGGGGGGTGAGGGCTGGGTGCCACCCCGGCGATTCCCCCGCTCTTGATTGGGGCCATTAATCAATCGTGAGCTCTCCGGCAGCCTGACAGAGCCCGCGAGTGGCAGCGTGTGAGCGATCCGCTCGCTCGGCACCATCCATCAGGCCCCTGGCAAGCGCCCCGCGACACCCCCTCCCTGATTTATCTGAGGCCAATGGAGTCATGAAAAACAGCTGGTAAATCCTTCCCCATCAGCCGGCTGATTATTAATGCAGCCAAGTGTGGAGGCAGCCAGCGAGTCGGAGAGAGGCGGCGTGTGCTCGGGCCGGGAGGCGCCCCGAGGATGCTGCCCGTTCCCTGCCGCCCTGGAGCGGGGTCCTGCCTGTCCCTGTCCCCGCAGAGGTGACCCCCGGCTCCTGCCCGCACCTGCAGATCCCGGCTCGGGCGGGCAGGGAGGGCTCTGCCCTGGAGTGGCCGGGATGGGATGGTCAGAACCCGAATCTCCGGGATGGGATGGTCAGAACCTTGAACCGTCAGACTGAGGGGGCTCAGAACCCCGATCCGCCAGGATGGGGAGGGCTCAGAACCTCGACTTGCCAGGATGGGGGTGTTCAGAACCCTGAATCGCCAGGTTAAGGGTGCTCAGAACCCCGAATCTCCAGGCTGGGGGGGCTCAGAACCCCGAATCACCAGGATGGGGAGGGTCAGAACCCTGAATTGCCAGACTGGGAGAGTCAGAACCCCAAATCGTCAGGATGGGAGGACTCAGAACCCCCAGTTTAGCCAGGCTGGGTGGGCTCAGAACCCCGAATCTCCAGGATGGGGAGGGTCAGAACCCTGAATCACCAGGATGGGGAGGGTCAGAACCCCGAATCACCAGGATGGGGAGGGTCAGAACCCTGAATCGCCAGGATGGGGAGGACAGCTCAGAACACCTGGAATAAAAAACTGGCTCAGAACCCCTGGGATGAGCGGCTGATGAGAACCATCAGGATGCCCAGCTGGAGGGGTGGGTTCAAAACCCTAGGATGTCCAGACTGGAAGTGCTCAGGAGCCCTGGGACACCCAGACTGGAGGGCTCAGCACCCCCAGGGTGCACAAGTTGGGTGACCTTAGAACACTCTGGGATGCCCAGGAGGGCCAGGCTGGGGGGCTCAGGACCCCAGGAAGAGCCCTCATGCTGCTCCTGCTGCCCCATGGATGGAGACAGCTGGCACGGAGGGACACCAGGGCTTTCTCAGGATGTGGTTCTGGTGCAGGGGTGGGGAGATTGCCCAAAGGAAGGAGGGAGAAGCCTGCACTAGCAGCATGGAGCAGGGCCCCAGCCTTGTCCTGGTGGCTCTGGGGACAAGCTGGGGTGTCCCAAATCCCTGCCTGTCATTGCATCCCCCACAGAGCCAACACAGTTTGGGGGGACTGGCAGTGTGGCACCCCGAGATGCAGCACCCACACATCCCTGCCCTCCCAGCCCTACTAAAAATCATCCCCCCGGGGCAGAGGAGACGCTTACCAGCTTTCCCAGCCCCATTTCCCTCTCACACCCCACACTGGTGCCCAGAGTGCTCTCATGCCCTGCCAGGCTGTGCCCTCTGCACTGACATAAACAGCTTGGGGAATAAAATCCTCAGAACTGTGTGAGTGGGCTGCAAGGAAGCTGGAAGCAGCATTTTCGTGCTTGTGTGCCGAGCAGGTGCAGCTGACAATTAGCTATCTCTTCCCAGCCTCTTCATTTAGTTCCTCAAGGTTATTTTGAAAATTGAATATTCAATTAATAAAAGAGTGGCTTTTGCAGGGCTCTCGGTGCTCCCTACCCTGGGGTGGAGGCAGCTCAGGAGGGGAGGGGAGGGGGAGGAAGCTCATCCTCCTCCTCCTCCTCACGGGCCCTGCCCTTAGCCCCCCTCCACAGCCAGGCTGGAGCTCCCCGAGCCCCAGATTTGCAGGGAGAAGATGAAGCAGCAGAAGTTGTCGTGGTGGAAAGTAGGTGACGTTGAGTCACGTTCGAGCCTGTCACAGAACACATCGTCCTCCTTCCCTGGTGTCCCCCCCCTTCAAAACCCAGCCTGGCCCCCCACCAGCGTCACCCCAGCCCACCCAGTCCCCCGAAACTGTGGGGGGGTGTGGGAGGGAAGGGGCTCCTCCCTTCCCTCCAGCTCATCCTCATCCCACCCTCCCCTGCTTTATTTTCTTTTCTGCCGTTTAAATATCACAGGATGATGAGCCGGGATTGCTGGGAGTGCTGCTGCTGCTCCACAGGGTCTGGAGCGATGATCTCCCACACCAGCCAACTCCTTCCCAGCCCAAATCCTCCGTGGGGTCAGCAGCAGCCCCTCAGCACCCCCAGATGGAGCACACGGCCCCTTTCCTGCAGCTCCTCTCCCTGGGGCTGCTCCCAAACAAAGCCTGGAATGAGACCCTGTGCCTCGCTGGGAGCTGCAGCTCAGAGCTTGGAGAACCACAAATGGTGGAGCCTTGCTCTGTGCTGTGGATGTGTCACCTCTGTGTCACCTCTGTGTCACCGTGCTGGGACAAAGACCCTCCAGCCACCAGGCTGGGGACAAGTCAGGGCTGTCCTGCTGTGCTGGGGCTGCTGTGCTGATCCCACAGCATTCCTGGAGTCTTTGATTTCCAGTGAAGAGCCCAGTGAGGATGAGCAGTGCCCTCTTTCAGTGCCCTGCATTCCTGGGCTCAGAAAATCAGCTCCAAAATCCCACTGGGGAGGGGACAGCGAGCTCTGCCCCAGCCAGGATGGGCCAGGGGAAAGTCAAGGGGGAGGAGCTGCAGCTAGGGGCAGGAAGAGGCAGAATTCCCCCACAGCAGTGCCAAGGTGGCCGGGGCAGGTGGCAGCAGCGTGGGGACACCTCTGCGTGTGATGGACGAGCGCTGGCTCACACCTCTGCTTCCTCAGCTCTTGGTGGAGCAGGGATGATGGCACAGGGCTGGGAGATTTATAGTGGAGTATCACTCTGGCTGGGTGATAGAACTGCTGCGTGGGCCCTCTGGGAGGGGGCAGCAGCAGCCCCAGGCCCCTCTGTGCTGCCCTGCAGGTGCTGTCCCCAAGGTGCCCCCCAGTGACACCTGGGGACAGATCCATGCTGACTGAGAGCTGCATCCCAGCACACAGCCCCCCCTCCACTCATCCCAGCTCACTGGGGAAGGAAAATTCCATTTGGGACACAGCTGCCAGCCCTGTCCTCTGCCTGCTCCCTGTTCCACCCCAAGCCCTGCAGGGCCATCGATCCAGCAAAGGATATTTTTGCTTACCAGGGGTGCTTTACCTGGATCAGGGATGACATGGGCCATGGGGATGCTCCAAGCGCTGCTGGATCAGCATCCCAGCTCAAGGTTCATCCCAGAGCTTCTCTCCTCCCTCTCTCACGTCCCCCCCGCTCATTTCCCTTTTTCCAAAGCCTCGGTTACATCTTCCTTATTATCCTCCTCCCCGTGCTATCTGGGTCACCCTCCCCTGCCATTACCCCAGATAATTGTGAGCTGAGTGCAGGCCACGGGCAGCAATCTGCCAGCAGCACCTGGGAAACCGCTGCCTCCACGGACACCTCCTGCCTTGCTCACCCCCTCCTCTTCCTCAGCTCCCACACCCTGGCAGGGTGTGCAGGCAGGGAAGAGGGATCACCAGGCCAAAGGAGCTGGGGTCACGCTGCCCCGTGCAGGGAGGGGTGTTTGCAGCTCAGGTGATTTTGGGAACGCTCTGCCCCCGTTTCCAGAGAGGAAATGGCTGTGCCCGAAGGCTGGAGGCTCCCTGGGCTGTTCTCCTGGGGTCCTGCTCACTCACACGGGCACGAACAGATTCCAGCCTCACCCAGAAAAGGAATTAAATGGCACCATCTGGCACTCGGGGAGCTCTTCCCCCTCCCGCTGGTGGGGAGAGGGTAATCCAGGACGGGAACCAGGCCATGCTCTGGAACAGGCACCAGCCCTGGCACTGGCCAGGAGGGGACACCCCACAGTGGCCAAGCCAGGCCTGGGGTCCCAGTAGGTCTCAGCACACCCTGACAGGCAGAGCTGGACACAGCCCCTCCCTGCAGGGACCAGAAGAAGCTTTTTTTATGCATAATTATATCTCCCAAAGTGGCCCAGCCTCCTCCCAGAGCTGCTTTTAGCTCAGCAAATTCAAGCTGTCTGGGACCCCAAATCCTGCTCCTGCCCAGCTGGGATGCCCCAAATCCTGGGCAAAGCAGGTGGAACAACCTCATCCCAGCCTCTGGGAGCAAGGGATGGGGCAAGGCACCAGGATTTTGGTCCCTCTTCTAAAGATTTCATAGAAAAGGGGTTAAATCAAGGATGAGAGGAAAAACAGAAACCTGGCTGGACCCCAAAATCCAGGGGATGGTGAATGGGGCTCTCATCCCCTCTCTGTGCTGGTGCTGTGCCCCAGATCCTGCTGTGTCCTGGGGCTGCCTGGTTTCCTCTGCCTGCATTTCCCAGCCTGGTTTCCTCTGCCTGCATTTCTTCTCCCTGCCTGCATTTCTTCTCCCTGCCTCCATTTCCCCTCCCTGCATTTCTCCTGTCTGCATTTCCCCTTCCTGCCTTTCCCTACCTGCATTTCCCTCCCTACCTCTCCCTGCCTGCATTTCACCCACCTGCATTTCCCCTCCTGGTTTCCCTCCCTGCATTTCCCCCTTGCATTTCCCTCCCTGTTTCCCCTTCCTGCCTTTCCCTACCTACATTTCCCTCCCTACCTCCCCCTGCCTGCATTTCCCCTCCTGGTTTCCCTCCCTGCATTTCCCCGACTGTATTTCCTCTGCCTGTATTTCCCCTCCCTGCCTTTCCCTCTCTGCCTTTTTGTGCCTGCATTTCCTGCCTGGTTTCTCCTGCCTTTCCTTGCCTGCATTTCCCTGCCTGCCTTTCCTCCCCACCTTTCCCCGCCTGTGTTTCTCTCCCTGCATTTCCCCTCCCCACCTTTCCCTCTCTGCATTTCCCCTCCCTGCCTTTCCCTGCCTGCATTTCCCTGCCTGGTTTCCCTGCCCACCTTTCCCTCTCTGCATTTCTCCTCCCTGCCTTTCCGTGCCTGCATTTTCCTGCCTGGTTTCCCTCCCCACCTTTCCCTGCCTGTGTTTCTCTCCCTGCCTTTCCCTGCCTGCATTTTCCAGCCTGGTTTCCCCTGCCTGCTTTTCCCTGCCTGCATCTCCCCAGCAGCCGCGGGCTGGAGGCTCCCGCTCCCGGCGATGCCATCAGGGTGGCTGCGGCTGCAGCCTCCGCAGGAATACGAACCCATCAATTAGGGAATAAGTGCCTCGCCTGTCCTTGTTAATCCCCTCCTCTCCGGGCTGTTCTTTATTATTTACGGTGAAGGTGCCCCGGGATGCGCTGTCGGAGGGACGCCTGACAGGCTCAATCTGTACCGTACAATTACATCCTCCTCTTCCTCCTCCTCCTCGCCAGCTGGGGAATCCCTTTCTGCGCTCCCACCACCCCGCTCTTTTCCACATCCCCCCCAGGAGCAGAGCCGGCGCTACCAGACCCCCCCGACACCCCACCGCATCCCCAAAGCCCTGGGACGCTCCGCGTGGGAGCCAGCCTGGAGGAGGGAGCCGGTCCGGGCTAGGCGCTGTAGAGGCATTAACTGAGCCAGGATTAACATTCACCAGCGGAAAAAAATAACTCCATCCGAGCTGCGTCTGTTCCGGGGGCCTCGTGTGCGGCACGAATGGAAGCGCAGCATCCCCTGGGAGCCCCCGGGATGTGTGTGCTGCAGCCGCGTCAGCTCTTTGCAAGGGCTGCTGATGCCTCGGCTAACGAGCTCCCCGCTGAACGTGTCCTACGCACACCTGAGGATGCAGCCGGCTGCTTTCGCCTCCTCCCCGCTCTCCTCCCGCCCCTGTCCGCGTCTGTCGCCCGGCGGTGCCGTCACGCCGGCCCGGGGGCAGCGCTGCGGGCTGTGCGGGCATCGCTCAGGGATGTGCCAGCGGCTGGGCAGCGACCCGAGCGCTGCACTGGCACTCAGGGAGCTGCTCTGTGGTCAGGAGATTGGCAGGGAAATGACAATCTCTGATAGGGTCGGGTGGGGTTTGTTTGGGGTTTGGCGTATCCTGAGGTGCTGCAGTGAGGCTGGGGGCTCCTTTCTGAGCTCACACGGGTCCCCGGGGATGCCAGGACAGCTCTGGCACAGGTGGCAGGGGTGCCCTCCTGCACCTGCAAGCAGCAGGTGGGTGCCCCAGAGCACGCAGGGTCCAGCACATCCCCGTGCCAAGGATTCTGCACAAATCTACGTGCAGGTGTGGCCTCCCAACACATCCCTGTGCTGGTGTCTCCTGGGAGACACCCCAGGGAGCTGCTGCCATCCCACAGCCGGGCAAACTCGGGGTGGCACTGCCCTGATCCCCAGGGGTGCTGTTGGGGATGTGGAGGGGGGTCTGGACTCCACGATCTCTCTCTGGAGCTGCCCAGCCTGTTGGCACTCCAGGAAGGGCGAGTTGTCCCTCCAGGAAGCAAAATGCCCTGGAGCACGGGTCAAGTGCGTGGGCAAAGGCTGCAGTGGGCACTGTAATAACAGCCTGGGGATAAGAGGGATAAAGATATCCCCTGGTGCTGCCTCCCCCTCCCGCTCTGTGGGGAAGCAGTGCCTCGTCACCCCGGCCCAGACGCTTATTTTTAGGCTGTCACCTCCTTGCTCCTCTCGTGGGTGGCTTTTATAAATAGCCAGTGCCTCGGGGAGGCTCCAGTGCCAGGCAGGAGCTCGATGTGTCCGAGAGATCCTGCCCAGAGGGTGCCCAGCCCCTGCCATCCTCTTCCTCAGGGCTGATCCCAGTGTCCATCCCCCCTTCATTATCGGTCATGTTTTAATTCCTCATCTCAAGTAAGAATAGTTGACTAAATAGAGTGAACAAAGTAGAAAATCATAAGAAAGGGAAAAAATTTACATTGCACCTTCTGTTCCCAAACCTCTCAGAGCCATTACAAACTGAAATCCTCAGTGACAGGATTAAAAAATGAGAGACATGAAATGCAGCCTCTTGTGGGATTTTTGGGCACAGCTACCAGCCTGGGACACCCCTTGCCCTGGCTCCTGTCCCAACCCCTTCCCCAGCTCTGATCCCGATCCTCTGGGGCTCTCCAGACCCCATCCTTGCACTCCAGCTCCTCACTGCTGCAGCTCTGCCTGGCCTGCAGCATCCTCAGCACCCCCTGACCTCCCCATTTTCTTCTCCCGTGTATTTTGGCAGCCAGAGCTCCTGAGTCCCCTCCTTGCCCAGCAGCCCCTCTTGCCCGGTGCCAGCTCTCGGTGGCCGTGAGCGCTGCCGAGCGGCGGCCGCGGTGCCGTAATTAGCCAGGTACAGCAGGAACGCACTTGCAGCCTGACAGCTCTTCTGGAGCCGAATGGGAGCCAATTAATCTAATTAAAGCAGCCGCTGGCTCGTTATCCCCGCACATCCACGAGGCTGCAGCCTTGTCCTCGCCGTGCCCCTGCCCACGAGCTGTGGTGGGTGCCCATGGGTGGCACGGGCAGGACTCTCCCCATCCATGGGGCATTGCCCAGGGGGGAACAATGGGCACAAAATACGGGTTGGGTGACTCTGCTCCGTGCCTGGGACACCCAGAGGTGCCAACACGTGGCTGGGTGCTGGCGGTACCCAGCAGGAGGGGACGTGGGGAGAAGCCCCGAGGATGCTGCGGGGTTTGAGTGCCAAGGGGAGGCGGTGCCAGCCGGGCCTGGCACTGTGCCAGTCCTGCGGGGCCGAGCGGGTCCTGCCGGGCACGGCAGCATCCGGCAGGGTAATGAGGAGGCAGGCCGAGGAGGAGGGCTGTCTGCACAGGTGTCTGTCAGCGGGGCGCTGGCACTCACGCCGCCTAATTAGACACCCTGCCAGCCCTTAATGAGAACAAATGAGAGGCCAGCCAGAGCGGGGCTGGGCCCTGGCGGCCAGACCCCGACCCACGTGCTGGCCCTGGCACGGTGCCCTCGGAGATCTGGGGGCTGCTGTCATCGAGGCGTGAGGGGCTGGTCACAGCAGCTCAGCCCTCAGTGCCAGGGAGCTCTGGCATCAGGCCAGCCCCACCGTGCCCCCCTGCAGCAGCTCCTGTGTTCTGCAGGGTGCAGGGCACCACCCCAAATGCAGCCCCAGCCCCATCCTCTCGCCCGTTTCCTTTTGGGAGCTGATGCTCCACACAAAGCCCTGCCCATCCCATTGCAGGAGGGATCTGGATTCCAGCTGCTGCTGATCCTCCAGTTATCCTCTGACCAGCTCAAGAGCTGCCAGTGCCTCATTGGGCATCTCAGGGCATGGGGATTGCCACCTCTGTGCCCTCACCCAGCTGCCCCACGGCACCCAAAACACACGCTCTCCTCAGGGTCCCTGCAGGGCTCTTCCAAGTCTCCCTGTAATCCAAAGGGCATCAGAGCCTTGGTTGAGCACACAGAGCTTGGCAGGAGCACTTCCCTGAGCCCCTGGGCACCAGCAGGCTCCTTGTGCCCAGAGGATGGGCAGGGAGGGACAGCGTGGCCAGGAAAAGCTGGGAGCACCAGGAGTGCTCCAGAAACCTCAGTGAGGCTGTAGGAGACCACAGCACACGTGTGGCCCCTTGGAGGCTGCAGCAGGGCTGATCCAGCTGGAAACACGGAGCAGAAGGACAGGATGAGGGATGAGGATGGTGCTGCTGGGAGGAAACACCAGAGCCATCCCATCCTTGGTACCAGACTCTGCAAGTCAATCCCCAGAAGTGTTCAGGGCCAGGCTGGACAGGGCTTGGAGCAAGCTGGAATGGTGGAAAGTGTCCCAGCCCGTGGCAGGGGTGGAATGAGGTGAACTCGGCAGCGCTCATGGCCACCGAGAGCTGGCACTGGGCAAACCTGTGCTGGGCAAGGAGGGGATTCAGGAGTTCTGGCTGCCAAAATACACGGGAGAAGAGGATGGGGAGGATCAGGGGGTGCTGAGGATGCTGCAGGCCATGCAGAGCTGCAGCAGTGAGGAGCTGGAGTGCAGGGATGGGGTCTGGAGAGCCCCAGAGGATCGGGATCAGAGCTGGGGAAAGGGTTGGGACAGGAGCCAGGGCAAGGGGTGTCCCAGGTGGGGGGTGCTGCAGCCCTCACCCCCCTGAGCTCCCTTCCCACCTGTGATTCCAGGATCCCATAGCAGTGGGCACTGGGGCACCACGGCTGGTACGTGCCCAGGCTGGGAAGCAGGGAAGGCAGCCCAGGAGGGTGGGGGGCTGCAGCCCCACGCTGCAGCCGGGCTCTGCAGAGCCCTATAAATAAACACACCCACACACCGCGCCACACGCCGGGATGCTGAGGGGAGGGGGCGGCTGAGAGCGGATCAGCTCGGGAATAACGGGACAGGAGCAAGCACAGGAGATGCTGTGAGGGTATGGGGAAAGGCAGCTGGGAGGGAGAGGGAAGGTCCCTGAGGAGCTGGTAGTGCTGGGGCTCTGCAGGACACAGACAGAGGCTGGAGTCCCCCAGCAGGAGAGTGTTCGAGGGGACAATGTGGCATTAGGGGACATGATTGTCACTGTGTACACACTCATTCCTCCATCCCTGTGCTCCTCAAATTCACCCCTGAATTCACCCCACACCCCGTGGTCCAAGCATGTCCCCACAAGCACAAGGGCCAGTGCTCCTCCTACACGTGTCCCCATCCCTCGTGCTGCCTGAGCACCTCTCCCTCTTCCCCGCGTGCATCCCCATGGAAAATCACCCTCATTCCCTTCCCCAGGGTCCTGCATCCATCCATCCATCCATCCATCCATCCTGCCTTCATCCATCCATCCTGCCTCCATCCCCCCTGCCTCCATCCATCCTTCCTGCCTTTATCCATCCTTCCTGCCCCCATCTATCCCTCCATCCCTCCTGCCTCCATCCATCCTCCATCCCTCCATCCATCCCTCCTTCCTCCATCCATCCTGCTTCCATCCATCCATCCTGCCTTCATCCATCCTTCCTTCCTCCATCCATCCCTCCTGCCTCCATCCATCCCTCCTTCCTCCATCCCTCCATCCTCCATCCCTCCCTCCTTCTTCCATCCATCCCTCCTGCCTCCATCCCTCCATCCGGACGGCTCCGTGCCTCCCCCGCCCGGCTGCTGCCGTCACCCCGCGGTTTGGAGAGCTGTAAGGACAGGGTGGGCCGTGCAGTGTCGGAGGCCAGGGCCGGGCTCGGCGCCTGCCAGCGGGCGCTGGGATGTGCTGCAGAGCCGGGCAATGTCCCTGGGCTCAGCGCTGAGCGCCTGATGGGCAGTTTGGGATCGCTGCCTCAGCCCCCTCCGCTCCACCGGGGCTGCTCGGCGGCCTCGCAGCTCGCCCAGCTTCTCCACAGAGGGAGGTGGATGTGGAGCAATGGGTTTGCAAGAGTTTGGGGTGGGGACAGGCCAGCCCTGCTGCTCCCCCACGGCTGTGCTGGGCATCCCGGGGTGGGGGAACAGGAGGATGGAGTTTGGGGCGCTGCAGCCGGGTGGGTCCCCTCCTGCGGGACAGGGAGCGCTGGCAGTGCCAGCAGGGCAGAGCACCCCTCGCACAGCCCTTTAGCAGGCGTGGCGGGTCCCGGCCTGCGGGGATGATGGAGCGGATGATGCTCCTGGTCTGAGGCGAAAGGCAGAGAAGAGTTGCCATGGAGACCGGCGATGTCATTTTAAGGAGGCACGGAGGCATTCGCACCCATCCCTCCTGGTGAACCCCAGCAGCGGGAGCCGCGAGGGGCGGGGTGGGGGCGACCCGCGTCCCCTCGTGTCCCGGGGGGGTTGGCTGGTCCCCAGAGGTGCCACCTCACCTGAGAGCCGGCGGCGAGGCTGCAGGCGGGGCTGGTTGCCCTGGGCGTGCCCCGGGACCAGCCTCTCTCGGGGCCAGCTGGGAGCTACTGGTGGCACTGGGACAGAGGATGGTGCTGGCAGCCTCAGCAGGCGACGGGGACAGAGGCCAGGACGTGCCTCCCTCAATCCTTCTGGGGTGGCCCCGTGTGCTGGGGACGGGCTGTGAGCGCTGACTGAGGGGTTGGGGTGGGGTTCAGGGTGAAGGCAGGAATATCAATATCCAGGATTTGGGGATAATTTAAGATTTAGTTAAAATGAAGTTTCATGTATTAGCAGCCCCTCCTTTTCCAGCGGCCGGTGGGAGCAGCTCGGCCTCTCAGCACTGCAGGCAGCTCTGGAGCCTCTGCTGGAATCCCAGGAAGGGAAGGAATTACCGCGGGTGGGGCTGGATGTAGCAGCACGTCCAGCAGGGAAAACCAGCCCCAAATAAAGAGGGCAGCAGCGGATGCAACATTCCGCCCCACTCACTCCAGCTCCCCAGGAGCGCTCTGGTCCCGGGGGCAGCCCAGGGCCAGCACTCACACTCGTGGGCTCCTTGCTGTCCCTCCCCGTGGCCAGCTGTCCCCCACGCCGTCACCCCGCGGGGGTGACACGGCACAAGAGGCGGCCAAACCTGGGTGCAGCAAACAGAACAGGGCGCGCTGCAGGGAGGGGTCGGGGGGGCACAGCCACGGGAGAGGTGCTGGCACCGTGACAGCGCCAGAGCCGTGCAGACCGGCTGGGGACATGCCCCCAGAGCCGGTGGGGACAGGGACCTGAGGCGTGTGTGAGCTTTACTCCTGAACTCGGCGAGACAAGCTCAGAGTGCAGCAGCAAGAGATGGCACCGAGCAGGATCAGGAACGGGCACCCCGGGGATCCCCGCAGGATCCGGACGGGTGCCAGCTGCTGCACCCATCTCCCAAAATCTCCCGAGCTCTTCCCCCTCGGCAGGGGCAGTGCCCGGCTGCAGAGCCTGGCACGCAGCGGCAGCGCCCGGCCGGGTGGGAGCAGCTCTCCTGCCGTGCCTGCCAAGACTCCCACTCCCGAGACTGTACGACAGGAGAAAAGGGAACAGAAATTCACGTTTTCACATTTAGCTTTCCTTTGTACTCAGCTAATTAGCGCCTGAGTCTGGTGATGTCATTAAAGCAGCACTAAGTCTTTATTGGGGTAATTTAATTTTCCCTTTCATATCAGGATGATTTCCTTTGTTGGGGTAGGTGCTGGAGAGGGGGAAGGGCCGGTGCAGACAATTGCTATTGTCAGGATAAATAATTCCCCAGTGGATTGACAAGGGGGGAGGTGGGCTGGGGGGCTGGGAGCTGTCACTCAGCCGGGTGGCAGCAGGAGCCGGCCAGCCCTGCGGGCTCTGGGTGCCTCGGGGTGCCTCTCCCTGCGCTCCCAGCCAGCGAAACACCTGCCTTGGCCCCTTTCCAGCCGCCCAAACCGCGGCTGCCTCAGAGATCGGGAGCTGGGTGGGTGAAGCTGAGGGTCTCCCATTCAGCTCCCGCCCTTCTCCCAGCCCAACACCATCCCCGGTGCTGCTGGGAGGAGGGAATGGGATTTGTTGGGATAAAGGAGCTTCCCTGAGCTCCCGGGGCTGGCACGGAGCAGGAGGAGCCCTCCCGGGGATCTCCCACTTTGGGGCTGTTCCAGATCGTATCCCTGCGCTGGGAATGGCCGGGACTGGCCTCGGTTCCTCTCCCCCAGCCCCTCTCCAGGCTCGGAGTGCCATGTGGGGGTGTTCCAGCACCCAGCGCCACCTCAGGCTGGGCACAAGGAGGGGCGCAGGGTGGGGGGGTCACTCAGCATTGCAGCTCCCTGGGACACCGCCGGAATGGCTCCAGCTCCTTTGCCAAGCCTGCTTTCCCCTCTCCAACGCCTCTCCTCAGCCCCTTGGCTCATCTGCCCCAGGAGGGGTCCCAAACAGGGGTCCCAAACCCGGGTGAGAGGCGAATGAGACATCCCGTGGGGTCAGAGCCCCGAGGAGCGGGGAGAGCATCACTGCAGAGAGTCCCATCTCACCCCTGCCCCACCAGGCAGGGAGAAAAGGGCGGCACAACCCTGGGAATCAACTGGGAGAGGAGAAGGAGAAGGAGAAGGAGAAGGAGAAGGAGAAGGAGAAGGAGAAGGAGAAGGAGAAGGAGAAGGAGAAGGAGAAGGAGAAGGAGAAGGAGAAGGAAGGAGAAGGAGCCACCACTCACATCACAGTGTCCTCAGGAGCTTGGGGACAGTCCAAGGCTCTGAGGGGACAATGGCGTGGGGCACAGCTGTCCAGCAGAACGTCCTGCTCCAGCAGAGCATCACCAGGATGGGAGGGGGTGGCAGGAGCCATCCCAAAGCTTTAACTCATCGGTTTTACCACCACAGAAAGTTCCAAACGAATTGTCCTTCGTGGAAAATGGGAATGGAGCAGACAGCAAATGGAGGGAGCCATTTTCCAGCCAGCCCTGAGTCCATCCCTGGAGGAACCGTGTCCTCAGAGCCCCTCTGGAGCCCACCCTGCAGCTCCCACCTCCCCCGGAGCCCCCGGGCTCTGCCGCCAGCCCGGGCGCGGAGCAGGAGGAGGGGGAGCGGGGCTGCAGAGGGGAACGTCACACCCGAAACACAAACACGGCTCCTTGGTAATTAGCAACCGTTTCAAGAGGAATGATGAGCCGCCGGTGACAGGCGGGCGGGTTTCTATTAAAAGCTGCCACGTGTGATCCTTCTCCAAGCCTGCCGGCCCCTCCTTACCTGGCGCTGGGGAAATGAGATGCAAACCCGACATTAGTGCAGCGTTCAGGGTGAGCTTTAATTGCAGCCGGAGCCGTGGGGCCGGGGGCAGGGGATGGGCACCTTGTCCCCCCGCAGCCTCGGGATGCTCTCAGCCTCCTCCCGGCCTCCCCGGGAGGTTCTGCAGGGAGCTCTCGGCACCCCGCGTGTCTCCACTCGCCGAAATGTTAAGGGCTTGTTTGCATCCAGGGAAGGGAAGCCCAGATTGCTCCTCTGTACCTTCCGGAGGCAGGGAAGTGTCCTCGAGTGATTCCTCCATGTGCCCAGCCCCGAAATGTCACTTTTCAGCCTCACACGGTGGGTTTGTCCTGGTTTAAAGACCTTCCAGAGCTTCCCAGGCATTGCAGAAGGAGCATCCATGGCCAGGGCAGCGATGGGGAGGGGGATGCAGGGTGGTGGGGTGGGTGTTGGACCAAGAGGAGCCAGGACAGGTGGCCCTGGGGCAGGATTTGCTCAGGATGGCAGTGCCCAGCTGAGATATGGTGGTGGCTGTGGGTTGGGAAGGTGGGGATGGCCCTGGAGCAGGGGCTGAGGGTGGATCTGCTCAGCAATCCAGCCAGTGAGAGAAGCCAGGAGAGTGACCCAGGTCTGGGTTTGGGAGATTGGCTCCCCCAGTCCCACTGTGTGCAGTGAAAATGAGGAATTGCTGTCAGACAGGGCAGAAGGGCATAGGGAGACCACCAGCTCTGGGGTCCATCACTGAGAGCTGGAGAGCAGCTCCTGCCCCAGCTCGAGGTGTGAGCAGTGCTGTCCACGTCCCTTGCCAGCATCTCCATCTGCTTCACAATTTCTCACCCTCACACCTCAATCCCAACCAAAACTGCAGCTGCTCCTGAGGGGCAGCACAGGGACTGCTCTGGGACAGGGACAGCACCCAGGGAATGGCTGGAGCTGGGCCAGGCTGTTGGGATGGAGAGCAGGGAAAGGCTCTTCCCTCCCCCAGAGGTGCTGGCACTGCCCAGGCTCCCCAGGGAATGGGCACGGCCCCGAGGCTGCCAGAGCTCCAGGGATGCTCAGGGGGATTGATGGGGTCTGGGCTGGATCCATGATCCTGGTGGGTCCTTCCAGCTCAGAACATTCCATGATTCCATGACAAATCTATCCAAACAGTAACCAGCCTGCAGCTGGTGGAGCCCCAGAGCAGGGCTGAACGTGCTCTGGTTGCCTCTCAGCAGATTTCTCTCACTGAGTGACAGCGAGGTTTGGTTTGTGCTGAGCAGGTTTGGCTCAGCCTCCTGCTGCCCTGGCTCTGCTGAAGGAGCTGGATCTGCCTCAGCTCAGCTCCAGACCCTCAGAGCAGAGGCTCTGCCTGGATCTGGCACTTGGAGCAGCGCTGCCCAAAAAAGGAGCTTGAATGAGAGGCCCCTTCCACACAGGCCCTCAGTCCTGGCCCAGTGGAGCTGGGAGCTCCTGGGATGTGGGATGTGAGGCTGTCCCTGCTCCAGCTCTGTTGGGAGCAGCAGGGTCCTTGCAAAGGTGTCTGAGGACATTGGTGGCACTTTCTTTGCTCAGAGGGTGGGCAGGGCTGGCACAGGTGCCCATACAGCTGTGGCTGCCCCTGGATCCCTGGCAGTGCCCAAGGCCAGGCTGGAGCAGACTGGGACAGTGGAAGGTGTCCCTGTCCTTGGCACTGGATGGGCTTTAAGCTCCCTCCCAACCCAAACTATTCCACTCTGTGGCTGTCAGGAGGCAGCATCAGCTCTCCTTGTGTCAGCCTGGACCTGCCCTGGACCTTCTTGGTGTCTTCCAGGGATAACAGGGTGCCCCAGAGTCACCCTTGGGTGGTGACCCCTTCTTCCCTTGCATCCATCTCCCGGCTGTCACACCCCCTTGGACGCCCTCACACCCTCCAGGCACCCCCACATCCTCCCCCTCCATCCTGAGCTCATTCATTTCAAGGATCAGGTCCTGTGCACAGGTTGGACCAGGCTGTCCTGTCCCCACTCCTGTCCCCAGCAGTGCCCCTGGCTCTGTGCCCTGCACTCCGTGCCTGGCCTGGGTGATTTGTGTCTTCCAGACACTCCAGTCAGTGTTTGAGGGCTCCTCTTCAGGCTGCCGAGGTCCAGGCAGCTGCCACACTTCTCCTCTCCTTAATGCATTGTCTGGCTCGTCTGTCATCCCTCGGGGGTGACAAACCCTCAGTCCAGGCAGCATTTCTGAGCCCTCCTGCTGCCTGGACTCGCTGCTCCCATCAAACAAAGGTTTGTTTCTGCAGGATGAAACCCTCCTGCTCGTTTTTCCACCTCCACCCTCTATCCTCAGCCTGGTTTTGTCACCAGTTTTTAATCCTGGCCTGGTGCTGTCCCTGCAGGGGGACAAGCTCTGCTGCAGCACGGGATGGTGCCATGGGAGCTGAACCAGTCCTGGAGACACCCATGGAGAATCCAGGAAGGCTGTCCCTGCTCAGGAGGTGACACCAGCGGCGTGGAGGCGACAGGGGAGAGGCTGAGCTGGTGCTGAAGCGTCTGGAAGAGGCAGAGGAACCCGGGGGGACACAGAGGGGTCCTGCCGTGGGTGAGGGGATGGGGGAGGTGGGGAGGGGTCTCCAGAATGGATGGAGCAGGGCCAGGCCAGGGGGGCTCCCCCAGCACAGCAGAGGGGCCCTCGAGTGCTGCCAGCGAGGAAAAGCAGGGAAGGAGCAGGGAGGGGGGAGAGATCTTTTCATCTAAAAGGTTACATTTGTCCTACTTCCTCCCATCTCCAGCAATTAACTTGAAGGGAGACATCACTGCTAATTGAGCAGTGAAGATCAGGAGCAACAATTACGCCTTTTGACAAGAGACAGCACAAGAGGGACTGCTCGGAGGCTGAGAATGGTAGGGAACGGTTTCTATGGCAATATAACTTTCCTCTCTTCCTCTCCAGCCATAGAAATGATAAAAATGTAGATTTCTCCCTGATTAATGATTTAATGAAAATAAAGAAAATTTTTATTTAAAAAAAAAAAAAAAAAAAAAAAAAAGGAAAATAAAAAGGAGAAAAAAAAAAAGGGGGGAAAAGGGGGGAGGAAAAAATCGATAGGACGCAATGTTTAGCATGAGCCTGCGGCTGTGGGCAGGATCGATGTCCTTCTCCAGGCTGGACCGGGGAAATCTATTCCAGCAACGTGCCGAGGGCTCGGAGCCGCCCTGCCATGTGGTAATTAGGCAGCGGGCTCACACGGGGAAACGTGAGGGCTGCATTCAGATCTCTGATCAAAGGAGATGCCCATCAAAGCGCTCCCCGCTCCGGCTTCTCCCGCAAACCTCTGTGCTCGCTCCGTGCCGCTCCTGCCTCCCTCCTCCTGCCCGCGGCCCTCCCCGAATTCTCGCTTTTAATTGGGATGATCCTGCCCGGTCTCTGTGCTGCCAGCCTGGCACGGGAGAGGGAATCACCTGCTGCGGAGGCAGCCCTGAGGCGGCGGCAGGAGGGGACACTGCTGTCCCCAGTCTGGGCTGGGCAGCACCTCCCATCCTGCGGGTCCATGGCGGGGTGAGCCTGGGGCTGCTCCCGGCCCTGGGGGTGTCCTGGTGCTGCTCCCGGCCCTGGGGGTGTCCTGGTACTGCTCAGCCCCTCGGGCAGGGCTGGGGCTGCTCCCGGCCCCGGGGGTGTCCCGGTGCTGCTCCCGGCCCCGGGGGTGTCCCGGTGCTGCTCCTGTCCCTGGGGGTGTCCCGATGCTGCTCCCGGTCCCGGGGGTGTCCCGGTGCTGCTCCTGTCCCCGGGGGTGTCCCGGTGCTGCTCCCGGCCCTGGGGGTGTCCTGGGGCTGCTCCTGACCCACGGGCTGGTCCGGGGCCCCTCCTGTCCCTGGGGGTGTCCCGGGGCCGCTCCCGTCCCTGGGGGTGTCCCGGGGCTGCTCCCGGCCCTGGGGCTGTCCCGGTGCTGCTCCCGGCCCTGGGGGTGTCCCGGTGCTGCTCCCGGCCCTGGGGGTGTCCCGGTGCTGCTCCCGGCCCTGGGGGTGTCCCGGTGCTGCTCCTGTCCCTGGGGGTGTCCCGGGGCTGCTCCCGTCCCTGGGGGTGTCCCGGGGCTGCTCCCGGTCCCGGGGGTGTCCCGGTGCTGCTCCCGGCCCTGGGGGTGTCCCGGTGCTGCTCCTGTCCCCGGGGCTGTCCCGGTGCTGCTCCTGTCCCCGGGGCTGTCCCGGTGCTGCTCCCGGCCCTGGGGGTGTCCCGGGGCTGCTCCCGGCCCTGGGGGTGTCCCGGGGCTGCTCCCGGCCCTGGGGGTGTCCCGGGGCTGCTCCCGGCCCTGGGGGTGTCCTGGTGCTGCTCCTGTCCCTGGGGGTGTCCTGGTGCTGCTCCTGTCCCCGGGGGTGTCCCGGGGCTGCTCCTGTCCCTGGGGGTGTCCCGGGGCTGCTCCCGGCCCTGGGGGTGTCCCGGTGCTGCTCCCGGCCCTGGGGGTGTCCCGGTGCTGCTCAGCCCCCCGGGCAGGGCCGGGGCTGCTCCGGAGGTCTCTGTCCATCCTCGTCCATCAGCAGCAGCTGCTGGCTGCCAGGCCGGGCCGTGCCAGGCCGGGCCGTGCCCTGCCGTGCCAAGCAGAGCCCGGAGGAGGGAGCGAAGCCTTTCCAAAGCTCTCTCTCCTCGCTGCCTTGCCAAACATCCTCTGGTTTGCATCCTCTGTACTCCCCCGCTGAACAACTTCGGGGTTATTTTTCCTCTGTGGCTTTAGGTGGCTGGAGTGGGGCTGGTGCCACGCTGGGTGCCCGCCCCGTGCCAGGCTGCTCCCTGCAGCTGCTCCCTCCCCATCCCACGCCAGGATCCCGGGATGCACACATCCAGCCTTGCATCCCTAGGGTCAGAGCATGGGCTCTCCGAGGGATTTTTTCCCACCTCCTCGGTTCCTATTTTATTGCCAAACTGGAGCATAAAACACACATAAACAAATCTAACAGCGAGAAATGGGTTGCTATCAAATCAACAAATTAATCTAATTATAGGGCTGATTAAATCATATCAGATAAACCAGCGACTCCTTCCCGGCGCTCAGCAGCCGTGCAGAGCCACAGCCAGCCCTGCTCGGGTTTTTTTGGGTGTGGCTCGAGCAGGGTGCGGCCCCCCGGGACTGGGACCCCCCAAATTCCTCTTGCCCCCCTCCCTCGGGTGCTGCTGCTGCACATCTGAATGACAAATGCGGCTGCAAAGCTCGCGATTCCTCGGGATTAAAGATGCAGCCCCAGCCCGAGAAACGGATGCGGGAGCCGTCTTTGGAGGCAGATCGCTTAAACCTAAGCCTGCTTTAGGTATTTGAGGAACAATTTGATCAGGGCTGCTTGCAGAGCTTTGCCGGGGCCGTTCCCACCTCTCCGTGCGCCCACGTGGAATATTCTCCCTGCCAGCTCTGCCGGGGAGAAAACCCTGGGCGAGAGGAAAAAAGGGTTTCGCCACCAGCAACACCCAGAGTAAGGGCTGGGATTGCAGGGTTCTCCCCACGAGGTTCTGGTTCCTCCCTGGAGGGAATGTGTGAGGCTGTTCTCCACATCCTGAAGGTGCTGAAACATCAGCTCTGCTTCTCACCACACTCCAGATGGGAAGGTGGCTCCTTGCTGAGGATGTGCCAGCTCTCTGCAGGCTCCCACCTCGGCGAGGTAGGAAAATCCTCTTAAAAGCAGGTGTGCCTCTGGTCTCACCCATCTCCAGAGGGTGCCAGAGGTTTCACTGCCCCTGACAAGTGGTTTCCAAGGCATCCCTTGCTCCCAGACACTCCCAGGGTTATGTCAGCTCTGGATTCCCCTCCCCTTGCTCTTCTGTCAGCCAGGAACAGACAACATTCCAGGAACAGAGTGTGGAGCAAGGATCTCCTGTCTCCTAAAGGAGGATTACTCCAGAGTGCTGCCAAACCCCTCAGAATATGAGATCGAGACTCCCAGCAGGGAGCTGAGCTCTTTGTGCTCTCAGGGTGACACTTTGACCCCCAGCTTTGCAAGGGATGCTCTACTGGTGCTCTCCTCTGCACAGCCCAGCTCTGGCCATGCTGGGTGGTGTTTGAGGGCCAAAATACTCGGCTGAGGGTGAAGAGGGGCGTGGGTAAAACAGGGCACATCCTGGGCTGCATCCAAAGAGGAGCAGCGGGTCAAGGGAAGGGATTGCCCCCCTCTGCTCTGCCCTCAGGTGACCCCACCTGCAGAGCTGCTCCAGGAGAGGTCTGGAGCTCCCAGAGGAGGCCATGGAGATGTTCCAAGGGCTGGAGGATCTCTGATCCGGAGCCGGGCTGGGAGAGCTGGGGGTGCTCACCTGGAGAGGAGAAGGATCCATGGAGAACTCCAGTGCCCAAAGAGGCTCCAGGAGAGCTGGAGAGGGACTGGGGACAAGGGAATGGCATGGTTGGGTGGGATATTGGGCAGGAATTGGCCCAAGGCCAGGTTGGATAAGTTTTGGAGCAGCCTGGGATGGTGGGAGGTGTCCCTGCCATGGCAGGGGTGACCCTGGATAGGATTTAAGGACCCAAACCAAGCTGGGACTCCACACCCCTGGAGAACATCCCCAGCAGCCTGAGGGGGTGTTATCCATGGGCACTTGGAAGAGTGAGGATGGGCCCAGCTGGGTGGATCTGAAACCCATCCCATCCCAAGGGCACTGAGAACCTCCCCCAGCCTCACCAGGGGACCCCAGCTCAGGTGTGGGGCACAACCAACCCCAAAACAACACAACCACCCCCCAAACAGCACAACCACCCCAAACAGCACAACCACCCAAATAGCACAACCAGCCCCAAACAGCACAACCACCCCAAACAGCACAACCACCCCCAAACAGCACAACCACCCCAAAAACAGCACAACCACCCCAAAAACAGCACAACCAGCCCCAAACAGCACAACCACCCCCAAACAGCACAACCACCCCAAACAGCACAACCACCCCAAACAGCACAACCACCCCAAACAGCACAACCACCCCAAACAGCACAACCAGCCACAAACAGCACAACCAGCCCCAAACAGCACAACCACCCCCCAAACAGCACAACCACCCCAAACAGCACAACCAGCCCCAAACAGCACAACCAGCCCCAAACAGCACAACCACCCCTCAAAGAGCACAACCACCCTACAAACAGCACAACCACCCTACAAACAACACAACTACCCCCCAAACAGCACAACCACCCCCCAGTCGTGCTCCCAGTGCCCTGCAGTTCCCAGAGCCCACCCCGCTGCTCCGGGGGGTTTCCATGCATCCCTCCCCATGTGTGACCCCCGTGTGTGCCCAGGGGTGCCCACTCGAGGCTGGGGTGCCCACGGCCGTGCAGGGGTGCCCGGGGGGGCTGTGCCGAGAGGAGCCATCTCCCAGCCCGTGCTGATGCAGTTCAGCAATCAGAATAACTTCGCTGATGAATATTTAAGCCGAGCGCTGAATATTTAAAGCGTTCAATTATTTTAATGGCTTCTAAGTGTGACAGCGGGAGGGGACAGGGGGATGGCTGCCCCCCGGGTCCGGCAGGGCGGGCGGGATGCTGGCGACAGCCGCTGCTCTGGCCGCGGTGGGGACGCTCGCGGTGTCCCCAGCAGGGTGGCGGCACTTTGCAGGTGGCCGAGGGTCCCTGGCTGTGTGGAAAGCCCCGCGGAGAGGGGACAGCTGTGCCCTGCCACGCTGGCAGCCCGCGCTCTGTCCCAGTGCCCTAATTCCTGCGGGAACAGCCCTGGCGTGTGCCAGCATCGCGCAGCGCCAGCCCCCTCGTGTCTGCCACCAGCTGTGCGTGTGTGTCCCCGTCCCTGTGCCACCACAGCAGCTGTGTGGGTGCCACCAGCCCTGCAGACAGCCCTGGGTGACGTGGCAGTGCCACAGCCTCTGTCACCCCGCGGTCCCTGCGAAGGCGAGCCCGCGCTGACCATCAGTGACCAGAACGGAGCACAGAGCGTCCGCCAGGGCTGTCCCCAAGCCCACAGCCAGGTGCCACCCCCAGGACCTGCCCCAGCCCCACTGCAGGGAGGGTGGCCTGGAGCACGGCAGCGCTTTCCCCATGCGTGCTCCCGCAGCCATAAATATTCATATTCTTATCCTAATTTTCCATGTACTTTTCTGTCACATCCAATTTTATTTTAATTTCCCTTTATAAACCTTCCCAGCTAATGCACTCCCTGCTCCCATGATTACCCCAATCAGCCGGTGCTTTAAACACAATCCCTGCAGGCAGCTCTTGTTGGGAGCGCCGGGATCGCTGAGCATCCACGCCCGGCTCCCGCACACTCCGGGGCTGAGCGGAGCTCCTTTGCCACCCCGTGGTGGGCACGGGCTCCAGGCGCTGACCAGTGGCCGTGTCCGGGGTGGGGTGCCGTGGGAAGCTGGGATTTGCGGGGGATTTGCTGTCCTGGTCACCCTGGGTGGGTGTGTCCCACCCGGGCAGCTCACCCTGGCTGTGGGTGAGCCCTGGGATCTGCACTGCTGGGAGCAGAGGATGGGCTGGGCAGGGGCTTGGGCAGAGTGCCAGGGATGTGCCATGGTCGTGCCAGGGCTGTGCCATGGCTATTCCAGGAATGTGCCATAACTCTGTCAGGCCTGTGCCAGAACTGTGCCATGCCTATGCCAGGGCTGTGCCATGGTTATTCCAGGAATGTGCCATAACTAAGTCAGGCCTGTGACAGAACTGTGCCATGGCTATTCCAGGAATGTGCCATAACTGTGCCATGTCTATGCCAGGGCTGTGCCACGGTTATTCCAGGAATGTGCTATGGTTATTCCAGGAATGTGCCATGGTTATTCCAGAAATGTGCCATGGCTATTCCAGGAATGTGCCATGTTTATTCCAGTAATGTGCCAGAACTGTGTCAGAACTGTGCCATGGTTATTCCAGGAATGTGCCATAACTAAGTCAGGCCTGTGACAGAACTGTCCCATGGCTGTTCCAGGAATGTGCCAGAACTGTGCCAGAACTGTGCCATGGTTATTCCAGGGATGTGCCGTAACTGTGCCATGCCTATGCCAGGGCTATGCCACGGCTATTCCAGGAATGTGCCACAACTGTGTCAGAACTGTGCCAGGGTTATTCCAGGAATGTGCCATAACTAAGTCAGGCCTGTGCCATGTCTATGCCAGAACTGTGCCATGGTTGTTCCAGAGCTGTGCCACAGTCATGCCAGGCCTGTGGTTATTCTGGTCTGTGCCACCTGTCCCAGCTCCCAGCAGGCACCAGCACTGCCAAGCAGTGCCCACAGCTGGCACTGCATGGGCACAGGGGTTTTGTGCCCCTTTGTCCCTCACTGGGGACACTGGGCCAGCCTGGGGAACAGGACACAACCCCAGTGGGGCAGAATGTGTCCCAGGGTGTCAGGATGTGTCCCAGGGTGTCAGGATGTGTCACCAGTGGGTCAGGATGTGTCCCCAGCAGAGCAGGATGTGTCCCAGCCATGTAGGACATTGTCACCAGTGGGTTGGGACAGGTCTCCAGTGCATGAGGACATATTGCCAATGGGTCAGGATGTCCCCGGTGGGTCAGGACAGGTCAGAACCTGCCCTTGGTGTGTCAGGGCTGTCCCTGGCGTGTCACAACGTGTCCCCAGCGGGACAGATGATGTCCCAGCAGGGCAGGACACGTCCCCAGCAGCACAGGCCATGTGTCCCTGCCCAGGGACAGCCCCAGGGTGGGATCACACCGACCACGGAGCCCCGCCGGCACCAGAGACCGAGCACAGAGCGGGATTTGCTCCTCACCATCCTCGGGGACGGGAATCAGGGAGGCTGCGGGATCCTGCCCCAGTCTCGGGCTGGGGCTTGTCCCAAAATCCCCCCTCGCAGGGCCGGGGCGGCTGCCGCGCTCCTGCCAGCCGTGGGAAGTCACTCAGGCTCCGCTCGCTCACTTCTGAAGACCTCTTGATAAACATTTATAAACATTTGTAGTATTTTAAATTTCCCCTCAATAATTTATGAATAGTTATTTTATATACTTTAAAGAGGGTAATAATGTAAAATTTATAAGGCGGGAGCACTCAGAGTGGCAGCGCGGCGTCGCGGGGCTGGGAGCGGGAGGCGCAGCCATCCCCGCCTCTCCCTGCCGAGCCTGACTGAAACTTTAAAGGCAGCGGCAGCGGGGTAAAATGGGACAGCGAGGGGACAGCGAGGGGACACGTGAGCCGGGGGACGCGGGCACGGACGTGAGAGAGGCGGCGGATGGAGAGGGATGGGATGTGGGGATGGAGGGATGAGCGGTGGGGAGAGGAGGGAGAAGGGATGAGGGGAAAGAGGGAGGGAGGGAGGAGGGATGTGTGCGAGGGAGCGATAACCGCGGCGGGAGCGAGGGATGGGGAGAGGAGGGATGGAGGGAGCAGCAGGGAGGGGCGAGAAGCAGCTGGGAGCCAGAGATAAAGAGGGAGGAGAAAGGGAGACGGCAGCGGGAGCGGGAAGGTGTCAGGAGACGGGCGGATGGAGGGATGGATGGATGGATGGATGGATGGATGGATGGATGGATGGATGGATGCGATGAGCTGAGAGGAGCAGGGAATGTGGAGAGGGGTCCACAGGGATGTGGGGGCCAAGCAAGGTTTGGGGTCCAGGGGGGCAGGAAGGGCTGAGAAGCGCCTGGAGCCACAGGGATGAGGGGAAGCAAATTTGGGATCATGGCAGGGAGATCCACGGAGCGTGGGAGGGATGCACGTGTGCCAGGAACGGGCAGGGGGATCGGAGCACTGGGTCTGGCACACGGGTAAGGGGGTGTGAGAGGGCACAGGGGGGTGTTCCTGAGAGGGGAGGGAGTCTGGGAGGTGAGGGGTGTGCAGGGTCTGGGAGGTGAGGGGTTCACAGTGAGTGTGAGCAGGGTGGGAGTGCTTGTGCAGGGATGAGTGTGAGCAGGGGGATTTGCTCCTGCAGGGATGAGTGTGAGCAGAGAGGGAATATTTGTGCAGGGATGAGTGTGAGCAGGGTGGAAGTGTTCATACAGGGATGGATGTGAACAGTTGGATTTGCACGTGCAGGGATGAGTGTGAGCAGCGGGAATTGCTCCTGCAGGGATGTGTGAGCAGTGGGATTTGCTCCTGCAGGATGAGTGTGAGCAGAGTGGGATTATTTGTGCAGAGATGAGTGTGAGCAGTGGGATTTTCTCCTGTAGGATGAGTGTGAGCAGAGTGGGATTATTTGTGCAGAGATGAGTGTGAGCAGTGGGATTTGCTCCTGCAGGAATGAGTGTGAGCAGGGTGGGAATACTTGTGCAAGGATGAGTGTGAGCAGGGTGGAAGTGTTTGTGCAGAGATGAGTGTGAGCAAAGGGATTTGCTCCTGCAGGATGAGTGTGAGCAGTGGGATTTGCTCCTGCAGGGATGAGTGTGAGCAGTGGGATTTGCTCCTGCAGGGTGAGTGTGAGCAGGGGGATTTGCTCCTGCAGGGATGAGTGTGAGGAGGATGTGAGTGTTTGTGCAGGGATGAGTGTGAGCAGGGGGATTTGCTCCTGCAGGGTTGAGTGTGAGGATGTGAGTGTTTGTGCAGGGATAGATGTGAGCAGGGGGATTTGCTCCTGCAGGGATGAGTGTGAGGATGTGTTTGTGCAGGGATGAGTGTGAGCAGGGGGATTTGCTTCTGCAGGATGAGTGTGAGCAGTGGGATTTGCTCCTGCAGGGATGAGTGTGAGCAGGGGGATTTGCTCCTGCAGGGTGAGTGTGAGGATGTGAGTGTTTGTGCAGGGATGAGTGTGAGCAGGGGGATTTGCTCCTGCAGGGATGAGTGTGAGGATGTGAGTGTTTGTGCAGGATGAGTGTGAGCAGGGGGATTTGCTCCCTCAGAGTGGGTGTGGGGAGGGTGGCAGTGCTCGTGCAGGGGGTCAGTGCTCACACACTGAGCATGCAGTGGGTGCAAGAGCACAAGCAGAGCACATGCAGAGCACAAGCAGAGCACCAGTGCAGCTGCATCTCCAGGCAAGGAGGTGCCTGTGTGTGGCACAAAGGTGCCACCCCGTGCCCCAACATCCCCAGGGTCCCACACCAAGGTATCAGCCAGGCACAGCCCATCACTGCCCCCCAAGGGGGTGAAGAAGCAGAATCCCAAGCTGAGTTCCCAAGGGATGCCCTGAACCCTCCCTGTGCAGGGCCTGGTTTAAGGACAGACCCCCAAATCCTGCCCAAATTCCAGTTTTAAATGTCCAGGTGATAGAGAGGGGGACCTGCCAAGGGGTGATGCCCTCTCCCAGGCTGTAAATAGCACAGGTAAATGTTATTTTAGGAGCTCCAGGGCGAGTGTCAAGGAAAAAGGAACACACAGGTGAGGACCTGCGGGACCACGGGGATGTGAGAGCATCCCTGGGGAATGAGATCATGGGAGGTGTGTGGGGTGGGAGTGTGGAAGATGTGAGGTGTGAGGGTGTCCAGAGAGGGGTCAGAGCTTGTGCAAGGTGTGCAAGACAAGGCTGTGCGTGCGGGTGACAAAGCACAGGAGGGAGAGGAGAGGACCTGTCCCCAGCTGGGGCACACGTGGGGGCACACAGAGCACGGAGTGTGGAGCAAGGGGAGGAGGGGAAGGCGAGCCCTGTGTGACCTGGAGAGGGGAAGATGCTGCAGCCCTGTCAGCAGACGGATGGTTTCGTTCTTTGGATGCTAATTCCCGGCGTTTGGGGCTGTCAGGCTCCTGGTTAGCAGCTCCCCCTCCACGGAGCTGCTCCGTGTAGTTGACACCGCAATTGTTTTCTGAAGAGAACACGCGACTCTCTTCTTATGTATTCCCTTTCCCGGTGTTTGTATTTGCTTCAAAGTCTCCTCATCACCCTGTTTGGTGACAAAAACTCATGTCTGGAGATCAGGGTAATGTGTTGCTTTTCAAAGCTCGGGGAGGAGGGGGTTGGCAGACATGGGTTTGCTGCATTATTTACTTGCCTGCAGCACCCTGCCTGGCTGGCAGCCCCCCCTCGGGGTGCTGGCACCCCGCTGTGACAGCTGGGACCCCCACCCTGACAGCTGGGACCCCTCCAGGTGCTCAGCACCCCGATGTGTGCTCTGGGACGGATGGGGGCACAGCAGCAGCCAGGAGAAGGGGAGTTTTGGGGATGCCAGGGTGAAGAAGCCCCCCTGGGTAGGATTTGGAGCTCTTGCACCCTCCCAGCTCTGGTGTCATTGTGTCACACCGTGTGCCACAGGCATGAGGTGCTTTGCCCTGCAGCCATGGTCACCGCGGGGTGGGCACAGCCCCCCCTCCTCCGTGTGCTCGGTGCCACGAGCTCAGGCAGTTCTCTATCTAATTGATCAATTAATTATCTCCAGCGTTCAGCTGCATATTGGTTTTAGATGAAGGGAGAGGCTAACAAGCGGATTAGGCATGTGAGTCTTCAAGGGAGCCAGCGACATGTGGGAGGAAAGGAGAGATGGGAGACGGGGAAACACGGGATGAGGACTCTCACTGGAGAAAAGGATGGGGCTGGGAGCTGGATCTGGCACCGTGGGCACAGCTGAAGTGATGCAGGAACTGAGCAGAGGATGCCCCAGAAATGGTGGTGCCAAGGCAGAAGATGCTCCAGAAATGCTGATGCTGACACCAGAGGATGCTCCAAAAATGCTGACATGGAATTGAAGGGGATGCTCTAGAAGGGTAGGGCTGAGGCAGGAGGATGCTCTAAAAATGCAGAGCAGGAGGATGCTCCAGAAATGGAGATACTGAGGCAGAGGATGCTCTAAAAATGGTGATACTGAGGCAGAGGATGATCCAGAAATGGTGATGCTGAGGCAGAGAATGCTCTAAAAATTGTGATACTGAGGCAGGAAGATGCTCTAAAAATTGTGATAGTGAGGCAGAGGATGATCCAGAACTTCCAGCCAAGGCAGGAGGATGCTCCAGGAACGGTGATACTGAGGCAGAGGATGATCCAGAACTTCCAGCCAAGGCAGGAGGATGCTCCAGGAACGTTCGGACTGAGGAAGAGGATGATGCTGTGCCCCAGAATCACTCAGGGTGCCCAGTGCCCACCGTGACCGGCAGCCCTGGCCGGGCTCAGCCCCTCCTGCCCTGCCCAGGATGGCTGGGGACAGACAGGGGACACTCCTGAGCCCCCAGACCGCCGGGCTCAGGCAAACCCGGGCAGCTTCCCAGCGACGCTCAGGAGAAATCACTGCATCGGTGCCACCCCCCGCCGGCCCGGGGCTCCCCCGGCGGTGGCGAGTCCCCAGGGATGGCCCGAGGAGGTGGCAACCATCGGCTCCGGCAGCGCGGCTCATTAAGGCGACAAGCTGTCACTCAGGCTGCGGCCAGCCCCGGGGGCACCCCGGGGACCCCTGGCACGGGGGGCAGAGACTTTGCACCCCCCGGCACGTTAGGCAGCCCCAGAGGGGGGACACCCGGCACCACCCGGCACCCCCAGGCTGCGGGGACGGGGCCAGGCAGAGCAGGGGGACAGAGGTGACAGCGCAGTCACGGTCCCTGCCTGTCACCCCAAGAGGAGCGGAGCCCGGAGCGCCTGGTTCCCGCTGCCAGGCACTGATCCCACGAGTGACACAGGAGGTGACAGCCCGGTAATGACGGCGGCGGGGCAGGCAGGGGAGGGACAATGGGGTGTGTGACTGTCCCTGCAGCCCATCCTGCTGCCACCCGGTCCTTGGAGCCTTGACAGCCCCGCCACACCCTCGGGGCTCTGCAGCACGGACACACGTGTCACACACGGAGCGAGGTGTGCGTGTACACCTGGAATTCAGCCTGGATCCCAAAATCATGGAATCCCGGAGATGTTGGGTTGGAAAGGACCTCAAAACCCATCTCAAAAACCACGGGCAGGACACTTCCCACCATTCCAGGTGGCTCGGAGCTCCATCCGAGCCGTGTCTGTGCACACATCCCCGCAGATTCTGCGGGATGGGGGCGTTGGGGAAACACCCCCAGGGGCTCAAACACCCCTCACTCCCGGGAATGCTCAGCCCTGGCAGCTGCAAGCGGCACTCAGCCACCCCCAGCACCCCCCAGCCACCTCCCCCCGACACGGCCTGGGGGACAGGGAGCACCCGCGGGCTCCTGCATGTCAACACATCCCTGGGGTTTTGCCCGCTGGGAATTCCGGCTTGTCCCAGCTGACCCGATCCTGGCACAGCCACGTCCGTGCATCCAGGGCTGGGCACGCAGCACGGGAGGAGCGGGAAGGAGACGAGCCGGGCTGTGCAGGGGGCACCGCCAAAAACGAGGAGGGTGAGGAAGGAGGCGATGCCAGGCGAGGCTGCGGTCAGTGCGCAGCCAGGCTGTGACAAGGGCGCTGTGACAGCGCGGCTCGTGTCGCCTGTCCCCTCCCGAGGGCAGAGCAGAGCGCGTCTCCCTCGTTATCCGCGCCCGCCGCTCTCGGGCCGCCTGCCCGCAGCTTCTCCTCCCCGCTGCGCCCGCCGCTTGTCTCCCCGTAATTAAAGATCCAACGACCTTTGCCGGCTGCCTGAGACGCTGGAACAAATGAACGGTAAGCGCCAGATTACAGCGCGGCTCAGCAGCCCCGCAAATCTCTTTAATGAGACATTTAGGCAGGGCCAGCGGGGTGCCCGGCTGCCAGGGTGGGCTGGAGAGGCGGCGACAGCACCTCGGCCGGCCTGGGGACAGCGACACCGAGGTCCTGCTGGGCCAGGGTGCCTGAGGGCATCATCCCTGCAGGAATCCTGGCACTCAGTCCTGGTTGGAGGGGGCACCGTGGCTCCAGCTTCTCCCACATCCCCTTTGGCACCCACAAGGGATGTGGGAGCAATGCTGTGTGTGGCACCAGGACCAGGCTCCTGTGAGGACACAGAGTCCCAGGGGGTGGGGACAGGGCTGGTCACTGGGACCAGGCTCCTGTGGGGACATGGAGTGCCAGAGAGTGGGGTGACACTGGCCATGGGGCTGAGGGACACACAGCAAGCCCAGCCTGGGGAGGTTGATTCCTTCTGACTGTAAAATCAAAAAGTGGAAAGGCCCAAATGACTGATGGGCCCCGACTGGCTGAATCGAAGGGTGACACAGCACACGGTGTCACCGCTCATATTAGTGCCAAATTAAGCTGTTTACACCAAGTTTCTCCACACAAGGGGAAGCTGGGGCCAGCACAGGGAGCAGAAGATGGATGGTGGTGCTCAGAGGCCTGGAGAGGGGATTTTTCCTGCCCTGACAGATAGTTTGGAACAACAACACCTTCCTCTCCTCACCTGCGGTTTTGGAAGGACTGGGAGAGTGCCAGGACTCCATCCAAGAGTGCTGAGCACCAGGGATTGGGGCCCCTGTCCTCCTTTTGTGACCAAAGTGTCCCCAAGATCCTCTGTGACAGGGTGCAGGTGGATCAGGAAACACAGCGACATCCCATCTGGACTCTCACTGAGCTGACTGGTGTCCCCAGCTTATCTGCACTGTCCCAGCATGTCCCTGCTCCAGGGGTTATTTCCAGAGTCCCTGCATGCCTCTCAACAGGGGGATTTGTCCCTGGTGTCCCCGTGTGAGGCCATCCAGGGCCATTTATCCCTGGTGTCCCTGCTGTTCCTGGGTGTCCCTGCCTTGGGACACTGATCCCTGGGGTCCCTGATCTCGGGGTTACTCTCCACATTCCTGTGCCAGCTGTTTATCTCCAGTGTCTGTGGCACTCAGGGATTCTCTGCCCCATCCAGCTCACTGTGCCCAACAGCCTGTCCATGCCCAGCCCTGCTCCATGACTCAAGTCCCACACCACGGCTGTGACATCTTCCCCATCCCAGCCTGGCCAAGTACCCATTCCCAGCAAACCCAGAGAGAAGAAACCAAAAAGCTCAGGGAATTCAGGTCAAACTCAGCCAGCACAGGAAGGAAAGCAGGGATGCCACACAGGAGAGCAGCAAAATTTTCCAACCTGGTGATTCCAACGTGGCTTTTTCCAAGTCGACCTTAATCTCTGGCTAGCACCTGGCACCTCCTGGTGTCCCCAGCCCCGGGATGGTGGCGTTTGGGACACGTGTGGCAGCCAGGCAGGGCTCAGAGCCGAGGGTGGCAGCGCCGGGGCTGCTCCCTCCTCCCAGAGAGGGCAGCAGGCAGCGGCGGGGGCCGGCAGCAGCCACCTCATGCCTTTTAATAAAACATGAATTAGGTGCCAACGCGTATTAGATTCACTTCCCCGGTGACAGAAAATCAAAGGCTTCTCCCATCTTTTCTAGAGGCGCGTTCCTGATTGATCTGGAAGAAGCAGCTCAGTGCGAGGGAAGGAGTCTATACACACCGAAACAGCTCTTTAATTTCTTAATTTAATATCTGACACGTAAAGATTCTCATTAAGCCAGTCAATGAAGCCTGGAAATACAATTTTCGTGCAAACTGTCGCTATCATAACTTACACGAAACTTCAGATGGTGCCCTGTAAGCGGTGTGATTAAAACCATTCATCTTCCCCGGCAGCCGCCCGCCCCCGCCCCCTGCCCACCCCGGGGTGCCCCCAGGGCCATGGGCACCCCCCGAGGGTGGCAGGGGCAGCAGGAGGTGAGGGAAGGAGCCCGGGCGGGCACAGCCTGCACGGAGCATCCCCAAAGCCTGGGATCCCCCCCAGCCGGGGCATGCGCGGGAGGGAGAGCTTCCCAAAGACACTAATTAGGCAAATTAATTCCTATTGAGTCGCAGCTCTTCGCTGCCTTAAAAGGAGGGAGGGGGGGAATAAATAAAGAAGCTACTTAGTTCAGTGCTGATTAAATCCCAAATATTGAGATGTGGATTAGAGCCGAGACTGTTCCGTGGGAGGTGACCCCACACCAGAGCCTGTGCCCACCTGGCACAGAGCAAGGGGGAGGTTTGCATGGGGACATGAGTCCTTCTCGTCCTGCTCATTCCTCACATCCTCTGGTGCTGCCTGTGTTTGCTGGGCTCCTTCCTCCTCCATGGGCTGAGGAAGAGGATGGTGAAGCTGTGTGGGCACAGGGCAAAGCCTCACTGAGCCTCAGAGCGCCCTCAGGAACTGCCAGGAGAGGGATCCAGGCAGGGATCCCACCCTCAGCAGGACCTGAGAAGGAATTCATCCCTCCCTTGAGCCAGCCCCGTGGAGCGTCTCAGCTCCAAGGGAAGTCCAGGAATCTCCCAGCAGCTGGCAATCAGTTCAGGACACCGGGCTGGGAATGAAAGCCCCCTCGGGGACTCTGCAGAGGCTGGTGGATCTGTGTCACTGCACTGGGAGCAGGGAAGCTGCACAGAATCACGGAATGATTCGATTTTGGTTGCAAGGCCCCTCAAAGTTCACCTTCCACCATCCCAGGCTGCTCCAAACCCGGTCCAGCCTGGCCTTGGGCACTTCCAGGGACCCAGAGGCAGCCACAGCTTCTTTGGGCATGCTGTGCCAGCCCTGCCCAGCCTCAGGAATTGCTGTGCCAGCAGGTGGTGTCCATCACAGAGGAGCTGGTGATGGGATGCAAAGGATGCTCCAGTGGGGCGGAGACTGGGAAGAGCCTCGAGCACTGGGATGACCCCAGCCTATGGCACAGCACGGGTGGCACCGGGACCACCTAAAGGTGCCCAGCTCTGCCCCCCAGGACTCCAGGGGTCCGTGCAGCTCCAGGGCACAGCAGGGTGGACGAGTCAGGGTCACCCAGCTCTGCCACTTTGGGTGACTTTTCTTCCAACCCCTCACTAAAGGCCCTGCACGACCAGCACCCACCTCACCCCACGCGTGTCTCCTGCACCCGAGGGGCACCTTGTGGGTGGCCCGGGGGCTCTGCAGAGCTCGCTGCCAGCTCATCCCGCTGCCAGAGCCCTTCCCTTGTCTTTTCTCCGCGTGTTATCTGGAGCCGTCGGAGCTGGCAGCTCCTGCCAGCCTGACGTCGGCGCGGCTCGGAGGCGCGCGTGGCGTGTTTGATGTCAGGATTAGCGGCTGGCTGTATTGTAAATGCTAAAATGAAATAAGAAGATTAGAGAAGAAAAGCGCCGCTCCGCAGCGCGCTCCTGCCGATTGCCTCCCGCCGGAGCCGCTGCCGAGGGCGGGGGGCGCGGGGGAGCCGCTGGCAGCCAGCCCTGCCAGGAAAGGGTTAAAAAGGGCCAAGCGGCTTCCAGAGGTGCTGATGGTGCTGTCACCGAGCCAGGGGGAGAGGCGGATGGAGCCCTTCCCGCTCCCGGGGGTGCTGGGATTCTCTGGTTCAGGTGAGTATTGATCCTGTCACCACCCCCAGATGGGTCCTGGCAGCCCCCCCAGCGCCTGGCGGGGTGATACGGGTTTGGGAGGGTGTCTGGAGCCTGGCTGGGTCAGCTCTGCGTCCCTTCCCTCTCTCCTGTATCCCTTCCCTTGCCAGGAATGAGGGCAGGGCCGCCTCCCAGCCTGGGAGCTGCAGCTGGGAGGGGAAAGGGCTTGTGCTGCCTCAGAGTGGGTGAGGACCCTCTGCAGGTCTTGATGGGGGAATCTGGGGGCTTCAAGGGCAGCGTGGTGCTCTCTGCTCCCTCATGAACGTGGCAGAACATTCCCGAGCTCAGATCCAGCAGGGAATGGGAATCAGGGATCAGGAATGTGGGAAAATCCACATCCCCCCTGCAGGGGAAAGAGAGAGAAGGAGGGAGGGAAGGAGGGAGAAGCGGCACAGGGTCGGGCCCTGCTGAGCCACTCTCCACGTCCTGCTGGCAGCGCCTCTGCCCAGAGCCACGACACCAGGCTCTCTGTGGCAGCAGGGCACAGGGTTTCAGCAGCAGCAGCATGGCCAGACTTTCCTTTGAGCTTCCCTTTGGCCTCAGCCTGGCACAGCTGGGGGCTGTCCTGCTGGGCCTAGCGCTGGAGGAGGAAGAAGAGGAGGAAGATGAGCTGGAAGCCACACCAGGATTTTCCCTGCCTTTTTTGTTCTGCTCCTGCAGCAGCCTGTGGGGGACAAGGCTCAGCCTCCCACGCAGCCCCACATCCCTCCTGGGCTTGCAGCTCCACCTGGTACCGCACAGCACCCCCAGAGCAACCCCCGCAGCCAGGAGACAGGAATGAGGGGATCCCTGAACCCCCAGAAGCCAGGGCTGGATCCACCAGCCTGTGTCCATCACCCAGGTGTATCCCAGGAGCTGTTCCATCCTTCCTCCTTACTCTCATTACCTGCCAGGATGACCCTGGAGCAGGCAGACAGCGGGAAAGGACAATTCCCTTCCCTTCCCTTCCCTCCCCTGCACCAGGAGCAGCAGCGGGCTGGCCCTGGCCCCGTGCCCGCTCCGTGCCGGTACCTTCCCTCCCGCATCTGTTCCCAATCAAAGCCTCATTTCAGCCCGCGGGAAGGTTTTTCTCCTCCTGCTAACGAACGCTATTGTTTTCCCGATGTTTTCCCAAGCTCGGGAGCGCAGCTCGGCCCCTGCCGGTGCCAGCTCTGCTCAGACACGTGCGGGGAGAGCCTCGAGCAAAACCCTGCTCCGCTCTCTCCTGCCCGGGGGGGAGCTGAATTCATCCCCAGGGCTCGGCTGGAGAGAGGAATATGGGGCTGGTACCCCCGGAGCAGGAGCTGCTTCACCCCTTTGCCCCTCAGTTTGGTGCTGACAGCACTCTGTGCTCTAGGGAAAAAATTGGGTAAAAAATGGGAAATAAATGGGAAAAAAATTGGGGGGAAATTGGGGGAAAAAATGGGGGGAAATGGGAAAATAAATGGGAATAAAATGAGGAAAAATAGGGGAAAATTCGGGAAAAAGTTTGGGGGAAAAGGAAAAATAATTTGGGAATATCGGCTCCAAACATTGGCTTTCAATCTTTATGGGCCAGGAATTGCAACGGAAGAGGTGGCAGTGACCACACTGTCCGATGGTGAGGAAAAATTTTGGGGATTCTTTATTTTATTTTATTTTTTTTTTTTTTTTAATTTTTTAGGATTTTTTTAGAATTTTTTGGATTGGTGTCCCCAAAGTGCTGCTGAGCAGGCGACACCCATCAGAGCACCCACACACGTCCCCCATGATCGCCCCAGCCCGGCCTCACCCCGGGGGGTGCAGACCCCGCTCATCCCTCTGGATGTGCCAGGGATGCCCGGGGCTGCCTCCGTCCCCTGCGGGACTCGCCCCTCCCGTATTGCCGCGGGGCTTCTGTTTCTTCTTGCGTGCAATTAATGAGCTTTAATTGCCTGTAAACACATCCCCGGCAGCGCCAGAGCTGCCGTGGGAAGACGATGGAGTCGGGAAAAGGGAATGGGAAAAGGAAATCGTAGTAACTGTTGCTACGGCTGGAGCCAACGCTCCCAAAGCGGGGCTGTGGCACTGCCCAGAGCCGGGCACGGCGGTGGCAGCGCGGCCCCTGTGCCACCTCAGGGCCACCAGCAGCTCTGTGACACAGCGCTGGGCTCGGCATCCCAGCGAGAGCCCCGACTGCGATGGGGCTGCATCGGGGTCCCACCGAGGGGCTGGGGCAGCGGGGAGGGGTCCCTGCCCTGGGAGGGGTCTCTGCCCTCCTCTGTTCGCTGTGTTTGGGGTCCCATAGAGTCTGTGGGGCTGGGGCAGTGGGGAGGGGTCTCTGCCATCCCCTTTTCGCTGTGTTTGGGGTCCCATAGAGTCTGTGGGGCTGGGGCAGTGGGGAGGGGTCTCTGCCATCCCCTTTTCGCTGTGTTTGAGGTCCCACAGAGGATTTGTAGGGCTGGAGCTATGGGGAGGGATCCCTGCCATCCCCTTTTTGCTGTGTTTGAGGTGCCACAGAGTCTGTGGGCCTGGGGACAATGCAAAGGGGTCCCTACCCTCCCTTCTCACTGTGTTTGGGGTCCCAGGAAGGGTCTGTAGGGCTGGAGCTATGGGGAGGGGTCCCTGCCATCCCCTTTTCGCTGTGTTTGGGGTCCCACAGAGGGTCTGTAGGGCTGGGGCAGTGAGGAGGGGTCTCTGCCATCCCCTTTTTGCTGTGTTCAGGGTCCAGGAAGGGTCTGTAGGGCTGGAGCTATGGGGAGGGGTCCCTGCCCTCCTCTGCTCACTGTGTTTGGGGTCCCACAGAGGGTTTGTAGGGCTGGGGCAGTGGAGAGGGGTCCCTGTCCTACCCCTCTGGCTGAGTTTGAAGTCCCAAAGAGGGGCTGGGGACAGTTGGGTCTCTATCCTAACCCTCTGTCTGTGTTTGGGATCCCAGTGAGGGGCTGTAGGGCTGGGGCAGTGGGGAGGGGGCCCTGCCCTCCTCTTTTCTCTGTGCTACAGAGGGGCTGTAGGTCTGGGGACAATGGGGTCCCTGTCCTACCCCTCTGGCTGTGTGGGACACCACACAGAGGGTCTGTAGGGTTGGGGGCAGTGGGGAGGGGGCCCTGCCCTCCCCCTGTGTGTGTCCCCTGGCTGGACACGCACGTGGCACTGAGGAAGTCTGCAAGGGCCGGGGCTGGCGGTGGCAGGAGGAGGGGGCTGGAAATGCCATTTTCTAGCTCAGTGCCCTGTGACTCTCCCTGACGCTGGGGCCTGAACACCACAGCCAGCGCATTTTAATCACCCTGAGGCATCCCTGCCCCCAGCACCGCTCCTGCCACAGGCCAGGGGGGCACTGGGTGTCCTGCACTGCTCCCCAAGGTGCCACCACAATGTGGGGGCTGATGTCACCCCAGTGCAGGGGTGACACCGCCTAGGAAAATTAAAATAGAAATGCAGTATTACACAGAACAATCCCAGCCCTGCCAGAGTCAGAATCCAAGCTGACACCCGTCAGTCAGTCAGGGTGTTGGCACAGTCCCATTCAATGGTGGCTGCATCCTCCTGCAGGGGCAGATGTGGTTCAGCTGGAGCAGTGCTCCTGGAGAAGGTGCAGTTTCCTCTGAAGCTCCAGGGATGATGTGCAAAGGTCTGGCTTTCCTCTGGAATCCAGTGGGAAGAAGGTTCCTTGGTGTCCCAAATCTCAGTTTTTATCTGGGTAGGAAAGGCTTGGCTCCTCCCCTGGCTGGAGCATCTCCCATGGGATGATGGAATTTTATCAGTCATGCCCTGGGACTCACTGGCCATTAACAGGAGATGTCTCCTGGAGGGAGGATGGGCTGTGGGAAGATAAAGATGATTGCCCAGCTGGTTTAAAGATGGCCCATGAGCAGATAATGTGTGCCAGGAGATCAGGGGCACTGCCCCACCAGGCTGCAGCAGATGGGGACAGAATTCACATTTCTGGCCACATCCTGTGTTGCAACCCAGGACAGACCCCAGCTGCAGAGCTGCCCCAGCACAGGCAGGAGCTGGAGCTGCTGCAGCCAGGCCAGAGGAGGCTCCAGGATGGGCAGAGGATGGAGCAGCTCTGCTGGGAGAGCTGGGATTGTTCACCTGGACAGGAGAAGCTTTGGGGTGACCTCAGTGTGGCCTTGCAGGAGCTGCAGGAGAGCTGGGGAGGGAGTTGGGACAAAGGGATGGAGGGACAGGACACAGGGAATGGCTCCCACTGCCAGAGGGTGGGGATGGATGGGATTTTGGGCAGGAATTGTTCTCTGTGAGGTGCCCAGAGAAGCTGTGGCAGCTCTGGATTCCAAGGCCAGGTTGGACATTGGTGCTTGGAGCAGCCTGGGACACTGGAAGGTGTCTCCGCCACGGCAGGGATGGGACGAGACGATTTTTAACCAGCTTGCAGCGCCGCAATCCAAGCAAGTTTTGCCCCCAGGGCCGGGTGCGGGAGCAGCGGCAACCGGAGATAAATTCCTGCCACAAAGTTTCTTTCGCTGCTAATTTTCTGATTAGCCGCTGTCTGATGCGGCGGCAGCAGCGCCGCACGGAGCTTATTGCGAGGCGGCGTAATCTTTGTAAGCGGCAAAGAGGGGCAGGGCCGCGCTGAGCTGCCGGCAGACACAGCCCCGAGTCGGGAGAGAATAAATAACTCTTCAGGGGCTGACAAGCCGCCGGGAGGGCTGTGAAAGGAAATCCTTTCTGCGGATGAGCCGAGAGGATTCTCCCGCTATCCCCCTAAAGCCTGCGTGTCACCTAGTCCAATAAAAGGCATTATCGGGAAGGTGGGATTTTGTTCTGGCGTATCTCGAGCCTCCAGCCCAGCCCTGGCTCGGTTGGTTTTGCATGAGAAGCAGGGTGCTGCCTCCAGGGATGCTGATGGGTGGGGAGCTCCAACCCATTTTCCGTGCCTGCATTTTCACTGGCCAGTGGGCACCACCCTGCTCTGGGAACAGCATGGGATCTCAGCCCAGCGGGGATCTCAGGGGGGCTCAGAGCAGCCAGGTGGACCCGGCAGTTTTAGGATGTCTCAGCTTCATCCTCATCCATCCATCCATCCATCCATCCATCCATCCATCCATCCATCCATCCATCAGCCCAGGGTGATTCTGCACCGGGGAACCACAGCCTGGCTGGGAATTGTGTCTGGGAGGGAGTTCTGGGGTTATCCCCCGTGGGATGACGCAGCTCAGGGTGCAGGATGTCGCTCTGGGGCGCTCCGGGCTGTCCCCTGGATCCTGCACCCCGCAGGAGATGCCGCATCCCCGCACCCGGAGGGGACACCTGCCCAACTCCTGAGCTGGCAGGGGGTTCCCTGGTGCCACCCAGCTTGTCACAGCGCCGGGGGGAGGGCACCAGGCACGGCAGCGGCGGGAGCACCCCCCTGCAGCGCCCGGCTAATTTACTGTGTCGCCGTGCGCCGCGCTCGCCAATAACTTTGAAATGATGTGGAGATTTGCAGCCAAACCTTCTCATAAAGAGATTTAGGAGGGTGACAAAGATAATTAAACATCCTTCCCCGAGTATTGACTTGCAGCTGAAAGGGGAAAAAATAACTACATTTTTCACAGTCCTTTTAAATCATCCTGATGCCCGGCTGGGGCTCTGTGCAAATAAACCTTGGCCTGGCAACCGTGGGGCTGTGGGAGCCAAATTCCTACCTGGGGTTTGGAGGAGGGAGTTTGGGGGTGTGCAGGGGGCCAGGATGGGCGGGGAGGGATGCTCCAGGGCAAAAAAAAAAAAAGGAGGGGCATGAGCATGGCTGTCCCTTGAGCAACCCTGAGGAGGAGGATTCGGCTAAAACAAGGGAGAGGAGGAATGGGGACACAGGGTGACAGTGCAGGGACAGGAGGGAGTGGCAGTTGTTGGAGGACATGAAGGAGTGGCAGAGGGTTCATGGGGACTCAGGAGATGAATCACAGCATGGCTTGGGTTGGAGGGGCCTTAAAGCCGTTCTCATCCCAACCCTCCCGTGGATCATCCGCGGGACCTGCAGTGCTCAGAGCTGCCCTGGGCGCCCACCCCACGCACTGCCCACTCGAGGGCAGCGCTAGGGCCAAATCCCACCCCGCAGATGAGCAGGAGAGCCCCACACCGCCCTCCCATGCCCCTGCGGGCAGTGCCAGCCGCTGGGAACGTGCCTGGCAGCCTCCTGCCACACCCTCTGGCGCTGTGCCACCGGTGCCACCCGGCTTTGGGACCCCGCGGGCGGGCAGGGTCCCCACGCACACACACACAGCCGGAAACTCCCGCAGTGACAACAAAACGTCCGTGTTAGAGCTGGAGGTGCCGCTGCAGGAGCTTTGCCCCCGAGCTGGGGGGGCTCGGGGTGCCTGAGGCTGGCGAGTCGGGCTGGTCCGAGCTGCCAGGGACGCAGTGGCAGCGCCGGGAGGGAGGAGGAGGAGGAAAAATCCCGGGAAATTTTCATCCCATCCTCTGTTTAACAATTAAATTCACGGAGAGCGTCCCCTCTCTCCGAGCTGGTGGCACCAGCAGCGCCCCCCGCTCCTCTCTGTCCCTTTCCCTGGCTCCTCCCGGCTCGCCCTGTCGCCCTGTCGCTGTCGCTGTCGCTGTCGCTGCGGTCCGTGGAGCACGCGTGACACCCAGTGGGCGAGCCCCAGACTGCAGAGCGAGTCCCGGGCACGGTGACACTGCCCTGAGAGTGTCACCCGTGTGGGGACAGCGGAATGGGGTGGCACTGCCCTGTAAAGGTGGCATTTGCACTACTTAATTGGTGGCTTGAATGTAGTTTTGGGGTTTTTTTTCCCCCTTTATTCAGATTATTTTATCCTTTTCTCGGATTAAAAACACAAGGGAGACGAATTTTTTCATGTTTGGGCTTGGTTGTTTATTAAATGTTATTTAAAGTATAGGGAGTTCAGCAATACTTTTAGCTACCAGCTAAAAGGGAGCAAAATGCTTGTTACAAGTTGGGTTTTTTTTTAAACTGTCTCATTACAAGTTTTTTTTTAAAGCTAAATAGTTCAATAGAGAATTTATACTTTATTATTATCCTTATTATTATTATTATTACTATTATTATTATTTTTATTTTAATTTTAGTTTTTATTTTTATTTTTACTTTTATTACTTTCTTTTTATTATTTTTATTATTATTTATACTTTTGACTTAATAACTAATCTTCTGTGAGCTGCAGTGCAGCACTAACTAGAAACAGTTACTTGAAATTATGAAGAAGAAGGAAAAAGAACACAGAAAGGAGACAACACTCAAAATCCCCTATTTTGTTTTATACTTATTATAGTATATAAACCTCGAATTTAAAACCTTTTACCATGTGAAATTACACATTTTTATTTAACTACACACCCATGATTTTAACTCCATCACTCAAATTTGGAATATTTAGCCAAGGCCTCAGATCAAAAGCAGTGCTCTCCTGGGGGTCAGTGCCAGAAAGCCCAAAAATTCCAGGTTTTTGGGATCCAGCACTGCCTGATGGGTTTTTAAGAGGGTTTTGGGGCTTTGGGGTCTCTCCAGGCCTGTAGGGTCCCTGCAGATTTGGGGTCTCATTTGGGCTTTGGGGTCCCTGCAGATTTGGGGTCTCATTTGGATTTTGAGGTCTCTCCAGACATGCAGTCCCTGCAGATTTGGGGTCTAAATTGGATTTTGGGGTCTCTCCAGGCATGCAGAATCTCTGCAGATTTGGGGTCTCATTTGGATTTTGAGGTCTCTCCAGACATGCAGTCCCTGCAGATTTGGGGTCTCATTTGGATTTTGGGGTCTCTTCAGACATGCAGGGTCCCTGTAGATTTGGGGTCTCATTTGGGCTTTGGGGTCTCTCCAGGCATGCAGTCCCTGCAGATTTGGGGTCTCATTTGGGTTTTGGGGTCCCTGCAGATTTGGGGTCTCATTTGGGTTTTGGGGTCTCTCCAGGCATGCAGGTTCCAAGCAGATTTGGGGTCTCATTTGGATTTTGGGGTCTCTCCATCCATGCAGTGTCCCTGCAGATTTGGGGTCTCATTTGGATTTTGGGGTCTCTCCAGGCATGCAGGGTCCCTGCAGATTTGGGGTCTCATTTGGATTTTGGGGTCCCTGCAGATTTGGGGTCTCATTTGGATTTTGGGGTCCCTGCAGATTTGGGGTCTCATTTGGATTTTGGGGTCTCTCCAGACATGCAGATTCCAAGCAGATTTGGGGTCTCATTTGGATTTTGGGGTCTCTCCATCCATGCAGTGTCCCTGCAGATTTGGGGTCTCATTTGGATTTTGGGGTCTCTCCAGGCATGCAGGGTCCCTGCAGATTTGGGGTCTCATTTGGATTTTGGGGTCCCTGCAGATTTGGGGTCTCATTTGGATTTTGGGGTCTCTCCAGGCATGCAGGGTCCCTGCAGATTTGGGGTCTCATTTGGGCATTGGGGTCTCTCCAGGCATGCAGTGTCCCTGCAGATTTGGGATCTCATTTGGGCATTGGGGTCTCTCCAGGCATGCAGTGTCCCTGCAGATTTGGGGTCTCATTTGGATTTTGGGGTCTCTCCAGGCATGCAGGGTCCCTGCAGGGGTACCTTTGGGGTCTCAGCACCACTCCCAGGTCAGGCTCTTGCTTTTCCCTGCCTTTCCTGCCTCTGTCTGCATCCCTCAGAGACCCCAGTGTCTCTCAGGTGTTTCCCACCTCCCTGCTCCCACCCTGGGGCCATCCCCACCTCCTGCACAGCTCCAACCCTTCCTGGCTGCTCCTGCTGCGTTTCTCTGGGACAAGAAACTCCTCTGCTGTTCCTCCTGACTCTCTTGCTCGTTCCCCAGGGGATAAACCCTGATAGAACAAGGATCTGATGAGAGTCAGTGTTGTGGTTCACATCCAGCCAAAGCAGAAATATTTTTCTGTAGGAAAAACATTTTCCTTCCAATTTGCAGAGGCTTTCAGAGGTGATTCTCGGAGGATTGGATGTTCTTCTCCAGCTCTGGAGAGGCTGGAAGCTCTTCCTGCTGAGGCATCCAACTCATTAATGGAGCTGTGAACACCCACATGCAACCCTGCAACCCCACTCTGGAGCCTGTGAAGACACTTGGGGGGTTTAAAACGGACCTGGAGAATGAAAAGAGCAGCAGGAGGAGGAGGAAGGGACCAGTAAGACATGCTGGGTGCTCCTCACTGTGCCCCAAGCAGGGCCCTGACCCCTCCAGGCTCTGGGGAGGCTCCACTCAGGGCATGGAGGGATCCCTGGAGCTGCTGGTGTGACAGGGACAGGGACAGCACAGCCAAGAGCAGGAGCCCCAGGGAATGGAGCTCCAGCTGCCAGCTGGACTGTTAGAACTCAAGGGCACATCACAAAATTGCATCTGAGATCAAAACATCATCATAATCCCAGCATGGTTTGGGTTGGAAGGTGGGAAGGGACCTTAAAGCTCATCCCATCCCCCCCTGCCATGGCAGGGACACCTCCCACCATCCCAGGCTGCTCCAGCCCCAGTGTCCAGCCTGGCCTTGGGCACTGCCAGGGATCCAGGGGCAGCCACAGCTGCTCTGGGCACCTGTGCCAGCCCTGCCCACCCTGCCAGGGAACAATTCCTGCCCAAAATCCCATCCAGCTGTGCCATTCCCTGTGTGCTGCCCCTCCATCCCTTGTCCCCAATTCCTCTCCAGCTCTCCTGGAGCCCCTCTATGTCCTGAAAATGCTCTGGAGCCTTCTCTTGTCCAGGTGAGCACCCCCAGCTCTCCCCACCTGGCTCCAGCCCTCAGAGCATCCCCTTGGCCTCCTCTGGACTCATCCAGCAGCTCCATGGTCACTGCAGAGAAGTGAAACAAGATCTGACAGAGGCAGCACTAACGTGTGGCTCCACATGTGCTACACTTTCCTCCTCCCTTGGGCAGCTCCCAGCAGCCCCACCAGAGCCAAACTCGGCTCCAGAAGAGCCAAAAACAGCGATTAAAGGGTTGGTTGGAGCCCTGAGTGCTTCCAAGGGCTCCACAGAACCCAGCTCAGCCCAGGGGGATGTGATGGTGACAGCCAGCTCCTGGGTGGCCGTGCAGTGTTCCAGCTTGAGCACTGACCTCAGGGGCTGCTGCAGAAGGGAAGGAAGAACTTTCCATTCAAGTTTCCAGCTGGAAGAGCCGGGGAAGGGAGTGTTCCCGTGCCTCAGGTGCAGAGCAGGGCTGGTTCCACCTCAGTGGTGCTGTGCAAGCAGCTGCTCCTTCCCACAGAGCCTGGGGGGCTCCTCCATCCCAGGACTGCAGTGCCCTCCCTTCTTTCACCCCAGGACACGTTCTGGAGCTCCAGAGCCCCCAGCTTGGGGTGCTACCCACCCCTCACACCCACCTCTGCAGGCTGTCCCTGGGTGACAGTCCCCCCTGCACAGGGACACACACTGCAGCAGCTCTGGGCCATAAATCTGCCCAGCCAGACCTGCTCCCAGCCCCAAGGCCACCCCAAGGTCTTTCCAAGCAGGATCTGCCCCTCCCTCCCCACTGCAGCAGCTCTTTAACCCAGCGTGGCACTCAGCACCCTGGAGCATCCCAAGCACAGCCCCATGGAGAGCCTGAGTGCCTGGGGGAGCAGCAGGGGCAGCCACGGGCAGCCCCCCACCCCAGCCAGGCTCTGGGAGCAGCTGCAGCTCTCCAGCTTGCTCCCTGCTCCCCATTCCAGGGGTTTTTCCCCATTTCTCAATGCCCAGGTGATGCTGGTGCCAGGGTCAGCACTGTTCCCAAAGCCCATCACAGGGCTGGATGAGGAGGGAATTGCACCCTTGCCTTGCAGGTGAGGCTAATCCAAGGTGTGAGAGTGGCACAGCCTCATTCCAGAACCCCGAAATGCAGTCAAGGGAAACCTTGTGGACATCAACAAGATGGGCAAGACAACCCCGGGTTTCAGGCAGGCTGAGGAGCAAGGGGCTGAGCAGGATCCCAGTGAAAGGAACTGGGAAAAGGTCCTGGATAAGGTTCAGGATGGGAGGATGGACAAGTGGGAGAAGCTGCACCCTGAGCAGGATGAGGCTCCTGGCCTGGATCCTCTGTGCAGCACCAGGGAACCCCAAACTCTGTGCTCAGAGTGGTTCCAGTCCTGGGGGAGGTGGAGGGGCTGGGAAAGGAGCAGCAGATGCTGCTGAAAGGGAGAGAGGAGGATTGGGATCATCCTACAGGTGTCCTGGGGACAGAGCCTGTCCCTCTGGGTGGGACATCACTGGTACCAAAGGACAAGGGACATTCATTGCACCTTCAGGACGGGCAGTACAACTGGTATTTTTACCTGGAGAGGTGGCACAGCTATGGGACTGAGGTGGGCGAGCCATGGGTGACCTTCCCTGTGCTGCTGTGTCCTGCTCAAGGTGGGAGTGGGGGGCTGGACACCTCGGGGGGGCATCACACTGTGACAACCTCCCGATCACAAATTCTGTCCCTTCCCAGCCCAGACCCCACGGCTCCAGCTCCTGGCACAGCTGATCCCTCCAGCGAGCTGCTGCCGCAGTCAGGCACAGAGATTGCCAGGGCCAGGGGACAGCAGGGTGGCAGCACGGGGGGCTCGGGGAGCCGGGGGCAGCAGTGCCCTGAAAGCCGAGCCACCTGCGGGCTGCTACCTGCTGAATAATAGAGGAGCTGCCAGGCAGCGGAGAGAAATGCGATCTGCTGAGGCAGCCCGGGGGGACATCCGAGCTGCCGGCAGCTGCGATAGCGACTGCAGCGAGCAGCCCTGCAGCCCTCGGGGCTGGCTGCGGGTCTGTGCGCACCCCGGGCTGCTGCGGGTCTGTGCGCACCCCGGGCAGGCTGCGGGTCTGTGCCCACCCCGGGCTGCTCTGGGGGTCTGTGCGCACCCCGGGCTGCTCTGGGGGTCTGTGCCCACCCCGGGCTGCTGAGGGTCTCTGCCCATCCCGGGCTGCTCTGGGGGTCTGTGCCCACCCCGGGCTGCTGCGGTTCTGTGCCCATCCCGGCTGCTGAGGGTCTCTGCCCATCCCCGGGCTGCTCTGGGGGTCTGTGCGCACCCCGGGCTGCTCTGCAGGTCTCTGCCCATCCCCGGCAGCTCCGGGGACACGGGCTCGGCGCTGGCACGATGATGTGAGCTGCAGCGGGCACAGAGCTCAAGGGCACAGCTGGGTTTGCCGGGAGGGGAGGCAGAGCACAGGCAGCGCCCGCGCCCGGGGGGCGGCAGCAGCGCAGCCCCATGTCCAGAGGAGGAGAGATGGTTTATATCCCGGATGACTCCGACTTCAGCTCCTTCAGGGATCAGTGCGAGAGCCTGGAGGGCTGGCACTGTCGGTACAACAAGGCTGGCGTCACCGTGTGGAGTCAGGGCCAGGAGGAAAGCTGCACCGTGCAGAAAATCAAGGTAAGGAGGCGCTTCCCTGCCCCAGCCGTGTGCCCGAGGGTCCCTGGGGACCGACATGCACAGTCCGACCTGCCTGGGGGTGTTTCTGCTCCGGATTCCAGGGTTAGACACCCAAAAAGTGCTTCCCTGCTGCTCGTCCCGGGGCTTTACCTGCCGGGATCCTGCCTGTGGGCTCACGTGGTGACTGCCCCCATCCCGACACTGTCGGGATACCCCGGGATCGATTACATTGTGGGGATGCCTTGCTGAACCCCCTGACACGGAGAGGCTCAGGGGATGCATCCCTGGTGTCCTGTCCCCGCTCTGCCATCCTGGGGCACATCCCAGCGGGATGAGATCCTGCAGGAGCCCCGGCTGAAGTTTTGGGAGGTTTGTCGCTTGCCGGGGGCTGGACCTGGGGTGCTGCAGAAGGACGGGGAGCTTCAGCCACCTCTCTTCTTCACCTACACACCCCAGTGGCACTGCCAGGTGGCCCTGGGCACCCAGGGCATCGCGGGCTTTGGCTTTTCTGGTCACCGAGAATCCCGACTCCTGGGCAGGGGTGGGATCAGCCAAAGCGAGGAGAGGCAGAACATGCAGCCCCAGGACAGCCCACCCTCTGGAGGTGGTGAGGAGGGAACAACACTCTGGAAGGGGCTCTCCCACTGCTGTTCTGGGCACAGAACACCCAGCAGCACCTCTCCTGCAGCCAGGGGCATGAGGAGGAGCTGGGCACACACTGCTGCCATGGACAGAGACCCTTCAGGGCCAGGGGGAGGAGCAGGAGCGGCACTCTGAGAAGAGCTGCAGCTGCAATCCACATTTCCCTGCTGCCATGAGCCAGGGAAGAGCTTTTGCATCTGCATCAGGGAGCATTTAACCCAGCTGGGCATGCACAGGACCAGGGGGTGCTGAGGCGTCAGGCCAACATCTCTTTGAAAAGTCCTGGTGACTGCAGCGAGTCCCTGACACTGGGAAGAGGCAAACATCACATCCCTGTCCCAAAATGAAGCTCTGGGGCACTGTGAGCTGCTGTGTCACCTCCATCCCTGGGCAGGACATGGAGAACGTGCTCCTGGAAGCCGTATCCTGAAGGAGAAGGGCAGGGGTGACAGCAGCAAGGACCTGCCAAGGGGCAATCGTGCCTGGGCTCTGCAGGGACAGGTCTGTGGGTGTGGGCAGATCTGGCAGGTCCAGCCTTGGACAGGAATTCCCTGGGGCCACCTGGGTGAGATCTGGACTGGAGAGGTGGGTGCTGCTCAGAGTGACCCGGGCAGGCTGGCAGGAACCCCCGGGGTCCAGCCCTCAGCCCGGCAGGGGGGTGCAGTTATGTCCCCCGCAGAAAGGGGACCCCAGACAGCCCCAGGGGAGTCAGGGACCATCCCCCACCTGGTTCAGTGCAATAATGAGATTTTTCCCTGCCCTGGAGAGGGTCTGGGTACGATGCAGGGGTTGTCACTGCCCAGATCCCCTTCCCAAACCATGGGATGGAAGATTCCACCCAGCCCGAGCTCTCTTGGGGTCAGAAGAGCCTCAGTCCGTTCGTTAACTGAGGGAGTTCATTATCCCAGAGATTCCCTGAGCAGCTGGAGCTTTGGATTTTTTCCACCTGAATTCCCTGTGGATGGGCCTGGGCTCTGTGCTTTCCCCATCCCAGCTGCTGTGCCTGGCAGAGCTGCTCATCCAAGACTTTAGAGGGGAATTTGGGGGTGAAAGACTGTGACCACCAGAGTTTCCAGGAGGCCCAGGAGCTGGAAAAATCCCTCCCCCTGAAAAAGCAGCACCTCCAGACCCCGCTGGGAGGGTGCAGGCGGGGAGGGAGAGCAGGAGGAGGGGGCTGGGTGCTCCCACCCTCCCCCCGGAGCCCTGGGGACTGCGGCACATCTCCCAGCCCGGCCCGGGCACGGGTCCAGCACAAACCATACCCGGGCAGCGGGGAAAGCTTGCCCGAGATTGATGGGACCTGCCGCGCTCCGAGGGCCATCTCCGCTTACACGGCACCTCATCAAAGATGCAAGGGCTCTAACGAGGAGCTGATGACATCTCCCTCCTCCCGGCGCTGAGAGCAGCAGGGCGGCCGCTTCATCAATAATGCACGGCTGGCGCGGCCGGGCAGCTCCGGGCTCGGGTTACAGCCGGCCCGACATCCCCGGGGAGAGGGACTGACACCCCCGGGACAGGGACTGACACCCCCGGGACAGGGACTGACAACCCCCCGGGACAAGGACTAACATCCCCGGGTTAGGGACTGACACCCCTCAGGAGAGGGATTGACACCCCCGGGAGCGCGCCCCACATCCCCCCAGGGAGCAGACCCCATAATCCCCGGGAAAGGACCCGATATCCCGCAGGAACAGACCCCACACACCCCGGGAGCGGACCCCACGTTTCCCCAGGGAGCGAATCCCACATTCCCCCAAGAGCGAATCCCACAAACCCCCGGGAACGGACCCCACATATCCTGGGAGCGGACCCCATAATCCCCGGAAAAGGACCCGACACCTGGCAAGAACGGACTCCGCACACCCCGGGAGGGGATCCCACACGCCCCTGGAGCGGGTCTGACACCCCCCGGAGAAGATCCCACATCCCCCCCGGGACAGGGACTGACATCCTCCGGGAACAGACCCCACATTCCCCCGGGAGCGGACCCCACACATTCCCCGGAGCGCACCCCACATCCCTCGGGAAAGGAACCGACGGCCCTCGGGAGCGGACCCCACACCCCAGACCATGGCACAGGCACCCCCTTGCTTGCCCTTCAAGGATCACTCTAGCCCCGCTCTGACTCCATCCCCTGCGCAGAGCATCCCCCGTGGCACAGGGACACGGGACAGCCCAGAGTCCCGTCCCCAGGTGGGCACAGCCCCGGGGCTGGGTGCTGCCCCCGCCGCTCTCCCCGCAGACCCGCATCTCCTGCAAGGATGTCCCCGCCGAGACCCTCTATGACGTGCTGCACGACACCCGCTACCGCAAGAAGTGGGACTCCAACATGATCGAGACCTACGACATCGGCCGCCTCACCGTCAACGCGGATGTGGGATACTACTCCTGTGAGCAGCCCGGAGCCCCCGGAGCCCCCAGCCCCACTCCCCGGCGCCGTGGGGCTGGGGGTGACACGATGTGCCCGCAGGGAAGTGCCCGAGCCCCCTGAAGAACCGCGATTTCGTCACGCTGCGCTCCTGGCTGCCGCTGGGCAATGATTACATGATCATCAACTACAGCGTCAAGCACCCGGTGAGCCCCCGCTGCCCCCCGCCCTGGCAGGGCTGGGCACACCTGGCAGGGCTGGGCACACCTGGCAGAGCTGGGCACACCTGGCAGAGCTTGGCGGGCACACCCTGGCAGGGCTGGGCACACCTGGCAGGGCTGGGCGGGCACACCTGGCAGGGCTGGGCACACCCTGGCAGAGCTGGGCACACCTGGCAGGGCTGGGCACACCTGGCAGAGCTGGGCACACCCTTGGCAGGGCTGGGCGAGCTCTGAGGTGCCCGCGATCTCTCCGCAGAAATACCCGCCCCGGAAGGATTTCGTGAGAGCCGTGTCCCTGCAGACCGGTTACCTGATCAAGGCCAACGGGGACGGTGCCTGCATCCTCTATTACCTCACCCAGGTGGACCCTCGCGGTGAGTGCCCGCAGGAGGGCAGGGGGCTCACCCCGCGCTCACCCCGGGCTCTCCATCCCCCAGGCACCCCGGAATGGGCACAGCCCGAGGAAGAAGGGGTGCCCACCCGAGCCCTGAGGGCGCTGCAGGCTCGTGGTGCCTCCCCCGGGCTGGCGCTGCTTCTCTGAGTGACTCTGGGCTCTTGCAGGGTCGCTGCCAAAGTGGGTGGTGAACCGCGTGTCCCAGTTCGTGGCACCGAAGGTAAGGAGGGGATGAGTGCCCGGTGGTGGGAGCAGGGGGGAGCTGCCCAAATTTCCCCTGGGTGGGGGCAGGATGGGTGACCCAGAGCCCACAGGGTGGATGCTGGCTGACCCAGGGCTCTGAGGATGGATGCTGGAAGACCCAGAGCTCCTGGGTGACCCAGCACCTGCAGGATGGGTGCTGGGTGCTCCAGAGCTCACAGGATGGGTGCTGGGTGCTCCAGGCTCACAGGATGGGTGCTGGGTGCTCCGGAGCTCACACGATGGGTGCTGGGTGCTCCAGAGCTCACACGATGGGTGCTGGGTGCTCCAGAGCTCACAGGATGGGTGCTGGGTGCTCCGGAGCTCACACGATGGGTGCTGGGTGTTCCAGAGCTCACAGGATGGGTGCTGGTAACCCAGGACTCACAGGATGGGTGCTGGGTGCTCCAGAGCTCACAGGATGGGTGCTGGGTGCTCCGGAGCTCACAGGATGGGTGCTGGTAACCCAGGGCTCACAGGACGGGTGCTGGGTGCTCCAGAGCTCACAGGATGGGTGCTGGGTGCTCCAGAGCTCACAGGATGGGTGCTGGGTGCTCCGGAGCTCACAGGATGGGTGCTGGGTGCTCCAGAGCTCACAGGATGGGTGCTGGGTGCTCCGGAGCTCACAGGATGGGTGCTGGTAACCCAGGGCTCACAGGACGGGTGCTGGGTGCTCCAGAGCTCACAGGATGGGTGCTGGGTGCTCCAGAGCTCACAGGATGGGTGCTGGGTGTTCCAGAGCTCACAGGATGGGTGCTGGGTGCTCCAGGCTCACAGGATGGGTGCTGGTAACCCAGGACTCACAGGATGGGTGCTGGGTGTTCCAGAGCTCACAGGATGGGTGCTGGGTGCTCCAGGCTCACAGGATGGGTGCTGGATGACCCAGGACTCACAGGATGGGTGCTGAGTGATGCAGGGCTCCCAGGATGATTCCTGAGTGACACAGGGCATGGTCTGGGCACATCCCTGAGGCACCCAGACCCCATTTTCCCCCGCCCTCAACACCCCAAAAGCTGCGATGGGGGAGCTGGGAGCTGCACCCACAGCCCAGCCCAGCTGTGCCTGCAGGCGATGAAGAAGATTTACAAAGCCGGGCTCAAGTACCCGGAGTGGAAGCGCCGGCACGACCCCGAGTACAAGCCCTGGGTGTACCCCGAGCAGAACACGCTGCCCAGCGTCAGCCTGGCCGAGCTCTCCGTGCAGCACGCCGATTCCCTGGAGAACATCGACGAGACCGGGCTGCCCGAGGAGCACCTGAGCACCAGCGACCACGAGGCCTGAGCCCTCTGCTCGGGGGAATCCTCTCATCACCCGGGCTTGGCAGCCAGGGGGCACGGCTGGGAATTTGGCTCTCTGCTTCCCAATAGTCGCATCTGCTCTCCAACTCCTTCATCACTGACCTCCCTCCCTAGCCAGGCAGCGGGGATCTGCATCACAGGGGCTGGAGAGAGGGAGGATGGGCACTCCCTGTGCCCGTGGAGATGTCCCTGCAGGAGACAGTGTTCTGTGAGAGGCTGAGGTGGGCACGAGCTTTCCTGGCACCAGGATGTGGCTCTGCCACTGTAAAACCCTCAAAAGCCCAGAGCTGGGGGGATCTGTGGGGGTCGTGCCCGGGTTTTGCAGCAGCACGAGGTTTGGGTTGACCCCATCTGGCCTGAGGTGCAGCTCTGCCCAGCCCGAGGTCAGGCTGGACCCACTCCAGCCCTCCACACCCCTCCAAGCTTAGTGTGACCCCCATCTCAGGGAGCCCTGCCAGGCCCTCCCCTGAGCACCAGCTCGCCTTTTCAGGCTGGCTCTAGCCCGGCTGGCTCTGGGGACCCCTTCCCTGGGTGGTGTGTGGGGTCTGTCCTGGCACTGGGGTCTCGGGCCGCCTGTGTCCCCACTCTCCCCGTGTCTGCCGCTGCCGTGGTTCCTGGCACAACAATAAAGGGGTTGGTGTGTGTGCGAGAGCTCGGCGGGCTGGCACAGGGTGGGGAGGGGCTGAGTGGGACAGGAGGGTCTGCCCATGCAGCCCCAGCACCCTGGGTGACCCTCAGCAGGGCAGGACAGAGGGATGCTGAGCTCTGCACCCCGCGGGAGCGAGCGTGGGCACGGGGCGGCTTCCACCCGACAACGGGAAGTTGGTCTAGACAGGGACTGCCGTGGGAATACGCTGACAAATGAGGGATTTTCCACCCGCTCCTCACCCCCACCCTCCGAGGTGCTGGGCTCCCTCCCCGGCTGGGTTTGAGCCTGATCTATGCAAATGGAGATGTCACTGCAGCTTTTTGGGGTCCCTCTGACCCAGTCACCCCCTCCAGAGTGCCCTGTGTGTGCTTCCCCCGCACCCGGAGCTTTTCTCCACCCCGACATCTCAGGCATGGCTGTTTGCTGTCCCCCTTTAGCCACTCCGTTAGGTCACAAATGTCCCCTGGGCTGCTCGTGGGACATCACACACAGCGCTGGGAAGGGTTCTGGCTGTCCCGACAGCCAAACCCCGGGGTTTGCAGCTGGGCTGCACCTCTGCAAGGAAAATGTGGAAAACAAGGATGGGGCATGTGCAGCTCGCACCTGGCAGCACACAGAAAAGGTGTTTTTTACCTGTAAAAAGACATCCCAGCCCCAAATTGTCCCAAAACCATCTGGCAGAGCTGAGAGCCGTGGGAAATCCCTCGTGGGTGCTGCCGTGATGGGGCAGAGCCCACTGGCAGCCCGAGCCCGCAGGGTGCTGGGGTGAAGAGCAGCCCCATCCCTTCGCATTCCCCGCATGGTTCTCCGCAGGATCCAGGCTGCAGCTCTGCCGGGGGGTTGTTTTTAGCCAGCCCTGAGTGGGAGTGAGGAGTGCTGGAGTCAGTGAGTCAGGGGTCTACTTTGTGTGTGAGTGGCTTAATATACTTCAATCCCTCCAAAGGCTTCAATTCAATCCCTGCACTCTGATTTCTCTCTGAAGAATTCAGAGACCCCTGACTCACTGAAGAATTCAGAGAGACCCCTGACTCACTGACTCCAACAGAGGAGGAGCTGCCTGAGCGCCCAGAGCCCGACGGGGAGCCCCGGGAAGAGCTGGGTGACACCCCAGCCCGGGGTGAGTCCCGAAATGCCCGAGTGGCACCGGGAGTGTCCCTGTCACTGTCACTGTCGCACATCGAGCCCTGGATGTCGGAGAGCTCCTGGCTCCCAGTATGAGCCCGGGTGAAACTGGAGGGGCACCGTGGGGTGTCGGCAGCCCCCGCGCGGTGATTTCTTTCGGAGCCATGTGGTTTTCCTGGGGACAAACAGGAAATCAGCATCCCGAGGGAGGGTGCAGCGGGCTGGGAGCCCCCCGGGGCCCTGGCTGGGATTTTGGGGGAGCGGGTGGCGCAGAGCCCGGTGGGACACGCGGGCCAGCACGAGAGCCCAGCTGGGCGCTTTTCCTGCCCCGCTGCCGCCGCAGGGATTGGAAAGGAAACGGGAAGCTGCTGCTGGAGGAGAGATTAGCCCGGAGGCAGTGATGTCAGCCGCTGTGATGGATCGGGGGCAGCGGGAGCGTGGCACGGCCCCATCCCGGCCGCACACCGCCTCAAACGTGCCCCGGCTGCCGCAGGATGTGACTCCATCCCTGGGTCCCGTGATTTGCGTTCCTGAGCTCATGGATAGGTCCTGGGCAGCTTTTGGCTCCACCACCTAGACCAGGACTCTGATTCCAGCCAGGAGCCCTCCCAGCAGCCTCCTGAGCTGGGTTTTTGCCTGGAGAGGTCCAGCAGATTTCCAAAACTCCAGTCTCCTCTTCGCAGTCACTCCCCGGGCTCAGTTCTCTGTCGTGCCCTGCAAACACTACAGGTTCAATCCCAACCCCACATTTCCAGCTGCCCCGTGTGGTATCTCCTCTCTGGGGAGGAGCCGTGAGTGTCCCTCACTCTGTCCTGCTCCTCACAGACGCTCACACCATCGCCCAGCAGGGGGACTGAAGGTAAAGCAAAAAAAAACTGCCCCAGGGTGCAGCAAAAGCTGCAGGAAAGGAAAGGAAAGGAAAGGAAAGGAAAGGAAAGGAAAGGAAAGGAAAGGAAAGGAAAGGAAAGGAAAGGAAAGGAAAGGAAAGGAAAGGAAAGGAAAGGAAAGGAAAGGAAAGGAAAGGAAAGGAAAGGAAAGGAAAGGAAAGGAAAGGAAAGGTGGATGGGTGGATGGAGGGAGGGAAGGAAAGAAGGAAAATTAATGGAGAGATGGAGGGGAAAATGGATGGATGGATGGATGGATGGATGGATGGATGGATGGATGGATGCTCAGCCTGGAGAGGAGCCCCAGCTGAGAGGGGCTTCACCCTGTCTGTCCCTGGGTGTCCCAGGTGTCCCTGTCTGTCCCTGTCTGTCTGTCCCTGTGTGTCCCTGTGTGTCCCTGTCTATCCCTGTCTGTCTGTCTGTCCCTGTGTGCAGGAGGCTCAGAGCAGTCCCAGGCTCTGCCCCAGGTCCCAGCAGTGGCACCAGAGGAAGGGGCAGGGCTGAGCCCAGGAATTGCCCCTGCACAGGAGGCAGAACTTGTGCCCTGGGCAGTGCCCAGCCCTGAGCAGAGTGTGCAGAGAGGCTGTGCAGTGTCCCTGCCTGGGGATATTCCAGATGTTCCTGTGCCCTGAGCTCTGTCTGAATAGGGAGTTCAGAGCAGAGGAGCCACTGTGGATCCTCCCAGCCTGGTCCTGCCTGGGATTGTGTCTGTGGAGATGCTGCAGGGTGCCAGGCTGTGCTTCACTGCTGCACTGCTGCAGCACAGCAGGACAGACACGGTGACATGGCCTGTGCTCTGTCCCTCCCAGTCACACCACAGACCTCAGCAGCCTTCCCAAGAACAGCAGAGCCAAGCAGCTTCCTCTGAGAGCTGGAGGGATGGCACGGTCTGCCCTGCAGGGCCACAGGGTCCCTGCACACCCTGAGGGTCCCCATGCACTCTGAGGGTCCCCACACCCCCCCACAAGTTGGCCCATGGGGTCACTGTGCCGTGCCCAGCCCGTGGGATGTGTCACTCCCTGCTTTTCCTTTGGGGAAAGGGGAGGAAGGCAAAATCCTTTCCAGACTCGTGCTGAATTCTGCTTCTGCTTTGCAGAGCAGCCTGTGGTGAGAAGCTGCCTTTCCCCATTGCACTGCACCCGGGGTTTGTGCCTCCCACACCACCTCCACAATGGCTTTTGGGGGCACTGCTGGGGTGGGGAAGGACCTGCTTGAGTTGAAGCAAGCTCTGGGCCCTCACAGGGCAGGGAGAGGTTATCAGCCACGGCATCAGGGGTGAGATATCAGCCTTTGACACCCTCAAGGTTGAGTAACAGCTGAGCTGGACCAACCGCCAGCCCTGCTGGGGCTCCTGCAAGAAACGTTGTGTTCAAAGCACAGTCTGTGGGGAAAGCTCAGGCTCCCTGCAGGAGAGAATCCCCCTGGATTCCTCTTGCACTGCTGCCATCCTGCCCCTCAGCTCACCCCACATCCACCTGCCCTCGGGGCACCAGAAACGGGATGAGGTGCTGCATTCTCAGCATCCCCACAGCACAGCTGCTTTGATCTTCCCAAAATTTCACCCACCCAGCCCCAGCGCCAGCCCTCCAAGTCCCCTCATCAGCAGGAATATTTTAGCCTGTTTTCCCCAGTTCAGCACAAAGGAAGGCAGAGCTGGCGGAGGAACAGGACACAGCACAGCCGGGGCAGCGTCACGCCTGGGAAGGGACAGGACAGAGGGTGGGACAGGGATGGGGACCGGAGGGTTGGCCTGGAGGAGGGACCGGCAGTGGGAGGCGCAGGCTGGGTGCTGCGGAGCCCGCGGCAGTTCCTGCACGGGACTGTCCTGGCATCACCCTGGGGCCCGGAGCGGGGTGGCCCCCGAGTCCTCACGACATCGCCGGCACCGTGCGGCTCCGCCGGAGCGCCACAGGTGAGGGACAACCGCGGGGGCGGCAGGAGATGGACGGGACAGGTTTGGGGGCGGCGGGGAAGGGCCAGGACGGGGACAGTCCATGCTCGCCGTGTCAGCTGGGCTCGGGTTTATGGGCTTTATAGGTTCACAGGGTTGGTGCCCACCTGCCCATGAAGTGCAGGTGGGCCCTTTTTTGGGGCTGCACTGCCCCAAATTGCCACACCACAGCACAGCACGGTGCCCGGCACGGACCAGAGCCCCAGGAAAGGGGATGTCTCAGGAGCCCCAGGCAGGGCAGAGCCGGCCGCAGAACCCTCAGGGTGATACAGCCATGAAAAAGGGGGAAATCGCCCCATTTGGGCTCCAAAGCTGCTGGGCAGAAGTGGGAACAGCCCTTCAAACCCGCAGCCCACATCTCTGTGGGACATCTGCCTTTTCGGTAGGTCCCACCCCAGCCTGGCAGCTCCTGTCCCCCTGTCCTGCTGCCCGTGTCTGACTGTCCCTCCCCCTGGCTGACAGCGTCGCCCACGTGCTGCGGGCACACCGCAGCTCCCAGGGCACTTCCCCACGGCACCCACGCGTCCCGTGCCGGGCACGGGGGCTCAGCCCGGCTCTCCCGGCCGCGTTCGGGACGCGGCTCCTGCGGGAGGGGGCAGGGGATGCGTGGGAGCGTGCAGGCAGCAGGAAGGAAGCCTGAGCCGAACAATAGAGGGAAATGGAGGAACTGGAAAAAGACCCAGTGGCAGCAGAGTCAGCACAGATGGTTTAGTGCGGAGCTGCGTGATTCATGGGAAAAAGGCTCTCAGCAGGCTCTGTCCCGCCGCTGGGCTGGCCAATCCTCCCTGGTGGCACACGAGCCAGCCCGTGCCGCCGTGGCCATGTGCTGGCGCTGGGGGGTCCGGCCCGGCCGGGGCTGGCTGGGTGGGAGTCTGTCCCCCCTCTGTTTGCCCGTGAGTCATGCTGACCTCTCCCATGCCCTCGCCAGCAGTGAGAGAGAGAGATTATGGTCTGGCCCTTCCGGCCGCAGAGCCCTCCCCGAGCTGGCCGGCACAGGAGCTCATCCCCGGGGAGGGGCCCCGTGCTCCCCCCGGTATCTGCCGGGACAGCCCCCGGCTGCGCGGCTCTGGCCCCCCGCCCGGCCCCGCAGAGCCCGGCATGTCCCAGCCCTCGGCGTCTGCTCCAGCACCCGCTCCCCCGTGAGCCCCGGGCTCGGCTCAGGATCCGGCTCCGGGCAGTGCTGGAGAGGCTGGGGCTGGGGAGCAACAGGATGCGGGCTCCTGGAGCTGCGAGGTGAGCGGGGGGCTGTGGAGACCTCGGGGGGCATCCCGCTCTCCCGCTCTTCACGGCAGCCGAACCCACCCCACCCCCTTTCCCTTCCTGCCGCCTCCTCAGCCCCTCTCTCCCCTCCTCGCACAGATGATGGGCTGAGCATCCGTCCCTGAGGCACCCCAGGGCCATGAGCTCCCCGTGCGGCCCTGACTCGGATATCGCGGACTGGCTGGCCTCCATCCACCTGGAGAGGTACCGGGATGTCTTCAAGCAGCACGGATACCATGTGGCCAGAGATGCCACCTCGCTGGACAGCCACCACCTGCAGCAGATCGGCATCACCGCCACCGGGCACCGCAAGAGGATCCTCACCCTGGCGCAGCAGACGCGGGTGCTGAGCCAATCCCGGGCAGCAGGAGACACCCATTCCCGAGGCACGGAGCTCCTGGATGCCCCGCAGGAGGGCAAGGATGCCATGAGAGCAGAGCCGGGAGGGACTGGTGACGCCTTGGGGACCCAGCCGCTTGTCACCGTGCCCAGCCAGGCAGAGAAGGACCCTGCTCCCCCCGCCCTGAAGCCGGTTCCCAAGCCGAGGACGGTTTTCCCTCGCTCGAAGCCAGAGCAGGGATCGGTGCCCGTGCCCCCGGCGCGCTCCGCGGTGCCAGCACACGGCCCGGGCAGCGAGAGGGCACCGGCAGCTTTTGTGGTACTAGAGGGGTTCGTGCCAGGGGAGAGCTCCACGGACTCGGAGAGCGCGGAGCGCGGAGCTGATCCGGGGGCAGCAGCGGCCATGGGAGTGATAGCATCCCGGCTGAGAGGGCGGGACAGCGCCCGGGAGGAGACACGGCCACCCCCGAGCCACGGACAAACCCCGGAGACAGCGCAGAGATCCCCCCCGGCCGCCCCGAGCGTCCCCCCGCGGCTCAGAGCGCGGGGCCCGGCCTCGCCCGGCCCGGGCAGTGCCCAGGAGGGTCCCCCCGCTGCCCTGCCCGCCCCAGCCCGCAGAGAGCCCTCGCCGTGCCCCAGGGCGGCCTCTGCCCGCCTGCAGATGGTGTCCAACATCATCTACGAGGGACTCGAGCGCCCGGCAGCAGCCGCGGAGCAGCCGGGAGGGCAGGACGGGCCCCGGGGCGAGGGTGTCCCCCAGCCCCCGGCTCTGTCCCCGCAGGATCAGACCCAGCCCGAGGACAAGTCTGAGTAAGGCGATGCTTTCCCTCAGCCCTGGGAGGGGAGAGGGGGCAGAGCAGGCAAAGATGAGAATCCAGAGAGGCTCCCCCACCCTCGGGACCCATCCCAGGTGCTGACAAGCGCCTTTCAGCACCCTTTCCGTGCCTTCCCCGAGCTCTGGATGCGGCAGCTGGGATCCCTCCCAGATGACAGGACAGCCCTGGGCCCCCCGATGGCTCCTCCTGGATGCAGGGAGAGGCTGCTGCCCTTTCTCTGCCCCTTTGGCAGCTGGGGGTCCCCAGCATGGTGAGGGGGTGGCTGAGTGAGGATTCTGGGGCTGGCTCCTGCTGGGAAAGAGGTGGGAGACGTCTGAGGAGGGAGATGCTGGGGTGGGAAATGCCCCACAGCCCCAGAAAACACAGGCCAGCAGTCCCAGGGTTGGGAAGAGAAGGGAGCAAGGAGGGCACTGAGAGCAGGGGGGGGATGCTGCACATTCCAGGGGCACATCCAGCAGCTCCTGCCCAGCCAGACTGGGCGCCACAGACCCCAGCCCAGCCCCAGTAACCCTGTCCTGTTTTCCTGCAGCCCTGGCTGGCACGGCGGGGCCCTGCCCGCCATCCCACAGAGACCCAGCTGCAAGCCAGGTGAGACCCCCGGGGCACCGTGCACAGCAGGGACCCCCAGTGTCCCCCTGAAGGGGGGAGGGGTCACCCACACACCCTGCCTGTCCCCAGCCCTGCCCTGCTCCTGCCTCACTCAGGGACTGGGGGGCCATTCCAGGCACAGCCCAACCCCAGGTGTGTCACTGTCAGGCGCTCTGGGTGTTGGGGTGCGGGTTTGGGGGGTCCCTCTCAAGGACTGGGGGTCCTGGCTGGTCTGTCCCTCACCACAGGCACCCCTGATGCCTTTGCCTCCCCCGTCTCTGCCCACAGAGCTGAATGACCCGCCCGTCAGCCCCTACAGCGAGACCATCTTCGGCCATGTGGCCCCACCCCGGGAGCCAAAGGTGAGGGGATGTTGGAACCCTGGATCCTGGAGTTCTGAGCTTTCTGTGCTTTCTGACACTGACCCTCAAACAACACTGCTTCTGACCTGAGGCTTTGGGGAATGTTTCCGAAATTGAGTGATGGAGTTAGAATCACTGGTGTGGAGTTAGAACAGAAGTGTGTGATATCACATGGTGAAGGGTTTGGAGTTTCAGAATATAGTAATGGGTATGGGAGAAGATGGAAGTTTTTGTTTGTTGATACTTAGGACAGAAAATGCAGATTGAGGAGTGCTGTTTGGATGAAGTGGAATGTGGAAAAAACAATTTTTTAGATTTTTAGGTTTATATAGTGCCACTAGTAGGGGGACACTGTGGGGGTGGTGGCTGTGCCCTACTGTCACTCTGCATCCCAGCTGGTGAGGCCACAGTGCCCAGCAGTGCCTGGGGAAGGTTCTTCCCTCCTCCAGAGGCTGCTGGGCACTGCCCAGTTCCCCTGGGCATTCCCAGGGGATGGACACAGCCCCAAGGCTGCCCAGGAGTGTTTGGACTGCACTCCCAGGGGTGCACAGGGTGGGAGAGTTGGGGTGTCTGGGCAGAGCCTGGAGCTGGACTGGATGTGTCCCTTCCAGCTCAGGAGAACCTGTGATTCTGTTTTGGGTTGAGGGTCACAGGCTGAGCCCCTGCACTGTTGGGGCTGGGATGGGACAGGGCACAGGGCACAGGGCACAGGGCACAGGGCACAGGGCACAGGGCACAGGGCACAGGAGATGTGACCATCCTCTGTCCCCAGGGTGTTGGCATCTCTGAGCAGAGCTACGAGGCCGTGTCCGAGCTGGAGCTGGAGCGAGACGGCTGCAGGTAGGGATCAGCTGTGGGCAGGGCTTCAGGGGACAGGGGACACCTCTGGGGACAGCCTGAGAGGGGAGGGGGGTTTACCCCATGGCAGGGCTGATCAGGGGTGTCTCTAGAAGAGCTGTGGGTTTGGGGGTGAGGAGCTGTGCTGGTGGGTGGCCCTTGGGGGGACAGAGACTTCTGAGTGCACAGCTGGGGCAGCACCTGTACAGCCAGAGGAACCCAGATTTGGCCTCTGGGAGCAGTGAAAGACCATGGGGGATGGGGATTACTCAGAAATTAGATGGCTCCAAGCCCCAGATAAAGGATTGTGCAATTCCTAAAGGCTTCAGCAGCATCAGCTCAGTGTCTACTGCTCAGCCCCTCTGAGCTGGTGAGCAGTGAAATTGTGAGGGGCACCTTTAAAACACTTTTGAAATGTACTTTCCATAACTCCTGATAACATCTCAGAAAGAGGAAGGAAAGCTGCTCTTCCCATTTCGGATGGGGAGGGTTCCTTTTCCTGTGTTGCTCAGAGAGGACGAGGTGAGCTGCAGCTCTGTGGCCTTCAGCTCTGGTGTGGCCAGAGCTGTAAACAGAAGTACTGAAATCTCCTGTGGAGCCTCTGAGTCGGGTCAGAGAGGAGCTGGGCACTGACCATCCAGTGGCTTCCAGGGAGTTGGGATCCAGAACATGCCAAGGGAACTGGCCAGCTGTGGGATTTTGCACAGAAGAGGCAGGATGTGACCAGCAGCAGCAGCAGCAGCTCACAGCTTTTTCTGCCAGCCTGGGGTGTGGAGAGGGGAACAGGAGACAGAAAAACCTTTGAGAACCTTTTCCACTGTGCTCACAGACTCCATCATCCAGCTGCTGCAGCACTTCCCTCCCACACCCAGCCCCGCTGCTCCCACCACCATTCCCTGGAGCAGAGCTGTGGGATCCTGGCCCCAGCTCTGCTGCATCCCTGGGACCTCCTGATCCTCCCCTGGTGTTTCCCCAGCTCATCCTTGTGTCCCTGGAAATGGTCAAGCGTCCTCTGCAGCCACCACTCCACTTGTCATGGGAAATATTTCCCAGTCCCAAACTTCAGAGGGGCCCTTCTGCCCTTTTCCTACCTGTGGTAGCTCCTCTTGCCCTGCTCTGGGGGAGCTGTGTCTGGCCCATGCTGCTCCTGGCTTGGGTGTGGGCAGTGTGAGTCTCAGGGGTGGGCAGAGCCGCCTCACCAGCAAGAAAATATCTTCAGAAAGAGGAAAAGGGATGCAAAATCCCTGCAAGCTGGGAGCTGGGTCTCTGAGGGTGCAGCAGGAGCGTGGGGTGGGATTTACCTGCTCAGCCACACTGGTGATGCTCAGCCCCCTGACATGCTGGTGCCCTGCTCCAGCCACCGGTGTCAGCAGGACAGAGAGGTGGCACACAGTGTCCCTGTCACCCCACGGGGCTCAGGGGACTGGGTCAGGCTTTGCTTGTCCCTGACAGATGCTCAGTTTTCTCCATCTCTTTACGGTTTCACTGACTCTAAGTCACAGCTCAGGAAGGAGCTGTCATGGATTTTTTTCCTGTTTTCCTCTTGCCCTGGCCCATTCCGTGGGTCTGCCTCCCACTCAAGCCTGGCTGCTGTCTGCCTGTGACTCACAGAGTCCCCCAGCCACACCATTCCCTGTCCAGTCCTTCCTGAAGCATCTGCAGCCCAGGCTGGGACTCCAGCCAGATGAGTCACCCTGACAAGGCTCTGTTGTGCTAATTAAACAGCAGTTTTCCTTGTGCTCCGACCTCGAAGCCACCCAGGGCCATTTTCTGTCTTTCCCTGAGCCAAACAAGCCCTTTTCCCTCTCCATCCCCTCCTCAGCCCCACTGGGATGGCTCCAGCATCTTCCCGGGCAGATATGGGGTTTGCTCCTGTCCCATGTGCCTCAGGGATATCTGATGGCAAAAAGTGCCTGTCCTAGGGCCCAAAACCTGGTGTTGGGAGAATTTTTGAGGAGAGGTGTTTGGGGTCCTTCTCCTGCTCCTGGAGCTTCTCGTGGACTTACACTGGAGACGCTTTCTCACATTCTGTTTCTTCTCCAAAAATGTCTCCATCTCCGAGGAGGATTCCCACAGCTCACCTGCTCCTTTCCCACGTGGGGAGGGATGTCTCCCATCTCCTGTGGCTGAAGCAGTGATGGCCAAGAGAGTCCTTTCAGTTCTCCTCATGACCCTGCCCCCCTCACTCTCTCTGTCCCCTGGACATGCCCATTTTACTCAGGTGCTCCTCAGACAGAAGCTGGGACAAGTCTTGGATCATCCTTGTTGGATTCCACGGTGGAATTTGGCAGGGATGCTCTCCCGTGGGTGCTGGGGTGTCCCAGCTCTTTGTGCCCATCACCCCTGTGAGCTCCTGGGACTGTCAGACATTTCCCAGCACATTTCCTTTCCAGGGAAAGAAAAACTCCTGGCTGAGAGTGCTGATGGGAAGGGGCAGGCTTAGCAGTTTATTTTTATAATTTCCTTTTATTGTTATGGCTGGAGAGCCTCAGCAGGCCTGGCTGGGGGTTTAGCATGGCTTCCCAAGGAATGGAGATGGATGCAGGAGCTGTATATGTATATATTATACATATACATAAGTATAATGCATGTGTTTATAAAATTAAAATATATATTTAATATAGTAGTAAACTAACAATATAAAAATAGAAGGTTCAGGTCTGAACTCCAGAATTCTGGCTGGACACAAGAGCAGGCACAAAGGTGTCGTGGCAGGAGTGTCACAGCACCGGGAATGTTGGAGGGGCAGAGGGAGAGAGCAGCTGGGGTGGGTGTGGAGCAGGATATGGGATTGGGGATCTGCCTGGCTTCCTTCACAGCCTCTGAGGAGGGAAAGGAGGCAATGCCAGGGGTCTGGAGTGGGTGATGGTGGTCTGTGTGACATTCCCTAAAGCAGGGAAGCCTTTGTGCCATCACCTAGGGCTGGCTGAGCCTCGGGCTGCTGGTGGCCACGAGCACTCATGGAGTTGCAAACCCCAACATACCTGGTGTAATGGTTTGAAAACCAGTGAGAGACTCCAAGTCAGAAATACAGTTTATTAGGAAAAAAGAGAAAAATAAAATACATGCAATAGTACAAAAGAAAACTACTGACAGTCAGAATACAACCTGACACCCCGCTGGTCAGGGTGGTGGCAGCAGTCCAGATGAAATGCTCTTGTTGAAGTTGTGATCCTGTAGAAAGGTCTGGTAGCTCTTCTCCTCTGGAAACCAGTGGGTAAGGGCAGCTTTGGTGTTCCAAATCTCAGTTTTTATCTAGGTGGGAAAGGCTTGGCTCCTCCCCTGGCTGGAGCATCTCCCAGTGGGATGATGGAATTTTATCAGCCATGCCCTGGGACTCACTGGCCATGAACAGGAGATATCTCCTGGAGGGAGGATGGGCTGTGGGAAAGATAAGGAGCACTGCCCTATCTGGTTTAAAGATGGCCCATGAGCAGAGGATATCTCCACAGAGATAAGGGTCACCGCCCCAGCTGGTTTAACAGATGGTGACAGAACACTCCTTTTGGGCACACCTCTACCTTGTAGCCTAGCACACCTGGGCGCCCCAGGCAGGACAGGATGAGGCCACGAGCAGTGCCAGGAGCTGGGTGGGATTCCCAGGACGCTGCCTCACAGCCCGTTCCCCCAGGACCAGCAGCGAGTGCAGCAGCGAGGGGCGCAGCGAGGACGAGGAGAGCCGCAGCCGCCTGCTGGAGCGCGTGGCGCACGGCGACTCCGAGGGCTACTCCACCGTGGAGGCCCCGCGCGCCGAGGGCTCCCCGTTCAGCCTGCCAGCGCACCTCTACCCCGACGAGCTCCTGGACGACCTCACCATCTCCCCCTACGCCAGCTTCACCTCGCTGTGCGAGCCCCGGCCCACCATGCTCGGGGGCTGGCTGGACAAGCTGTCCCCACAGGGGTACGAGCGGGTTTGGGGCTGGGAGAGACCTTAAAAGCATCTCATTCCACACCCTGACATGGACAGGCTCCCCCACACCCTATTAATGCAGTGGTTGTGAAAATCTGAAGTTTTCCTGATAGGATTAGGAGGAAGGCAGAAGGGGCTTAACATTAAATGGTATAAAGAAAAGCTTTATTACTAGAAAGTATAAGGAAAAAAATTCAGAATAAAAGTTTAGACTACTTTTCTTCCCCCCACACACCTTCCACTGCTCCAGGTTGCTCCAAGCCCTGTCTGAATGGCCTGGAGCACTTGCAGGGACGGGGCAGCCCCCATAGTGAACCCCCTTGGGCAAGGTGGGGTGGCTGCACTGGTCACTGTGCTCCTCTTCGGTACTCCAGCTGTGCTGTGAGGCCTCCTGTGGAGGAGCAAGGATGTGTGAGGGGGAATCATCCCCTTCCCAACAGCTTTTCTGCCATCCCAACAGGAACTATGTCTTCCAGAGGCGCTACGTCCGTTTCGATGGCAAGAACCTGATGTACTTCAGCAGTGAGAAGGTACCAAAGGGCAGAGTGGGGAAGCTGAATCTCAACACCCTGGGGAGCTGCCACCTTTGCCTCCCCTTTGTCCTTCTGGAAGCAGCCAGCAGTGCTCTGCCATCACCAGGGTGGCACAGCACAGCCTCAGCCGTAGGAAGTCCGGGATAGCAAGGGTCCCTCTGCCAACAGGGAGCAGAAAAGGGGAAGTCCTGCTGGAAATGGGGTCCCAGCCATGGATCCACCCCTTCCTGAACCTCCAGCACCCACCTGGCTGCTGGTGCCTGCTGGCTGTGCTGTGAGGCCTCACCAGCAGAGCAGTGCCAGCACTAAGCAGCACCAGCTCTGAGGAGTTGGCTGAGGTTGATATTGCCCAGAACAGGGCAAGAGGAGTTACCACAGGTAGAAAAAGCGGCAGAAGGGCCCTTTTTGGGAGTGGGAAATATTTCCCATGACAAGTGGATTGGTGGCTGCAGAGGACACCTGGTCACTCTCAGGGGATGTGGAGGAGGTGCCAGGTCATGCCTGGGGCTGCTGGGTGGGATGTGGAGGATGTGCCAGGTCATGGATGTGCCCTGTGGGAAGGGCAAAGCAGATAACCCACCTGGGGCTCGTTCCAGGAGCCCTATCCCAAAGGAGTGATCCCACTGTCTGTCATCGAAATGGCTCGTTCCACCAAGGACAACAAGTTCCAGGTCATCACCAGCCACAGGATCTTTGTCTTCCGTGCTGAGAATGAGGGTGAGTAAAAACCTGGGCCAGGTTTTCCTAAGGAACCATCCCTGCCTCCCTTCTCCAGCCAGAGCATCCTGCAGGCATCCCCAAACATCCCCTGCCTGCCTCCTGGGTGCTCTGCTCCGTGCCAGGGCTGTTGGGAAGGGCTCAGCCCCGCTCCCCCTGCCTGGTCCCCAGCCCAGAGGAATGAGTGGTGCTCCACGCTGCAGAAGAAGGTGATGGAGCAGCGCCTGGTGGGCTCCCGGCCCCGTCCTGCCAACACTGCCCACTGCCAGAAATCAGGAACCCTGGAGCTGAAGGGCCACAAGTCCAAGGTGTTCGCAGCCCTGAGCCTGCCTGAGATGTGGCTGTACAAGAGTGAGCAGGTTCGTGGCCAGAGCAGACCCCCACGGGGATGGAGGGGTGGAGGGAGCTGAGCCAGGGCTGGTGCCAAAGGGAGAGCAGGGGGGAAACGGGTGGGCAGCAAAAAGGGAATGGCAGAGCAGGAAGCTGGAGATCCTGCCCAGGGCAGCAGGATGGGTCCAGGAGCAGAGCCCCACCAAATTATCACCGTCTCCACCAGATATTCTGCTCTAGGTCACAACAAGCATCCCAATCCATGCCAGGACTGCTGGATCACTGGCCATGGACTCAGCAGCACTCATACCTGCTGCAGAAGAGACTGGCAGTGACAGCTGGTCCCTGTCACGTCCCACACTGCTGCTGCTGCTGCCCGCAGAATACCTCACTTCCTTCCTGCTGAATTTTCTCAGCACCCTTGTTTTTATTTCCATCACCTCCCTTCCCGTTTGCCTGCTGTGCACTAAGCAGCATCAGCTCTGAGGAGGTGGCTCAGGCTGATATTTGTTTTATGAGTGTCCCTGACTCAAACCCCCAAAAGAAAGGGACCTGCACAGCCACATTTTGGGGGTTGTGGGCAGAACCTGCCTTGGTTTGAAGGCATCCTGCATTTGCAGGGTGCTTGATGTCAGGTGAGAGGTGGCTCAGAGAAGGGCAGGGGGCGCAGGGATGGGATGCTGGGGGTGCTGTGCCCAGGGTGGTGCCTTCAGAACCAACAGCTGTCGCTCTGCCCTGCAGTTCTTCAAGATGGGCATCGCCATGTGCTTCATCGAGATGCGCGGCTCCACCATGCGCGAGGCCAAGAGCCGCAGCTTCGAGCTCATCACCCCCTCCAAAACCTTCAGGTATCCTGGCTTTCTGGGGGGATGAGGAGGGAGGGGCAGATGAGGAGGGAGCTGGGCTCATGTGCTGGAAAAAAAAAAAAAAAAGAGGAAAAAAAGAAAAAAAAAAGTAAAAAAAAAAAAAACCACCCTCCTATTGTAATTGCATTTTAATTGTAATTACTCTGTATTAAGATAAAGCAGCCAGTAATTATATTGTTTAAATTCATCATGTCTCTCAAGGTAAAAGCCGTCACAAGTCTCTAATCCCTTATCTTTTTTAATACCTTTCTGGTCCCTAAACTTATTTTCTTATCCAAAAGTAACTCCAATAGTGTCCCTAACACGTAGTTTCTACAGTAAAAGAACACAAATTAAAATAACTATTGTACTGAGCTCAGTAATAATGATTTATAAGAAGTTTATAAAAGTACTGAAGTTTCTTCCAAGTGTGTATATAGTTTCTTCATCATACCCTGCGCCCCAGTTCCAATAACATGTTTTAAAGGTTCCAATAAATGTTCTAAAAGTTTATTAGCAATTGCACCCAGTTCATTAAAGGAGAAGCAGGGGATAAGGCTTTTCAGCCTTCTTCTCCTTTAAATCTGCTTCCTAAAATGCCCCATTCAAAAGTTTCCTCCCAAATTTGCCCTGAACCAAAACAAAAATGAGCATTGGCGTGCTGCTGGCAGCTTCGTGGCGGAGTCGGAGCGGGAGAAGCGGGAGTGGATGGAGGCGCTGCAGGAGGCCATCGCCGAGATGCTCTACGACTACGAGGTGGCAGAGAAGATCTGGTCCAACAAAGCCAACAAGCACTGCGCTGACTGCTGGGCTCCGAGCCCCGACTGGGCGTCCATCAACCTGTGCGTGGTCATCTGCAAGCAGTGTGCAGGTGGGACAGCTCGTGGTGGGCACAGGGGCGCCCTGGGGGTGTGGGCGTGAATTGGGGCTCGGTTCTCTGGCAGGATCAAGGGGTGCTGATCCTCCTGCTCCCCGCAGGGCAGCACCGCAGCCTGGGCTCCAACGTTTCCAAGGTGCAAAGCCTGAAGCTGGACACCAGCGTCTGGTCCAATGAAATTGTGCAGGTGAGGCACTGAGGGATGCCGTGAAATTGTACAGGTGAGACGGGTGCAATGAAATCGTGCAGGTAAAGCGCTTGGGGGTGCAATGAAATTGTGCAGGTGAGAAATCCAGGGGTGTAGTGAAACCATGCAGGTGGGACACTCAAAAGTGCAATGAAATTGTGAAGGTGAGACACTCAGGAGAGCAATGAAATTGTGCAGGTGAGATGGGTGCAGTGAAATACAGGTGAGGCACTCGGGGGTGCAATGAAATCATACAGGTGAGGCAGGGGTGCAATGAAATTGTGCAGGTGAAACATTCAGGGGTGCAATGAAATCATACAGGTGAGACACTCAGGGGTGTAACGAAATTGTACAGGTGAGACATTTGGGGGTTCAGAGAAATTGTGCAGGTCAGGCACTGAGGGATGCAATGAAATCATACAGGTGAGACACTCAGGGGTGCAATGAAATTGTGCAGGTGAGATGGGTGCAGTGAAATACAGGTGAGGCACTCGGGGGTGCAATGAAATTGTGCAGGTGAGGCAGGAGTGCAATGAAATCGTACAGGTGGGACACTCAGGGCAGGGATGCTCAGGGGCCAGGCTGCTCCTCGGGCAGGGCAGCAGCCCCACGGTCTCCGTGGTCTCCTCCTGCTCCTCCTGCTGGCCCTGGGGCTCGCCATGACCGCGGGACTCTGCCGCAGCTCTTCATCGTGCTGGGAAACGACCGAGCCAACCGGTTCTGGGCGGCTCGGCTCCCCGCCAGCGAGGCCATCACCCCGGCCAGCGGCGCCGAGCAGCGACGGGATTTCATCGCCCGCAAGTACCGGGAGGGACGGTACCGCCTGCCCCACCCCCACCACGCCACCCAGGAGGAGGTGCTCCAGGTAGGGCACACCTGGTCTGAGGTGCCAGCACCTCCTGCCTGGCGGTGTGTGCTCAGTGCCTCGCGCCAGGCAGATTTTGGGAGGTTGTGCCGTGGTTTGGCTGCTTTGGAGCAGCCCTGGGTGGGATTTGGGGTCTCCATGGGCTAGGACTCGGTCCCTAAGTGTGTTTGTTCCACCCCAGGCGCTGTGCACTGCAGTGGCAGGACCAGCCCTGCTCAAAACCGTCCTGCAGTTCTTCTCATCCTCGGAGGCTGCCCTGGCCTCTGACCCTGCTGCCAGCGAGGTGGCTCCAGGGGCTGACCTTTGGTGGGGACCAGAGAGCAAAAGGCCCAGGAACCTTTCAGGTAAGGAGACCCCTGGAGTCCCAGCTGGCTGGGGTGGAGGAAATTCCTCTTTGCTGCCCTTCCTAGCATGCCCCAAAGCTGGGGACACTCGGGGTGTCAGGTGCCCTGGCTCCCTGGGGTTAAGGATTCCTCTGCAATCTCTGACTAGCGGGTTCCTCTAGAGTCCCTGTTCAGGGAACCCCATGCCTGCCCCTGCAGGAGTGGGATCTCCCTCTGCTACCCACAGTTTGGTGCCCCCACCCTCAGCAGTGTGTCCCACAGGGAGCCCCCGCACCCAGGACCCGGGTCCCGAGGGCGTCTACAACGAGATCACCCAGCCAGTGACACACAGCGGGTACCTGTACCGGGCCACGGCCCCCCCGAGGCTCCCAGGGGCCAGGAAGAGCAAAGAGGGTGAGTGTGGGCAGCGTGGGAGGGCAGCCAGAGGGTGCCCACCCCGTGCCACTGACCCCCGTTCCTGCAGACTTCCAGCGCACGTGGTGCTCCCTGGAGAGGGCCCTGCTCTTCTTCGACTCTGAGAAATGCAGCGAGCCCCTGGGCCACATTGACAGCGGGGATCTCATCTCCCTGGGGGTCAGCAGAGCCCACCAGGCAGTCACCAGCCCCGGCCCCAGTGAGAGGTACCCCGAGCCGTGCCCCCAGACACGGACAGCAGGGCCGGGCTCCCTGCTCCCTGCAGGGGCTGCTCTGGCTCTGGGACTGGGGCTGGGCTGCCCTCATGAGCTGCTTCACCCTCTGCAGGTTTCGCTTCACCCTTGAGCTCTTCCTCACTGGGGAAAAGGTGCAGCAGCTGGGAAGTGATGGACCTGAAACGCTGCAAGCCTGGGCCAGTGCCATTGGCAAGGTCAGCCAGCCCCAGCGTGTCCCAGACTCTGTCCCTGCTTCCCTCTGTGGGAACACCCTCCTCCCTTTCCAGGAACCTGGTGACCTGCCCCCATCCTGGTGGGGGTCAGCCCTCAGGGCAGAGCCCTGTCCTCACCCCGCTGCTCTCCTGTCCCATCCCACAGTGGTTCACCCCCGTCAGCTGCCACTGCCTGCTGGGCTACGAGTTCCAGCGCGTGGGCCAGCTGCGCTACAAGTGCATGCTGAACCCCGAGCGCTGGCAGAGGGCCTTCTTCATCCTGCAGAAAGGTCACCTCTTCATCTGCCCCGCCGAGGAGGACGGGGCCGAGGACAGCATCAACCTGCGGCGGCTGCAGGAGCTCAGTGAGTGCCGCTCACGGCCGGGACGGGCGCCGGGGCCGGCACCGCGCGGCTCTGACTGCCCAGCTTCTCACCCAACACAGGTCTGGTCCCCGCCACGGACACCCCGGAGAAGAAGGAGCTGCTGGTCCTGGTGGAGATGGGGAGGTGAGTCCTGGCCGTGGGGGTGATGGGGAATGAGCCAAGCAAAGGCAGAGGCTCTTCTTCTTCTCTGGATGGGTCGATGCTGATCCCAAATCCCTGGTGGGAAAGTTACTGGGACAGCAGGGCTGTGACCGAGGGGCTTGCAGGGGTGTTTTGTAGGTAGGGTGGCCCCACCTCAGCCTGGCTGGCTCTCACTCCCTGTCACAGGCAGGAGGGGACAACCTGCCCTTGTGACAACCCTCATTCCCTCTTTTCTGCCCTTGTTGTTCTCAGGACATTTTACCTGCAGGGTTTGTCACGGGTGGACTCGGCAGCGTGGTACAGCGACATCCAGGCGTCGGCAGGGGGCCGGGGCAACGCTCTGAGGGACCAGCAGCTGAGCCGGGGGGACATCCCCATCATCGTGGACTCCTGCATCGCCTTCATCACCCAGTACGGTGAGCCCAGCACAGCCCAGCACCCTCCAGCACCCTCCAGGTGGATCCAGGCAGGAGGCGCCACTCCAGGGCCACCAGCTCCTGGCGGGATCCTCTGGGCAGGATCCAGCCCTGTGAGCCCATGTCCCTGTCCCAGGGCTGCGGCACGAGGGGATTTACCGCAAGAACGGAGCCAAGTCGCGCATCAAGGTGCTGATGGAGGAGTTCCGGCGCGACGCCCGCAACGTCAAGCTGCGCATCAGCGACAACTTCATCGAGGACGTCACCGACGTGCTGAAGAGGTTCTTCCGGGAGCTGGAAGATCCCATCTTCACCCTGGAGCTGCACCCGCAGTGGAAGGAGGCTGCAGGTACCTCCTTCACACAGCCCTGCTCTGCAGCTGCCTGGGCTAGGGTGGCTCTGGCTTGGGGCTGCTACAGGGTTTGGATAGCTCCGGGGGCTCCCAAGGCAGCAGGTCAGCTTCTCAGCTAGCCAGGAATGACATTTTGGGAATTGCCATAGAGGTTCCAAAGGCAGCTTTATTTCTTTGAAGGGTTCTACCAGCAAATCCAGTTACATAGCACAGCAGGGGTTTTTATAGATTTTAGGGGGATTGAAGTTCTAACCAGTAAAATTATAAGTTGAGAACTATCCAATTACTTTAAGATTCTAGGTGAGAAAAGACCAGTCATCTATAAAGTTAAAGACCAATAGAAATCCTAGATGATGACAGAGGTTTCAGTAGGGAGGGGGGGCACCTCTCATGAAAGGTTTCACTGTTTTAGGGTATAAGATCCCAAGGGTCCTTTTCAAGGACAGTTGTATCACCCACACTGCCCCACTCTGGGTTCCCTGGGTGGGTCCTTGGTGCTGTGTCCCCTCTGGATCTGCTGGCTTCAGCCAGGATCTGGTTCTCCTCCCTGCAGAAATCTCCTCGAAGCCGCAGCGCCTGGAGCGCTACAAGGAGCTCATCCACCGCCTGCCTCGCCTCAACCACAAGACCCTGGCCGCCCTCATTGGGCACCTCTACCGGTCAGTGGGGCCCTCCCCTCGGGGTGCCCTGCTCCAGCCAGCACTGTGGGGTCTCCCTGCTGCCCAGGGAATGCTGGCTCCTCTCCCTAAGAGACAGGGAGAGCCCCATGCCCCTCTCCACCCACACAGCTGGTGCTGGAGCATGTCTGGGACACCATCATCCTGCAGCAAGGGGAAGCAACAGGAGGTTTGGGACTAGGGGACACCACCCTGTAGGATGTAAATATCATCCAGGAAACACTCAACTGCCATCCCTGAGTCAGAGTTTGAGGCAGTGCCGTTGGCTGGTTTGATGGCAGGGGGAAGTTCTCCAAACTGGGACTGCCAGTTTGAAGTTCCCACTGCTAGGGGACATCCAGGCTGTTTGTATGAGGCAGAGGAGAGTGGCTGGGGCTGAAACCCCACCCTGAGCAGGACCAGCCCCTCACCTCTGCGCTCCTCGTGCCAGGGTGCAGAAATGTGCAGACCTCAACCAGATGAGCACCAAGAACCTGTCGCTGCTCTTCGCACCCAGCCTCTTCCAGACCGATGGCAAAGGGGAGCACGAGGTCAAGGTGATGGAAGATCTCATTGACAACTACGTCAGCATCTTCAATGTAAGCAGGGCCTGCAGCCCCCTCCCTGCTGGGTCTGATCCCCCCACACCGCCCTCCTCTGCCTGGCCCTGCGTCCTGCTCCTCACTGACCCTCTGCACCCTTCCTCTGGCAGATTGATGAGGATCAGGTATCCCAGATGGATCTGGAGAACAGCCTGATCACCACCTGGAAGGACACCCAGGTACTGGGAATGTGCTTGTTGGTCCCCACATCAGGGACCCCTGGGCTGGTGGGGCTGACTGGAGGATGGGGACACTCCCTTGCCCACGCTGGGTGGCCACTGTCCCATATCCACATTTGGGAAAGGACATTACCTCTGCTGTGCCCATCACCTTGAGGCTCCTGCCCAGGGGAGATGTAGCTTCCCAGGACACCATCTCCACCCCTGGGAAGGTGGGATGTGCTCAGCAGCCACACCAGCATCACACCAATGCTCTCCCTGCAGCTCTCCCAGGCAGGGGACCTCATCATCGAGGTGTACCTGGAGCAGAAGGTGCCCGACTGCTGCGTCACCCTGAAGGTGAGTCCCACAGCAGGGCTGTGCCAGAGCAAGCGAGGACAGTGCTATCAGTGGTACCTTTCTTTTTTATTTTGCCTTTAATCAGAGTTGGGATTGAAGCACGAGAGACAGGAGTTTCTTGTTCAGACTCAGTTGTTTATTAATTTTTTATCTAGAGTACAGTGAGTGCTACAGCACTTTTAGCTAACAAGCTAAAAATTACGAAATTGAGATGTATGTCATTCATTACAAGGTCTTTTAAGGCCTAACTATTCAAAAAACTAACTTCTATATTATTTATAGTTTTGACCCAATGACCAAGCACCAGTGACATGCACTGCAGTACTTTCCATCCAACCAAAAACTACTGCTTAAAACCAAGAAGGTGCAAGAAAGAAGAAAAAGCCAAAGCCCCAGAACCTCCATCTTGTCCCATACCTATTACTACATACCAAAACCCCAAATTCCAAACCCTTTATCATGTGAAATCACACACTTCTATTCTAGCTACACACCACTGATTTTAACTCCATCACTCAAATTTGGAAGCCTTCTCCAAGGCCTCAAGTGTTGTTTTGGGGGTCAGAGCTAGAAAGCACAGAAAGTTCAGAACTCCCAGTTTTAGGGTTCCAGTAGGCTCCCTGCACACAGCTCCCCGTGTCCCCGGCCCCAGGTGTCCCCCACGATGACAGCAGAGGAACTGACCAACCAGGTGCTGGAGATGCGCAGCGTGGCCGCCAGCCTGGACATCTGGCTGACCTTCGAGGCGCTGGAGAACGGGGAGCTGGGTGAGCATGGACAGGGGGAGGCGTGACATGAACCAGCAGTGGCCAGCAGCACCCTGGCCTGGATCAGGAGTGGCCAGCAGGAGCAGGGAGGTCATTCTGCCCCTCACCCACCTTGAGTGCTGTGCCAGTTCTGGCCCCTCAGCTCAGGAAGGACGTTGAGACACTTGAGCACTTCCAGAGGAGGCAGCGAGGCTGGAGAGAGGCTGGAACACAAACCCTGTGAGGAATGGCTGAGGGAGCTGGGGGTGTTCACTGGAGAAAAGGAGACTCAGGGTGACTTGATCACTCTCTACAGCTCCCTGAAACGTGGCTGTGCTCAGGTGGGGTTGGTCTCTCTCCAGGCAGAACCATTGAACACAGTCTCAAGCTGCACCAAGGGAAAATTAAGTTGGATATTAGGAGAAAGTTTTTTACAGAGTGATAAAGTACTGGAATGGTCTTCCCTGGGAGGTGGTGGAGTCACCATCCCTGGATGTGGCACTCTGTCTAGTTGAGGTGCTGGGCTGGGTTGGACTCAGTGATCTGGAAGGTCTCTTCCAGCCCGGTGACTCTGTGAATTCTGTGCAAGGTACGGTGGGTGGCTTTCAGGCGGTGGCAGAGGGGACAGGAACTGGCACGGGGAAGGGGGCACAGTGGTGAGAGTGTCCCTGTGTGCCCAGAGCGGCCCCTGCACCCCAAGGAGAAGGTGCTGGAGCAGGCCTTGCAGTGGTGCAAGCTCCCGGAGCCCAGCGCCGCGTACCTGCTGGTCAGGAAGGTGCCCATCGGCGAGGGCGGCTGTCTCTTCACGGGTAAGGCCAGCACAAAGGGACCCAGCCCTCGAGATGTCCTGCCCTGAGCTTCCCCTTGCCCTGCTCCCACCGTGGGATCCCCCTGCAGTCCCACCCTGACCCCCGTGTCCCCACACTGGGCAGGTGCCAAGCGTGAGAGCCCCAAGTGTGGGCTGCTGAAATGCCGTGAGGAGCCCCCCAAGCTGCTGGGGAACAAGTTTCAGGAGCGCTACTTCGTCATCCGCGACAGGAGGCTGCTGCTGCTCAAGGAGAAGAGGGTACCAGGGGATGCTGTGGGGCGGACCTGAGCCCGGGGGCGGGAGGAGAGGCAGGGAGGAGGAGACTGGGGACAGCGGCGGCCGGAGGGGGCTGTGCTCCTGCAGGGAGGCTGGCGCCGAGCCGGGCTGACCCACTGGATGTCCTTTCCCAGAGTGCCAAGCCAGAGCGTGAGTGGCCCCTGGATGCAGCCAAGGTTTACATGGGCATTAGGAAGAAGCTGAAGCCACCAGCTCAGTAAGTGGGACCTTCCCAGCTTCATCCATCCATCCATCCATCCATCCATCCATCCATCCATCCATCCATCCATCCATCCATCCATCCATCCATCCCTCAGTCCCTGCTCCTGGCACCCAAACCCAGCAGGCTCCACCTGGAGCCAAAGCCCGTGCCATGGGGCGAGCTCAGCCCCCTGCCCCACTGCCCACAAACCCCAGGCTGTGTGTGAGCTTGGCAGTGCTGCCCTAGAGCCTTGTGTTCCTTTCAGGTGGGGTTTCACGCTGACCCTGGACAAGCAGCAGCTGTGAGTACCTTCCCCTGCCGTCCTGGGGCTGGGATGTGTTCCCAGTTTTAGTGGGAGTGGGGCCTTGGGGCAGAGCTGGGGCACTCGAGAGGCAGAGTGGTGGGGCCACACTGTCCCTGGTACAGGATGGGAGTGTCCCTTGTCCCTGCCACACAGCCTTTCTCCCTCCCCACCCACACCAGCACCCTGGGTGCCCAAAAAGCTCTCACCTTTCCCTAAAGCAGCTATTTGGGAATGCAAAGGTTTTCAGAGATTTACACCATGGGCTGTAGATGAAGCTGAGAGCCCCAGGCTCACAGACAAGGTGACAAGGGGACATGTTCCCACTGTCCCCACTCCCTGCAGCTTCTCCGCTATTTGCTCTGCAGGTACCTGGTGTGCTCAGGGCAGGCCGAGCTCTGGGACTGGACCACCAGCATCCTCAAGGCTCAGGTGGGTGCGGGCTGGTGGTGCCGCCCAGCTGGGCGGGGCTGGCACGGGGCTGGCAGGGCGTGACCCGTGTCCCCGCTGTCCCTCGCACAGCACGATGACCTGCGCCCCGTGGTGCTGCGCCGGCGCTCCTCCTCCGACCTGGCCAAGCAGAAATTCGGGACCATGCCGCTGGTGCCCCTGCACGGGGACAGCACTGACGCCACCATGCTCTCCGCCAACCAGACCCTGGTAAAGCCCCCGCAGCTCCCCCTGCCCGCAGGTGCTCCTGCACCCGTCCCGGTCCTTGTACCCGTCCCAAGACCCTGGAGCACCCACGGGTGCTGTGTGTGCTGGGTGCCATGCTCGTGTCCGTGCCCGTGTCCGTGCCCGTGCCCGTGTCCGTGCAGCTCTCTGTGCCTGCAGGCTCCTGTGCCCTCTGCCCCTCCCCTGCCTGCCCAGGCCCCCGTGCTCCCTCCTCGCTCTCCGTGCTCACCCCTGTCCGTCTCCTCTGTTTCTAGCGCCGCCTGCACACGCGAAGGACTTTGTCCATGTTCTTTGTAAGTACCTGCACACGTGGAGCATCTGCTGCTGGCTTTGCACTGTGCCAGGGCTCACTGCAGCGTCTCTGAGGTGTGCCCACCTGGTGTGGCAGATGAGGGGGTGCCCACTGCTCTGCATGTTCCCTGCATGGGGAATGTGGGTCCCTGCGTGGCCAAGCAAGACCACACCAGTGCAGCCCAGTTCCCAGAGCCTCTCCCACTGGGCACACGTTGCCCAGAGGGTATCAATGGGAGGAATGTGAGGGAAGAGGTTTAGGTGTGCCTTGTCATCAGGTTATTTCCAAAAAGGCCACCGGGCTGAGCCTCATCTCACCTGGCTTTGTGCTCTGCCAAGGGCTGCTGGGCTGGTGGCACAGACCATGCCCAGGCACCAACACTCCCCCTTCCTCAGCCATGGGGAACCAAGGGCAGCAGTGCCTGAGCCGAGGGACCTGATGGATATCGACCCCATGGCGAGGGCCAAGGATCCCCAGGCAGTGCAGGGGGGCAGGGTGAGGGGGACAGAGGGGGCAGCTGAGCCGTGCAGGCAGCGCCCCTCACCCTGCCCCCTGCCCCCCCCAGCCCATGAAGATCCACCAGGACTCCCTGGAGGAGCAGCAGGAGAAGGAGGCAGACATTGATCCTGTCTACGAGGAAGTGGGGAACTTCCCCGAGCTGGCGGCGCTGGAGCTGGGGCAGGGGCTGCTGGCAGAGCTGGCGGCCGTGCCCCCCGTGGACAGGTCCAAGAAGCCATTCCCGTTCCCTGAGCAGCCCCCAGGCTCTGCCCTGCGCTCCTCACTGCCCGCCAGCCCGGCCCACAGGGCCACAGGGCTCTCTGTCACCAAAGCCGTGTCCCTCGAAAGGGGCTTGAACCTGGAGAGCACCAAAGCTCCAACGCCCGGGCTCGCACCCACCAAAACTGCCTCTCTGGAGAGGAACGTGGAGCCTTCCCTGGCGCTGGGCAGGGACTGGGAGCAGGCAGCCTCGCCAGGGAGCAGCCCCACGGCAGAGAGCTCCCTGGAGCTGCCCAGGAAGAGGAGCCTGCAGGCTCCCTCACCCATCAGTGACAAGCTGATCCAGGAGCTCAGCAGTGTCATCCTCAGGAAGAGCGATGGCCAACCCCCGGGGCCGGGCCAGCCGGTGACGTGACCCGCTGTGCCAGAGGGGTGGCCACCCACCTGGGGGTCAAGTCGTGCCCGGTGGCAGCGATGGTGGGTACCCCAGTGGGCAGAGATGATGGGTACCCCACACTCCCACATCGTGGAACCCCCACCCTCCTCCTCCTCCTCATCCCGGAGCCAGGCTGGGATCAGGAACCAAAGGGACAAGTGGCAGCCAGGATGTTGGGCCGTGGTAGCCCCTCGTGGGAGGGCTGGGACTGCTGCCACCTGTGCTCCTGCTCGTGGGTGGCACGTCTGTCACCGAGCCCAGCACCGAGGGACACAAGGAAAGGGGAAAACAAAAGCAGGAGCGTGGTGCCCGCATGTTTTGGCAGCACGGCACCGTGCTAGGCAGGGGGCATGGGGAACTCAGCGTGTCCCCTCGCCAGCACTGGGCCTGCAGGGCAGCGCCAGGACACCCAAGCCATCCCCCCTTCCCTTCTTGCATCCACTGTGGCATAATCTGGGGGAAAGGGGGAGCAGCAGGAGCAGGGCTGGCCGTGCGTGCCTGGCGTGTAGTCCTGGCGGTGGAGGGCAGCCCCTCCTCAGCGAGGGAGTTTGTACCTGTCCCTGCCACCAGCAGGGAGAAATAAAGGTTTATTTGTACTCTGGAGGGTTTGGTCACTGCAGGAGGAGCGGTGAGGGATGCCAGGGTCTGGCAGGGGGGCTGGGGGGTCCCATGGGAGCAGTGCTGGTGTCATCAGGGGAGTAAAACCTCAAATCCTCGTGCACTCAGATCCAGGTGGGATTTTTTTGCCCAAGTCTATTGCCAGTCCTTCATGGTGGGCACATTTCAGGCTCCCCCGTCCCCGGGGCAGGGGGACACGGCCTGGCAGCCCTGGCTCTGCTCGCTGGACCTCAGGGGCAGGGCTGTTTTCTCCGTGGACCTCCCCGACGAGGCCTCGAGCCCCCGCAGGCAGCGCCCTCCTGCATCCCGGAGCCAGCCCCGAAAATCCTGCGAGACGTAGAGGTAGATGAAGGGATCGAAGCAGTTGTTGAAGGCGCTGAGCACCAGGGCCAGGGCGTAGGAGATGTAGGTGCCGTTGTTGCACCCCGTGGGCTCCAGCAGGTAGTGGATGAAGAGCAGGACGTTGCTGGGCGTGAAGCAGAGGATGAAGACCAGCAGGACCAGGGCCAGGACACGCACCACCTGCCCGTAGCTGCCTCCCTTGGCCAGCAGCCGCACCAGGATGCAGCTGTAGGAGATGGTCATGAGCACAAAGGGCAGGCCAAAGCCCAGCCCCACCAGGGACAGGAAATAGTAGCCAAAGAACCTTTGGGTTTCCTTTTCCAGCACGTCGTGGCACGTCGTGATGTTCAGGCTGGAGATGTCGTGCGTGTGGGAGCGCAAAAGCAGGGGGCTCATGGCCAGCCCCACCAGCAGCCAGATGCCCACACAGATGCCCACCTTGCCCCTCGCCCAGCTGGAGCCCTTCCACAGGAAGGGGTGTGCCACGGAGATGTAGCGCTCCAGGCCGATGCAGGTGAGGAAGAGGATGGAGCTGTACATGTTCCCGTAGAAGAAGGCCACCATGGTGCGGCACAGGTAGTCCCCAAAGAGCCAGTGGTTGCCCAGGAGGTGGTAGGAGATCTTGAAGGGCAGCAGGAGGACAAAGAGCAGGTCAGCCATGGCCAGGTTGAGCAGGAAGATGGTGCTGGAGCATCTCCTGAAGTTGGTGGCCAGGACCCAGCAGGCCAGAGCGTTGGCTGGCAGCCCCACCAGCAGGACCACGGAGTAGAGGGCGGGCAGGAGGCGGGTGCTGAGGGTGCTGTTGAGAAAATCTTCCTCGGAGGCCGTGGAGCACACGTTCTTCTCCTGGGGAGTGAGGCGGAGCAGGGACCGCCCTTTGCCCAGCACTGCGGGGACACAAGGCACGGGGCTCAGCCCAGAGCAGAGCTGTCACCCCTCTCTGCACAGCCACACTGGGCACAGGAGCTGGCATCTCCCTGTTCTATGGCAGGAGAGCAGGAGCTGTCACCCCTCCCTGCACAGCCACACTGGGCACAGGAGCTGGCATCTCCCTGTGCCAGGGCAGGAGAGCAGAGCTGTCACCCCTGCCTGCACAGCCACACTGGGCACAGGAGGTGACATCTCCCTGTGCCATGGCAGGAGAGCAGAGCTCTCACCCCTCTTGCACAGCCACCACTGTGCACAGGAGCTGGCATCTCCCTGTGCCAGGGCAGGAGAGCAGAGCTGTCACCCCTCCCTGCACAGCCACCATCAGACACAGGAGGTGGCATCTCCCTGTCCCCTCCCTTCCCAACACCCTACAACTTCTCAAAAAGTGGTAGTAGCCACGTGGGGTTGGTCACTTTCTCCAAGCAATAAGTGACAGAACCAGAGGACACAGTCTTAAGCTGCACCAAGAGAAATGTAGGTTGGATATTAGGAAAAAGATTTTTACAGAAAGGGTGATAAAGTGTTGGAATGGTTTGCCCGGGGACGTGGTGGAGTCACCATGTGTTTAAAAAAGTCTGGATGTGGCACTCAGTGCAATGGTCTGGTTGAGGTGTTGGGCTGAGTTGAACTCGATGATTTTGGATTTCTCTTCCAAGCTGGTGGTTCTGTGATCCTGCTGGCCTCACCCTGTGCCACACCCTGTGCCAGCCACCAGCTCAGCAGTGCCAGCCCAGCTGGGTGCCCTGCTCTGAGCCCACACAGGCTCTGCTCCCACATCCCTGCTGCTGGATGTCCCTCACCCTACCCAGCCCAGCACAAGGGGCTCAGGAGGGCGGATGGGAAACCCACAGCAGCACGGGGTTGGGATAGTCCCAGCTGTGTGCCCAGCCCAGCTTCCCACCACAGCCACAGACATCTCCTCATCTTCCTGCAGTCGGGGGATTTTCGCTGCGTGCGAAGAACAGAAACGAAGAACAGGGAAGCCCTTGAGAGAAACAACTCAGGATCAAATCCCTTTTCTGGCTCGCTAAAAAAATAACCAGACAGGCTCTGCATGTCACCCCCAGCTCCAGAATGTCTATCCTGATGATCCCCAGAACACCCTACCCCAGGGGGCTTTGGTTACATCCAACAGGTCTCCCACAACCTCTGCCCCCTCTCCACATCCAGGGGATGGAAAATGCAGGTTACGAGAGAAGTAATCTGGATTTTGCTGCCAAAAGGGGACAAGCTGGCTGGGTCTTCACTCAGATTCTCAAAATGGACACTGAGGGAAGGCAGCAGAGCAGGGCCCCAAGCTCTCCATGTGACACCCAGCATCGCCTCCAAGTGTCATGGGATGTGGTACCGGGTGTCCCAGCGAGGGGTCCCTGCCCTACCCCATCACCCCCAGACCCACCCAGGCACTTACCTGACGAGGGCTGGGCGGCAGAGCCAAGCCAGGCACAGCCGAGCAGGAGGGTGACACAGACAGCAGCAGAACGAGGTGACAGCACCAGCCAGGACATCTCTGCGGAGTGGCCGCTGTGCCAGCCGGTTCCTCACAGATATCACGGTGCTGCTGACACGGTGGGACTGTCACCAGTCCCTTTCTCTGCAGGGAAGGACCCTCCCTTTGTCTCCACCACGTCATGCCGGCATCCTGCCCACAATCCTGCCCACAGCCGGACTGAAGCGTGAGGTGACAGACAGTTGTCACCACCGAGAGTCTGAAGCACACCAGTGACGGGGACAGATCTCCAGCTGCCGTCACACAGCCGCACTCCTGGGAGGAGGAAGCGAGCGAGAGGCAGGCAGGAGAACCACAGCGGGAGGATGGAGCTGTCTGTGCCTCCTGTGCGGGACAGGAAGGTGGCAGCTGGTTCCCAGCCTGGTGACACGTGGCTGTGCCCCACTGAAGCACTGCAGGGCACTGGGCATCCCTCCTGCCCAGCCCTGCCAGGACTGCATCCTCAGGATCCATCTCTGGCTGACAAGCTGGTGTCACAGCTGCATGCAGATGGGGACACCCGGCATTGTTCCCTTCCTGTCACCGAAGTGGTGGCTGGGTGACCTCCGCTGATTTTCCTGGCTAAGAAGGGGAATAACAGAGCCAGTGGCACATCCCCAGTCCAGCCTTGTGCTTTGTCACACGCCAGGGGGACCAGGACATGTACAACCAAACCCAGAATTGTCATGGGAAGAGAAAAAAAGGAATGAATGGGACAGTAGGGAGAGCCATGGGCTGTGCAGGACACACAGAGAAAAATCCAGACAGAAAGAGGAGTGAGAGATGAAGGGGATGGGAAGGGTTGGGAGGGGGACAGAGAGACAGAGGGAGAGACAAGGACTGGCTGGGGACCCTCACGATTTCAGGTGTGTGCCCGTGTCCCCATGGCAGGGTCCTGCCGAGCTCTGTGTCCTGCGTGTGATGTGGGACACCACATGTCCGTGTGCTGGGGGCTGTCCCCGTGTGCTGGGGCTGCCCCCTCAGTGTCCCACACCTCCCCACACGCCAGGACTCCATGTGTCACCACATGATGGAACAGTGTCCTGTGTGTCCTCATGCACGAGGACTCGGTCCCCAATGATCCCAGTGTTGTGTGCCCCATGTCCCCATGTCCCCTGCCCAAGGACAGTGCTCCCCATCACCCCACGTCCCTGTGATCCTGTGTCCCCACATCCTCATCTCTCATATCCCTGTGTCCCCACATCCCCATCTGTCATGTCCTTGTGTCCCTATGTCACCCATGTATGTCCCTGTCCTCCTGTCTCCTTATGTCCACATATCCCCATGTCCCTGTGTCCTGTGTCCCCATGTCCCCATGTCCCTGTCTTCTCATGTCCCCTTGTCCCTGTGTCCCATGTCCCCATGACCCTGTGTCCCATATCCCTGTGTCCCCATGTCCCTGTCTTCTTATGTCCCCATGTCCCCGTCTCCCATGTCCCTATGTCCTCATGTTCCTGCCTCTCATATCCCCGTGTCCCCATCTACATGTCCCCATGTCCCTGTGTCACATATCTCTGTCACACGTCCCCGTCTTCCCACATCCTCATGTCCCCATGTCCCTCCCTCTCATATCCCTGTCTCCCGTGTCCCTGTCTCCCTGTGTCCCCTGTCCCTGTGTCCCCCTGTACCGTGTCCCTGTCTCCCTGTGTCCCTTGCCCCCCCGTCCCCCTGTCCTCTGTCCCTGTCTCCCTGTTCCGTGTCCCGGTGTCCCCCTGTTCCCCCGCGTCCCTCTGTCCCCGTGTCCCATCGCCCCTCCCACGCGTGCAGCACCGACCACCAGGCGGCGCTACAGCCCCGATGGGCGTGGCTCCATTACGTAATCAAGGGGCGGAGCCTGAGGCGGGGCCGCGTTGGGGGCGGGGCCGCTTGCAGGGTTGTGGGCGGGGCCTAACCGAGGGGTGTTGTCTGGGGGCGTGGTCAGTGGGGGCGGGGCGATCCCGGCCCGGCAGTTCCGGGCTCCGCACACGCGGGTCGGGGCGGCGGCGGTCGGGACCGGCACCGGGATCGGGATCGGCAGCGGCACCGGCACTGGGGAAGCGCAGCCATGCAGCCGCCGCCGCGCAAGGTGAGCGCGGGGCCGGGCCCTCCTGCAGCCTGAGCCTCCCGGGCTGGGGAAACGCGGCTGCGTTCGGGGGCCCTCGGGAGTCGGGGTACCCGGGCGGGGGGCAGCGCATCCCGGCAGCGCATCCCGCGGGGCTGAGCGCGGCCGTCCCGCAGGTGAAGCTCGCCCAGGAGCTGCGGGTCCATCTCCTGGAGCAGCTGTCGGGCCTGCAGAGCAAACAGCAGCGGGACGCCGAGCTGCTGGAGGACATCAGGTAGGAGGATATGTGACAGCCGGGTCGCTCTGAAACCGGGCAGCTCATCCTATGTGTGTGTGTGTCCCCAAAATGAGATGAAATAGCTCATCCCGTATATGTGTGTGTCCCCAAACTGAGCTGAAATAGCTCATCCCATATGTGTGTGTGTGTGTGTGTCCCCAAGCTGTGACCAGGCAGCTCATGCCACCAGTGTGTGTGTGTCCCCAAAATGAGATGAAACAGCTCATCCCGTGTGTGTCCCCAAGCCGTGACCAGGCAGCTCGTTGCGCTGTCCAGGGACGGGCATGGCTCACCTTGAGCCTGTCACCTCGAGGTCATGGCTCCATCACCCTCTGGGGTGGCCTGGTGGGGACAGGGTGGTGATGATGGGGACACAGGGGGATGGTGGCAGGAGGGGTGGGAGGGACGGCCCATCCCTGCCCCTCTCTGTGTGTCCTCTCTGTGTCCCCTCTCCCCCCAGGTCCTACAGCAAGCAGAGGGCCACCATTGACAGGGAGTACGGGCAGGTAAGGGGATGCCAGGGGATCCAGGATCAATGTCCTGGGCAGCCCAGGCCCCGTGCTGCCTGCCTGGGGCAGGAGCTGGGCACGGCCCCACGCAGGCAATGGACAGCCTCGGAAATCATCCGAGCGTGGAGTGTGGCTGCTCCGTGCTGGCCCTGAGGGTGGTAGCAGATGGTTCATCCTGCCAGGAGGATCCTGAGCACGTTCAGCACCCGCTGGGGGTTCTGCTGAGCTCAGCATGGCCCAAACCTTGGGTGTTTTGAGAGCCTGGAGGGAAAACCTTGTGGGGGGAGGAAACCGCTGGCTCTGCTGCCTGCTGGGTCATCGCAGGGCACTGCTCTGAAATGTCAGTTTGGTTTGGATGTGAGATGGCCCTGCAGCGTCCCATGGGGATGCAATGCAGCAGAATTGTGTCCCCCCCCTTCCTGCAGCTGGTGTCCCTCACACCCCCCAGGCTGGGGGTCACTGTCCCCCCAGGGTTGGGGTCTTGCTATGCTTGGCTTTGCTGGGGCTCCTCTACTCCTCTCTGTAGCCAGTGTCCCTGGCTGATGTCCCCTTGCAGGTGCTCTGTCCCTAAAGCCACAGTGGGGGGGGTCCTTTCGTTGTGGTGGCTGCCCCCTCAAAGAGATTCTCTCATGGGATTCCTGCTGACACTGAGCCACGGGATGTGTGTGTCTCTGCTCTGGGGAGACATGTGTGTCCCCAGTCCGTGGGGTGGGCAGAGCCCAGATTTGGGCCCAGAGGGGGGTGCTGGGGTGCTCAGCAGGGTCAGGGAGTGATGCCAGGTGTGTCCACAGGCGCTGCAGAGGCTGGCGAGCCAGTTTGTGAAGAGAGACTGGCAGCGGGGCCGTGGCGAGGCCGGCGACTCCAGGTGGGCAGGGGACAGGGACAGGGCTGGGGACAAGCATCTGGGGCTGGCTGTGCCCACCCATGGCTCTCCCAGCTTGGAGAGATGCTTAATGCCAACCAGGATTTAGGTATCACCAAACTCCAGCGCCCTTCAGTCCTGCTGGGCACCCCCAAAAGCTGTGCAGGGGCAGGGAGCAGCCAGCCCTGTGTTCACCCCGTGCCCACAGGAGCGTGGCCGCTGTCTGGAAAGGCGTCATCGAGGGGACGGCGCAGGCGGGGCAGCTCCGTGTCACCGCCTCCGAGAGCCACCGCGCCCTGGCCGCCGAGGCCGCCCGCAGCGCCCGCCTGGCCAAGGAGAGGGCGCTCAAGAAGGTACCGGGACACGGACGTGCCCCCTGTGCCCGGGCAGCGGGGACAGCTGTCCCCCCCCAGCTGACGCTCCCCGCAGGGCATCGAGCGGCTGCAGAAGGCGCAGGCGGAGCTGCTGGAGACGGTGAAGGAGCTGGACAAGGCCAAGAAGCAGTTCAGCCACCTGCGGCGCAGCAGCGAGGTGGCCAAGGACAAGGCGGCCGATGTGGAGGCGCGGTGAGTGGGGCACTCGGGGCTGGGGGCTGCTGTGGCTCTGGGGTGGTCTCATACCCCTTGCCATCCTCCCCAGCCTCCGGAAGAGCGACCGGCGGATATTTCACACCAAGGCCAGCCTGCAGAAGCTCAGTGCCAAGGTGAGCGGGGGGTTGGCAGGGTACCTGAGTGGGTGGGTGCAGGGCACCATCACCAAGCCTCACTGTGCACATCCCCACAGTTCTCAGCACGACTGGCTGAGCACTCGAGGCAGCTGGCAGGGGTGCAGAACGAGTACAGCTTCGCCCTGGTGGCTGCCTCTGCCCACCTGGAGCATTACCAGCGTGTGGAGCTGCCCGCGGCCATGCAGGTAGGAGATGCCCAGAGCCATCCCCAGGGTCAGGGCTGGCTACTCTGGGGGCTCAGGGATGCTCCAGTGAGGGGATGTGGCAGTGCTGGGGGGGGTTCCCACCTGCTTTCCCCCAGGCACTGGACGGGGACCTCTACGAGCGGCTCCGGGAGCATTTGTCAGCTGCCAGCCGGACGGAGGTGGAGACCTGCCGGGCCACCCGGGACTGGTTCCAGGGTGTTGTGGAGGCATCTGCACGGGTAATGGCCCCATCCCACCAGCTGGGTGGGACAGGAGGGCACATCTGAGCCCCCAGCCCCACGCTGCTCCCCTGCTGCAGGTGTGCTGGGAGCAGGACCTCCTCCTCTTCCTGCAGGACCACCCCGCCTTCTCCCTGGCGCCCCAGCAGCGCTTCCAGCTTGCCGGGCTGGAGGAGGTGAGTGGAGGGGGTCATACAGCAAGGTGGGGTCTGCCCAGCCACCCCCTTGTCACCCCCATGTCCTTGCCCAGGTGTGCCTGCTGCCACCAGCGGACGACGGGGCCAGCCTGGAGAAGGAGGCGCGGCGCTGGGCCACGCGGGTGGCCCGGGACCACAAGAACAGGGCTCACAGCGAGGAGGTGGGGCTGTCCTGCCCCACAGAGCACCGCGGGGCTCAGGGAGGGGCTTTTCCAGCCCCTCTGAGCTGTGGGTGCCCACCCAGGTGCTGCAGCGGCTGGAGGCCAGGAGGCAGCAGGGGCCGGAGGCGGAGGCGGCGGCCGTGGAGCGGCAGGTGGAAGAAGCGAGGGAAAACATCCGGAAAGCAGAGGTGGGTGAAAGCCAGGGAGCTTGGGGTGCCTTCGAGGTGGGTCACCCCCAGGGTGGGGGATGTAGGGACAGGGAGGGGATGCTGCACTGGGGGTGTGGCGCTGCTATCCTGGGCTCTGTGACAATGCCGGGTGTCCCCAGGTGAGCCGAGTGAAGGCCGAGGCACGGCTGGCACTGCTGCGGGCGGCAGGGCTGGATGTGGACGCCTGGCTGGCCGGGGCCATGGTGGGGACGGGCGAGGAGACCCCCACGGGGCTGGACCCGGCCGAGTTCGATGACTACGAGGACAGTGACGAGGCGGATGAGGACGATGAGCCTGGGCCTGCTGCTCGCACCTACCCCTACACCTGCCGGGTGATCTTTGGCTACCAGGTACGGCCCTGCCTGCCCGGCCCTCACCCTGCCTGCCCAGGGGTGGCACCTCAGCCTCTCTGCCACTTTGTCCCCGTCTCCTGCAGGGCTGCCAGGCGGATGAGCTGTCCATCAGCCAGGGCGAGGAGCTAGAGATCATCGAGGATGGGGATGCAGAGGAGTGGGTGAAGGTGGGAGCAGGCTGAGACCCCTTCCATACCAGGGAACACCTTTTTTCTGGCTCCACTCTGGGATGTTCACGTGGTTTCTGCCTTGTCAGGCTCGGAACAAGGCAGGGCAGGTCGGCTATGTCCCTGAGAAGTACCTGCTGTCGCTGGGATGTGACTCAGGGGCTGGGCTGGGCCTCCCAGGACCCTCTGCCTTGCACCGCCAGCTCTCCAGCATCATGGCTGCAGAACTGGTGCTGGAGCCTGGAGGTGGGTGCTGGGCATCCCCCCCACCCCAGGGAGAGGGATGGGATCCAGAGGGCGCTGATCCCCCTCTCCCCTCTCCCCACAGCCTGGCTGGTGCGAGCCCTGTACGACTACGAGGGGCAGAGCCCCGAGGAGCTGAGTTTCCCTGAGGGGGCCATCATCCGGGTGCTGCCCCGCGCCCCCGGCGAGGTGGACGACGGCTTCTGGACCGGAGACTTCGATGGCCGCGTCGGCGTCTTCCCCTCGCTGGTGGTGGAGGAGCTCACCGGGGCCCGCGAGGCAGCGGGGCAGGTCGGTGCCAGGAGGGTCCTTGTTTGCATGGGCAGCCCCCCATGGTGCATGACAGGGTGAAGACCCCCCTCCCACCATTCCCCCTTCCCACCATTCCCGTCCCTCTTGGCTGTGTCTTCCCAGGAGCTGCCGTCACCATCCCCTCCGCCCTTCTCCCCTCCCGGCCTCGCGCCCGGGGCCAGCCTGGTGCCCAGCCCTGCTCCTGAGACTGCGCTGGCAGGTGAGTGCTGGGGAAGCTGGGGAGGGGCTGGGGGAGCCCCAAAAGGCAGGCTGAGCTGCTGGCTTCTCCCAGGTTGCCGGCAGGATGGCACCAGCAGCGGGCAGAGCTCTCCAGACCTGGCAGCCACGCGCTTACGGCCGGTAAGTCCCTTCATTTTGGGGTGCTGTGACCCCGAAACCTGCCCCAGCCCTTCTGTAATGGAGCCACCCGTGTTTTTTGGGGAGTCTCAAGGGGAGTGAGTGGCCTCAACATGTTGGCACCACTTCCCTCCCTCTCCCTTTCCCTCTCCTCTCCCTGTCTGCAGCTCCGTGCGCCGCCCCCGCCGCCCGGCAGAGCCCCCGAGCCCGACCCCGAGCTCCACTTCAGCTGATCCTGTGGGCCCCCCCAGCCCCCAAAAAGCTTTTCCCAAGCAAACCATCACAAACCATCCCAGCAGCAGGGGCTGGTGCTGCCCTGTGCCCCGAGCTGGTCTCTCCAGGGGCTGCATCCTGCCCAGTGCTGCTTGCATCCCAGTACAGCACCCAGACCCCCTTTTTTGGGGTGCCCAATGCCACAGCCAGGCCTCCTCTCACCCCCCTCTTGCCTCTGCCCCTCCTGCCTGGCATTGCCCACGCTCTCCCAGCACAATCCTGATTCCTGGGGGTCTCATCTCTGCACCCCAGCAGCCCCCACAGGCAGCAGTGGGCGTGGGGGGCTGTTGCCAATAAATCCCGCTGGCCCTGGCGAGGGGTTCAGCAGCTTTAATGGTTGTAGCTCGTCTATGTACAGGGCGTTACACACCGAAGCTCCGGGGGCTGGCCTGGCCGGGGGCCATCCCGCCCCCAGCGCCGGGCTCCGGCCCCTCCTGTGCCTGTGAGATGGGGCTGGCAGCTCCTCTCTCCGCCAGCATCTCCGGGGACCTGCCGCTGCAGGATTTGTGCCTGTGCCCGCTCCGTGGCAGGGGTGCCCGGCTGGGGGGGGCTGTGCTCTGTGCTGAACGTGCCGGGTGGGTCTGGGGGTGCTCCATCCCTGCCCCTCGCCACGGTCCCCCCGGATCCTCGCCCCGGGGCTGGGGGCCGCGGGGGCAGCGGGCTCTGGGTGCTGTCCTGCCCCTGCCAGCCCGAGGGTCCCTCGGGGGGTGTCCGGTGACCTCGGGGAGGGGGCGCTGGGCGGGACTCGGGTTCCTATTGCCGATGGGATGAAGGCTGGCGCCGAGTGCGGCTGTCGCTGTCGCTGTCGCCGGCGCCGCTCCGGCCATGCCAAGCGCGAAGCTGCCCACCCGGGGCCGGGCACGGCTTCCCCACGGCAGAGCCCCCCCAGCCCCGCGGGGCCCGGGGGCTGCGCGCCTCCCGCGCTCGCTGCGGCCGGCAGCGGAGAGGAGCTGCGGGGACAAGGCAGGGTGCTGTCCCCACAGCCCTGGCACTTCCCGGCGTCACTGTGTCCCGACCCCCTGGAGAAAGGGTTCATCCCCTCTCCATCTCCCAGCCGAGAGCCACCAGGGCGGGGACACTGGCGGTGCCCTCCCGCCTCCCCTACCCCAGACATTGTCCCAGGGGCGGGGGACAAGCACTCACGTCACACACGGTCCTGCTCCGCGGCGCTGGGCTCCTGTGGGGTGGAGGAGGGATGTCAGCGCTCCCTTGGGAGTGGGTGCTGGGCTGGGGGTGCCCCTTGGAGAACCCCACTGAGTGTCCAGGAGCAACTACAGCCCAGGCACCATCTCTGCCCTCCCCATCACCTGCAGGACGGGATGAGCAACAGCCAACACCCCTCGTGCTGGCTCTGACTGCAGCTGAGGGGATGGGGGAGGGCTCAGGGCTTGGTGACAAACATCCCAGGGAGGTGCCATCACTGTTCTGCTGCTCCATGTCCTGGAGCACCCCAGCACCATGTGCAGCATCCAGGGCAAGAGCCTGGCACTGTGCAGGGACAGACATCACCATGTGCCTGGGCTTCCCTGCATGCCACTGCTTCCCCAGGGATCAGAGGGATCACCCAAGGTTCAGTGGGACACAGCAGGACCTGTCACCACCTCCCCAGCCCATCAGCTTTATCCTGCCATGGGCTGCCCTTCTCCATGGAGCAGCTCAAACCTTCCAGCCTGGTCACCAAAGAGGGAAACTGTGGGATCCTGCTTTGTCCTTATCCAGCCTCCAGCCAGGCACCTTTCCCAAGCCTCTCCTGTGCTGACCCAGTCCTGCCCCATCCCACCCCCTGCCAAGGGCCTCTGGCATGTGCCCAGCCCGTGGAGCTCCTGCACAACCTGCCCCAGGGGATCTCCATGGCTTTGAAGCATGCCAGGAATTTTACCCAGGCATTTGGCTTCCTTTTTCTGCCAAGTGTGCCCTGGTGCTGGTTTTGTGAGGCAAGCCAAGACCAGCTCCTTGGGCTGTTGATGTTACACAGGGGGTGTCTCCCAGCCCCCTTCCATGAAAATCACTTTTTCCCAGCTGCAGAACCAGGAGTGAGTGCGTGAGCCTGTGAGTGAAATGCTGGTTGTCTGAACCAGCACTGCCAGCCTCGTTTGCTCTTGGGTAACAGCACAGAGGAAATTCCAGGAAGAAAATCCCCTTGAACTTTCCAACCCTTCCAGCAAGGTGGTTGGGTGGGATATTGGGAGATATCAGGGTGCTGGGAGCTCCAGGGAGGGTGAGCTTTCCTCCTCTCTGAGCACAGCTCCTCAGGAGCCAAAAAACAGCCAAGAAATGACCACTTGGCTTCACCATTTCCTGGCCTTCAGGGTAAGAAAGGCTCCTGGAGAAATCTGTCCCTTCCTGTTCCTTGCTGGCCACCATCGAGGTTAGGTTTGGGGGTACACCACGTGCAGCAGTGGAGCTCCCCAGGTCAAAATCCCAATGAATGTTCCCAAAGGGCTCAACCACAAAGGAAAAGGAGGAACCAGCAGCAGGTCTGAAGCAGGGTGGGACGTGTCACAGTCAGAAAATGGCTGGGAAATCCAGCCCAGGGGACCACACGGGGATGAGGAAGAGGAGGAACATACCTGCTGCCTCCCGTCCTCCCCTCCGGGCTGTTTCCTGCTGCTGTCGTCTCTCCCCAGCTCCTCAGGCTGTTCCTGCAGACTCAGGCTCCCGTGAATATCCGACACTTCATCTGCCGACTCCAGTCCCATCTCCTCCAGGCAGATGCCGCCTCCCTCCCTCGCCAGCTCTCCTGGGATGTTGGGACTCGATGCTCCCAGCGCTGGCATGCTCATCAGCCTCCGCTGGCGGCCTGAGCTCCCAGGGGCAGAGCCAGCATCCTGCAGGGACCCCGCCGTGCCGGACCCCGCCGTGCCGGACCCCCCGCCCGCCCTCCGGCTGTCTCGGCTGCCGGAGCTGGCCGCAGGGCCCGCGGCTGGGCTGGCAGACAGGCTCGGCTCGGTTCTGCCGCCCTGGGTGCCCGTGTGGATGGCTCCGTTGTGCAGGCCACCCGTGGGGACAGTCCCGTTGAGAGCCCGCTCCCGCTGCAGCCTCTCGCTGCTGCGCTCCAGCTCCTCCGTGCTCGGCTGCCGGCTGCCGGCGGGCAGCGCCCCGTCCTGCTGCTCCTGCACAGGGGGTTTCTTCCCGATGTGTGTGACACGGAACCTGCAATGGGGACAGGACAGAGCAGTCTTCTCCGTGCTGTCTTCCCCCTGTACCTCCAGCCCCGGATCTCCTCTCTTTGCTGTGATCTCCCATTCAACGCCCCCAAACTCATTTTTCCCTTCATTTCGAGCAAAACAAACAGAAAGCAAGGTGGAGCACAGCTCTTGGAAATGCTCCGAGACAACCTGGGTAACACTGCCCTCAGTGAGGGCAGGGACAGAATTTGGCAGGTTTGGATACAGGGATCAAAGGTTGAAGGAGTTGTTTGGCTAAAATCTGGCAGAGTACGTTTTGCACCATCCCCTGGAGGGGTGGGTTGTACCTGAGTGGTTCACCAAGGCTCCACCATGAGCAGGTAACAGCTCCTGGGTGGGCAGGAGAAAAGCTGCAGAAATGGCTCTGACACCCTCAAAGCATAGGTTAATAATCAGGGGTGATGCAACATTGCACCTGGGGAGAAGAGGGGAGTGAGGGACCACAGACTCATGGAATGGCTTGGGTTGGAAGGAGGTCCTAAAAGATCATCCAGTCCCACCCCTTGCCATGGGTAGGGACACCTTCCCTTCAACCTGGCTGCTCCAAGCCTCATCCAGCCTGGCCTTGGACATTCCCAGGGATCCAGGGGCAGCCCCAGCCTCTCTGGGCACCCTGTGCCAGGGCCTCACCACCAATTTCTTTCCAATATCCCTTCTAATCCTGCCCCTGGCAGCAGAGAGCCATTCCCCCTTGGCCTTGTCCCAAATCCCTCTCCAGCTCTCTTGGAACCCCTCTAGGCACTGGAAGGGACTCTAAAGCCTCCCTGGAGCTCTCTCCTGTCCCAACTCCCTCAGCCTGGGAGGGGTAAGGTGTCAGCAAAGCCTGAAAGTCTGAATTGTCATTGTGCTGATGGTGACACACAATGACTCCTCCTCACCAGCTGGACCAGCAGACAGGAAATCCCCACAGTGAGCTGGTGTCCAGCCAGAGCACTCCAAGGCCACCATTGAGACCTTGTGCAGCCCATGGCTCACCCACATGGATCACACATGGAAAAGACTATGGGCCTGGCTCTGGCACAGTTTCAGAAAGTTCAGGAACTGCTGCTGTGGGGAGAAGAGCAAGACACAAAGGTCAAGCACGTTGCAGCAGTGCTGCTCCAAAGGAAAAAGCAGAGAGGTCCAAAAGATAAAACAGATGCCAGGTGAGTTGGCAGAGGTGGAGGAGCCCAGCCTGTGGACAGCAGCAACCCCTCAGCAGGGTCAGAAAGCTGCTCAGGATTGGGAAGGCCAGGAAGAGAAAAGCTCCAGCTCCAGAGAAGGTTCCCACAGGACTGCTCAGGTCAGGCCAAGCAGCAGCAAATGTGACCTTTCAGGTCTGTCCAGATATTTGGAGATAAGACACCAGCACTGCGATTTGGAGAGACCAAAGGATGTTCTGGTCCTGGAGAGGGACAGGAAGGAGACACAAGTGACAGAATCATTTCTTGGTAATGCCATTGAGCAATGCCATGGAAGAGTTGGGCGTGGATTCAGGGAGCAGGAAGGGCTTGGACTGGACAGGGCACAAGAGGTAATGTAGCCAAACTCTGGCTGGTGAGGAAAACTGTGGCAGAGGAGCCCTGGCTGCCTCATCAGCATCCCTGGGGTTGGGTTCAGCGGGATGTGACTCAATCTGTCTGATGGGGCTGAGGACATGGGGTCAGACACAGATGTTTTATGGACCAGCTCTACCACTGACTGGTTGAGTGGTAAATTATCCTATTCCATACACAACCCTGATTGCCGCAGAAGTTTAGAACAATTTAGGTGCAAAAAGCCCTCAGGAGGTCTCCAGCCCAGATCCCTGCTCATATCTTGGCCCCCTCCCATCGTCAAGCACTTTGCTCAGAGCCCTGCCCAGTCAGGTTTTGGAAATCTTCAGGGATGGAGATTCCTCCACACTTCAGGGCCCTGATGAGGGCTGCACCATTCTCATGGCAGAACAGTTTTTCTTTGCATCTTTTCTGGATTTCTCTGGATTCGTGGCCATTGCCTCTTGCCCTTCCCAGTGCATCTCTGAGGATAGTCTTGTTCCATCTTCATTTAAACCCCACCCATGCTTTGGGAAGTGTTAGAGGACAATTAGATCATCCTTTTCTAATTTTCCAGGTTAAAATATCCTCCTCAGATGCCCCATACTGCATCCTGGATCTTGGGGACTTCCACAGCTCCCATCCATTTCACTCCTGGACCAGTGCTCATTCTCTGTAGGAGGGGGCTGGACTCTCAACCACTACATCCAAGGCAAAAATAATACCAAAAATCAAGGAGAACAAGACCTGAGGGTGTGTCTTTAACTCTGGAGGTGGGTTAAAGAAGCTCTGTTTTGTAGGCTCAGTGATGAGTTCAAAGTACTTCAAGATATTTGTCATAAATAAGACACAAGAAGGGCAATCCTGGAAAAGGATCTGGAGGAGAAAAGGGGCCAGCTTGGAAATAAGAAGCAGAATTTGGAGGTGGGAATGTACCTCACGGGCACATAGGTCCTTTAGCAGCTGGACCTTGTACCAAAGAGATTCAGGAGATATGGGATGGTTGCCCTGTGGAGAAGGCTGGGATATTAAGAGGGTTAAAGAGAAAATAACAGGAACTGAGAGAAAAGGTGCCTTTGGGAAAGGAGAGCATCTTGTCCAGCACTCTGAGTGCTGAGAGGAGACTTGGAAGAGCACGAACAAAGGACAGGGAGGAGTGGATGGAGCTGGGCACCAGCCAGGGAATGAATTAGTGGTGAGTACACAACTGTGCAGAGCCCTGGCCGGCTGGGCACCACCTCCAAGGACAGCAATGGGCAGGGGGGAGCCAGGAGCTGCCAGTGCCCACAGGATGTGATCTGAGCTGCAGTTCAGCCTGGGAGGCCCAGCAGGTCACCCTGCTTCTCCAGCTCCCCAGAAAGCCCAGCTCACCTCCCTGCTGAGGCTCCTGCCCGTGGTGGTGGAAAAAATCCACAGGATAGGGAACAGGGAATGGCTTCTCACTGCCAGAGGGCAGGGCTGGATGGGATATTGGGCAGGAATTGTTCCCTGGGAGGGTGGGCAGGGCTGGCACAGGTGCCCAGAGCAGCTGTGGCTGCCCCTGGATCCCTGGCAGTGCCCAAGGCCAGGTTGGAAAGGGCTTGGAGCAGCCTGGGATGGTGGAGGTGTCCCTGCCATGGCAGAGGGCTGGAATGAGATGAACTTTGAGGTCTCTTCCTACCCAAACCATTTCAAAATTCCCTGCCTGCTGTGGCTCAGCATTCCCATGAAAGGACTGTCTCTCTGGACCACAACATGAAGTTTCCTCAAGGCTCAAGCCCTGAACAAAGACCTTGTACACAACCTGAGCACGGCAGAGCTTTGTGTCTCACCACGGTGGCCATGCAGGGACCAGCAGTTCCTTGTCACCCTGCCCCAGGTGTCACCACAGCCAGAGGGAGCCAAGCCCAGGAAGACTTTGCCAAGCATTTCTGCTGGGGAATGGGGCAGCCTGGGCGAGCCCACAGACTGTTCTACAGGTTAGTGACTACACAGAGACCACAGGAAGATCAGGAAGTCCCCTGAGGTGAAACCAGGTGGGGACTGGGAAGTGTTTGTGGGAAGTATCAGGAACACTCCCCTATTCTTACATTGCTGCTGTGTCATCTAATTACAGACATGGTGTGAGGCAGTGACCTGGAGCAGCACAGCCCCTCTTTCATTCTCAGAAGGTCCTGCCTTGTAGCTGGGACATGCTGTCCCCTCTGCCCCCCACAGTGAGGTCCCTAAATCCCCCAGCTGGGCAGCAAGGGCCCAGCTCACACCAGGCTGGGACAGCAGGCTCTGAAAGGACATGGAGCTGGGGCTGTGCCCAGCACTGACTCAGCAGGAAAACCCAGCTTGAGTCACCTTCCCGGGGAAGGAGGGAAGCCACCAGCCTGCCACATACCACAGGCATTTCCAGGTGCAGGAACCAGCTGGCTCCTCAGGAGCTCCAGCTGCAGAGCTGCTGCTGAACGCACAACAGCAGGAGGGAAAGCAGGGAAGGAGCAGGAGGACAGAGGAGAGCCCATGGTGCTCATTCCAGCAGACAAAGCTCATTGGGGTACCTGCCCACTGAGAAGACAGTGGTCTCTCCAGGAAGCATCCTGCTTTTGCCCTCCTTGGACCTGCCCTGGCGCTGCAGTGGGTGCCTCTTCCTCCTGCTGCAGTGGATGCAGGGGGCCTGCGTGGAGCCCAGGTGCACCGTGTGGTGGTGAGGGGGGCCCCCGTCCTGGCTGCTGCTGTGGGGACAAAGGCTGCAACAGAAGGACATGACAGCTTGTGTCACCTCAGGGAGACACAACCCTGCACAACCCTGTCCAACCCTGGTGCAGCCCCCCTGCAGCAAGCCCTGGCTCTGAGGGAGCCTCTGCTGGGATGGGAAAGAGGAAGAGCTGTTCCACTTGGCAGTGGGGTGAAGCACTCCTCAAAATCCCCAGGAGAGCAGAACTCCCCATTGGGAAGATGCTTTGTAGCAGCTGGAAAGGGGCTGCTTGTCCCTCACCTGGGCACTGGTACTGGCACTGGCACATCCCCTTCATTTTCCCCCAACATCTCCTTGAGGGCCTCCACGTTTGCTGAAGAGAGAGGGAAAAATGGGAATGTGTGAGCCAAAGTGGCCAGCATGGCTCCAGGCTGGCCCAGGGAAATGCTCACCTTGGTTTTGGATGATGCACCTCACAATCTTCTCCACGGTGTCGTCGTTCTTCTCGTCATCGTCATCTGAAAAGAGAAAACTGAGTGGCACTGAGGGCTGGGATGTGGGATCTGCTCACTCATCCCTTCCCAGGAGCAGCTGCATCAGCAGAGCTGCTGGAGAAGCCTCGTGTCCCCTGTCACACTGGGAAGCCACAGGGGAACAGCAGATCCTTCATGCTGGAAAGAAAGGGCTGAGCCAGCAGCTACGTGTGCAGGGAGAGGGGGTTGTGTTCCTCCTTCAGAACTGGGGAGCACCTGGGGAAAAAGTTCCAAAAAGTTGAAAGAAGTGGGTCCTTGTCCAACCCTGGAGTCTCTGGCTGCAGAGTACTGCAAGTGCTCAAGGGTCCAAGGGTAAACAGGGCACATCCTCAGAAAATAAACCCTCTGAGACCCACTGAACACAGAAATGGTGAACACACTCTGACAGGGAGAGCCCCAGAGCTGCACACTGATAAAAGCTTAAAAGACTCTTCTGAGCAATCTTGGTGCCTGCTCTGCTGTGGAATTCATCCACAGCATTCACATCAACCTGCTTCCAGCTGCTGTTGGAGGCAGGAGGCCTGGAGGGACAGACCTCCAGCCTGGTCAGCAGTGGGACATGTCCCTGGGAGCAGGAGGCATGGATGGATGGATGGATGGATGGATGGATGGATGGATGGATGGACCGACCTCCTGCTGGCCTGGAGGGATGGATGGATTCCAGCCTGATCAGCAGTGGGACATGTCCCTGGGAGCAGGAGGCATGGATGGATGGATGGATGGATGGATGGATGGATGGATGGATGGATGGACCGACCTCCTGCTGGCCTGGAGGGATGGATGGATTCCAGCCTGATCAGCAGTGGGACATGTCCCTGGGAGCAGGAGGCCTGGATGGATGGATGGATGGATGGATGGATTCTAGCCTGGTCAGCAGCAGGACATGTCCCTGGATGCAGGCAGGAGCTGTGGCCTGGCAGGCAGCTGCCTCAAAGACTCAAGGGCTGCTACCATGGTTTGGAAGCCCATGGAGATGTTTCCCTGGGCTGTGGTGTCTCTAGAGGGCAAAGCCCATCCTGGAAGGTTCTGACACTGTCTGCATGTCATGTACAGCCAAGACACTGAAGCCAGAGGAGCACAACCATGGACACCTGGAAGCTCTGGCTGCATCTGTGGGTGAGCTGGAGGAGCCACGTTTCCCCGCCGAGCACAGGCAGCGGCAGCAGGAGCTGCTGATCCTCCCCAGCACTGATGGCACACGGGAGCTGGAGGAGTTCTGGAGCACCATGTGGCTGTTCCCAGCCTGGGAAGCAGCCGGGGGAATGTGTGTTCCCCACTTGAGCAGACTCAGGAAAGCACGGAATGACAGAGCTCGCTTGGGCCAGGCACCCACGCTCGATGCGGCAGCCACTTCCCAATCCAAGCATCCCAGAGCAATGGGAAAAAATCCCTGCAGGTCCCTTCCCCTTCCAGCAACACCCTGTTTCTCTGGTCTGCATGAGCACAGCAGGGACTGGAAGAAGACATGGCCAGTAGCCAACACCAGCTGGCTCCCTGCCAGACATCCTAATGCCCAAGGGGCAGAGAGACAGCTCGTGCTCCACCTGGGAGAGGTTTTCCTTCAGGGAACGGGGCCTGTGATTGAGATGCTGGGGATTCAGCAAGCCCTGGATGTTCATCAGAATTACCTTTTGGTGATAATGCTCCTTTGGGAAGGGCCAGGCACTGCTTCCCACCTCCCTGTCACCTCCAGCCGTGTTCAGCTTGTGGATCTGGCCCTTCACACTCCCATCCCCAGGGAACACCGCGCTGCTCTCACCTCCCCAGCCCTTTTTCCCAGCCCAGCCACACGTGACAGGTAACCCTCCCAGCCCCATCCCACATCCCAGAAGGGTGGATGAGGAGCACCAGCCCACAGCAGGCAAAAGGCCGAGCCCCCACGGAGCCCCCATCCCCCAGCACTCACCATCCTGGAGCTCCTCCACCCCGTCTTTGTCATCTGGGTCAAGCTCGTCGCGGAAGGTCCGGCAGCGGTAACCCTTCTTCTTCAGGACATGGCAGATCAGGAACCCCACCAGCCCCATGACAAAGAAGACAAGGACGAGGAGGAAGACCACAGTGATGCCGTGCTGGGGTTCTGACTCCCCATCGCTGTGGTGGTGATGGTCTGACATGCGGATCTAGGAGAAGGAGGAAGGCGGGAGGTCAGACCCGGCGCTCACCCCCACCCTGTGCCCATCCTCCCCTTCCCCCTGCGGGGCAAGCGGCAGCTCCCAGCCGGGGCTGGCTGCCCAGGAGCCCCGCAGGATCCGCGGTGCGGAGGACAGGAGCGGCCGGAGGTGGCTCCTCGCGGTCTCCCAAGGACACTGCTCGCCCCCGGCAAGAGGCATCCCAAGGGCAGCGCTGGCGGCAGCGGGCCCCGGGCTGCGGCGCTGCCCCGTCCCTTCCCAAGGGCAGCGGGGCTCTGCGGCGGGAGCATCCCGCGGCTCGCCCTTGCCGGAGGATGGCTGAGCATCCTCCATCCGCGCCGCCCCTCCGCAGCCCTCGGTACTCACGGCCGCGGCCCGGCAGCGGTACGCGGGCTGGCGGAGGGCCGAGCCGCCGGCTGCTCCCGCAGAACCGAGCCGCTTCCTCCGCCCCGGCTCCGCTGGGCGCTCCCGGCTCCCTTCCCAAGGGCTCCCGCTCGCCGGCTCCGCTCCCCGGCACGGAGAAGATCCCCCCCCGCCTGTCCCCCGGCTCCGCTGCGGCGGTACCTGGGCCTGCGGTCCTCCGCAGCGCTCTCCTCGTCACCTTCACCTTCACCTTCACCTTCACCTTCACCTGCCTCCTAGCAACCCCGCATCCCCGCGGCTGGGGACCGCGGCCAGCATCCTCCGGCCCCCGGGCCCCGGCTCCCCGCCTGCCTTCCCCGGGAAGGAGCCAGCTGCTTCTGCCGCTCTCTGCCGCGCTCTGCCACAAGAGCACCCTCCTGTCCCGATCCCAGCAAAAAAAAAAAAAAAAAAAAAAAAAAAAAAAAAATCTCCGGAGCTGTTTCGGCGGCGGAAGGTGCAGAGCGGAGCTCGGGGAGATGCCGGAGGCTGCAGCAGGACACGCAGGAGCGCTGCTCAGGGAAGCTGCCGCCCGCCCCGGGGTGAATAACCTCACCCGCACGCGTGCCAGCCCCGAGCTCCCCTGGCACCCTCCTTCTCTTGATTTTTAGGGCACTGAGCCCTGGCGATGGGAGGCAGAAGGCTGGAAGTGAGGGCTCAGTGAGAGCAGGACGGATCGCACACCAGTGTGGGGGAGGAGAGGGGCGCAGGCACCCACACGGGCATCCCAGCTCTGAGGAGATGGTGGAAAACGAGCCCCGGGAGACTCCTGTGTCTCCCTACTTCCTAAAAAAGGAGTGGATAAGCCATTTGAAATCTCAAGCTGTGGTGGTCCCACGACCTCCTTCTCCATCTCCACCACATCTTCCTCACTCTGGGAAGCCTCACCCACCACTACTTTGCTAGGGGAAATTAGACCTGCTCCTCTCCATCCTTCAGCCAGTTCTCCACCCAAACCCTAAGGAGCACAAGCCTTGAAATCCCTCCCACCCCACCTCCACTGAACCGAGCACTGATCCATGCACACATTCCTCCCTGGGAATTGTCCCACTGGAGCCTCTCTTGCTGTGAGACAATCTGTGACTCCTCCAGGCTCTCAGCCCTGCCTTGCTGAGGACTCCTATCCCTGTCACAGGTGACCAAGTTGGCTCTCAGGAGCCTCCTCCATCAGCATGTCTTCAGGAGGTCACCACATCACAGGTGACACCCATCTGTCCGCTGTCCCGGCAGGGACACAGGCCCCAGGATGGAACGTCTGTGGCAAGAACAAGACTTTTCCTCCTGGATTGCTGGGCCGCAGGAGAGGAAAGATCTCCAAACCCTGCACCAACAAGCTGCCACAACACGCAATTTTCTGCTGAGAAGACCTCACAAAGTAAAACCTCTGAGGCAGTTTGCTCTTGCCCTTGTGTGAGCAGAGGGGGAACTGGCAGGTCCGGGCTGCTGCAGGGCCCTGAGGGGACGCAGTCGTGGTGAGCGAATTCCCGATCTCCTCGTGCCCACGCACGCTGTCCTGCACAATAAAATCGCTCTTTCTCCTCCTGGGCGTTCCCGCCCACCCAGCGCATTGCTGCATCCTGCCCCATTCCAGCTCCCCACCCCCTTTCCCGACTCCAGCCATGCCAAGCTGAGCAGGGCTCCCCACTTCGAGAGGAGATTCCCATTTTCCCCCAGCCTGTGGTGTCAAGGCATTTCCACAAGCTGGGGGACACAGCGTGGCCCTGCCTGTGGACAAACCCTGGCCTTTTTGGGGTGAACCAGATTGAGGAGGGGGTTCTGTTGCTGCTCCCTCCTGGCTCTGCAGCTGGATAATCCCATCTGATCGTGTTTCTCCTCCTGATTCTCCCAAGCAGGGATTGCCTGCTCCAGTCTCCATCCTCAGCATCAGTGTCCCTGCAGGGGCTCGGTCCTTGTCCCACTGCAGGACCCCGTTAGAATTTTAATGGTCCCCACACAGCACCTCACAGGTGACCCAGAAACCAGGACCCTGGCTCCTGTCTGCCCCAAAAGCAGCCAGCATTTGAGCCATGAATCCACACAACAGAGCTCTCCCTTCCAAGCAGGCTGGCCGTGGGGACAGAACCCTCGTGGGCTAAAGCCCCACTCCAAGGAGGCTCATGGCATGTCCACAGTCTGGGCTCTGCATCCTCTGTCCCATCCTGTGTGACCCCACCAGCCAAGGCAGTGGGGTCTGAGACACAGGACAGTCCAGCTGGAGCTCTGGGAGAGGCAGCTGCTTCTTTCTGCCTGCCCACCTCATCCAGCACCACCATTCCCTGCTCATTCTTCCCAGGGATCTCCTCGGGGCTTCCCTGAAGCCTTTGGAGGCTTCAGTCCCTCTCCAGGCATTGCCTGGAACCACTGGTGGCTTGGGAGGGAGGGGACAGAGCGACCGAGGAGAGGCTGGTGGGACAGAGCTGTCACCTGTCACCCTGTCCCCTGGCTGGCTCACGTTACCTCTGGTCTGCTCTTCTCCCGCACCTCCTCCGCAGCCACTGGAGCAAACATCACCCCACAACGATGAGAACACGTCCTTGTGGGGGCTCAGCCACCCTGACCCCGTGTGGCAGCTAAACGGGCTGGCCTGCCCAGATCAGGCTCCTCTTGGGATCTTCGCTTCGATGCTCAGGCTACAAATTGCTGTCGTGTCTGCAAAGCTGCTCCATCCCATCGTGTCAAGCTGAATCCTCAGCCGTACTTCGGCTTTTCAAACATGCCCAGCAGCTAATGGCCGTTCAACCACAGCCTGGTTTTGCTCTCTGAGCACAAAGAGCGTCTAAAAATATCCCTCTCTGATGCTGTCCTGCTCTGCTCCAACACCCCTGAAGATGCCCAGAGCAGTAACCAGCTTCCAGAAACGCAGCTCAGCCAGCAAAGCGATCCCAGCTGGAAGCAGGGATGTGTTTCTTCCTCCTCTCCTCACCCCTTTCTGCCAGCCAGGCGCTGGGACGTGCTGCCCGAGTGGCTCCATGTCCCCAGCCCGGCGTTATCTGGTGGCAGCAGCTGTGGAGCAGGGACGGGACACTCGTCATGAGGAGCAGCCACGCCGAGACGTCAGAGCTCCGGCGGTTCCCAGTACAGCCGTGGGGTTCAGCACGTTCAAATCCCAGCTACTGCCCACCGTGGGTGCTGGGCTCGGTGCCAGGTGACCTCTCTGGGTGTCCCCAGCCACAGCTGTGCCCTGTGGGGTCACGGTGAGAGGGTCCTGGGTCTCCTCTGAAAGTGTCCCTGCCCAATCCTGTCCCCTAAACCATCCTGTGATCCTTGCTCCATGCTGGAGCTGGGATCCTACAAGGAAACCCATCAAGGAGCGGTGTGGAGGGGGCAGAAATGTCATTTAACACCCCCACTATTTAATCACACCATAACACGCTGTCTCTTCCACCTGCAGCCAGCACAGCACCCAGAATTCCCTGCCATCCCACACCCCATCCCATACAGGAGGGAAGCTCCTCTTTCTGCTTCCATGGGGTTTTCATCCCCTGGAAATCCCAGCCTGGCATCCTCTGAGATGCCAGAGAACATCCCAGTGCCTGTCTGCCCATCCTCAGCCCCTCTCTGAGACCCTGCTGGGGTGAGCAGCCTGTCTCCAGCACACCTTCATCCCAAATTCCTGTCCCCATCTTCAGCCCCTCTCTGAGTTCCAGCCTGTCTCATCACAGCTTCATCCCAAGCTCCTGGGAAGTTTGGGAATGTTCCTGTCTGTGGGAAGCCATCAAGCAGCAGACTGCAGCATCAAGGATTGATTTTGGCTTGGTTTTCCAAACCTTTGGGCAAACTTCCTGCTCTGTCCATCCTTCCTGCTCTCCAGCCCACAAGGAGCAGATTTTTGCTGCCCTTCCCAGCCAGCACTGCTCACTTGGTCTTGTTTCCATCTTTTGTCAGCTCCAGGTTTTCCCCAGTTTTGCTGCCTCCTCACACCCAGCAATTTCCCACCCAACCTTTATCCTCCTCCAAAGGGTCCTTTCCAAAGGTCTGGAGGATCTGCACCCTCCCGGGGTGGTGGGACCTGGGCAGGGGACAGCTGGTGGTGGCAGGTCCCCATCCCTCAGGCATCTGCACCCCCAGAATGGAATGAGTCCCATTCAGGTGTGTGGGTGTCCCATGGAAAGCTTACTGGGGAGGCTGGGAGTGACTGGGAGCCAACTGTGGGCTTAGAGAGGAGAATCCAGTGGCCAACTGGGCTCTCTGGGAGTAACTGGAGCAGCTGGGAGTGACTGGGAGTAGGTGAGAGGGAGGGAGGAGTGACTGGTGGTGGGTGAGGGAGCAGATGTGGAATTTTGTGAGAGAATCCAGCAGGCATCTGGAATGAACTGGGAATGACTGGGAGGCAGCTGCAGGCCTAGAGAAGAGAATGCAGTGGGCAACTGGGATCTGCTGGGTGGAACTGGGAGCAATAACTGGGATCTGCTGGGTGGAACTGGAAGTACCTGGCAGTAACTGGGATCTGCTGGGTGAAACTGGGAACACCTGGCAGTAACTGGGACCTACTGGGTGAAATTGGAAGCAGTAACTGGGATCTGCTGGGGGTAACTGGAGCACCTGGCAGTAACTGGGATCTGCTGGGGGTAACTGGGATCTGCTGAGTGGGAGCACCTGGCAGTAATTGGGATCTGGTGGGGGTAATTGGGAGCAATAACTGGGATCTGCTGGGGGTAACTGGGAGCACCCGGCAGTAACTGGGATCTGCTGGGGGTAACTAGGATCTGCTGAATGGGAGCACCTGGCAGTAACTGGGATCTGCTGGGTGGAACTGGGAGTAGGTGAGGGACAATGAGGGATAACCGGGGGAGCTGAGGATGACTGGGCAGACGACATGGGGTTATGGGAGAGAGTCCAGCCGGCAACTGGGAGTTAGTGGGTGCAGCTGGGGGCAGGTGCAGGGCAGGCAGTTGAGACTGTGGCACAGCTGGATGTGACTGCGGCTAACTCCGGGCAGCTGTGGACAGCTGTGAGGCGCTGGAAGCAACTGGACCAGCCTGGAGGAACTGAGGAGGCCGGGGGAGACACTGGGAAATGGCCACGCCCCCGACAAAGCCACGCCCCTCACAGTGGCCACACCCCTGACCAAAGCCACGCCCCTCACAGTGGCCACGCCCCAACGATGGTCACGCCCCTCACGATGGTCACGCCCCCTGACTTAAGCCACGCCTCTCACAGTGGTCTTGCCCCCTCAAAATGGCCGTGCCCCTCAGTGGCCACGCCCCCTCACCGTAGCCACGTCAATCACACTGATCCCGCCCCTCTCAATGATAACGCCCCTCACAATGATAACGCCCCTCAATGATCGCGTCCCTCACAGTGATCCCGCCCCTCTCAATGGCCGTGCCCCTCACGGTGGCCACGCCCCTCAGAATGTTCACGCCCCTCACAATGATCCCGCCCCTCACACTGATCACGCCCCTCACAGTGATAACGCCTCTCACAATGATAACGTCCCTCACAACGATAACGTCCCTCACACTGATCCCGCCCCTCACTGATCCCGCCCCTCACAATGATAACGCCCCTCACAGTGATGGCGCCCCTCACAATGTTCACGTCCCTCACACTGATCCCGCCCCTCAATGATCCCGCCCCTCACACTGATCACGTCCCCTCGGCCGGCGGGTGTCGCGCTGTGATGACGTAAGCAGGAGCGCCGCCCGTCAGCCATGGCGAAGACCGTGGCCTATTTCTACGACCCGGACGTGGGGAACTTCCACTATGGTGCGAGCGCGGCCGGAGCAGCGGCGAGGAGGGCGGCGGAGCGGCGAGGCTGTGGCCCGGCCCGTCCTCCCCTCTCCCCATTCCTTCCCTTCTCCCCCCCGTTCCCCTTTCCCCTCCTCACCGCGCTGCTGCGGCTGCGGTGTCCGGCGGGCGGCGGCCGTTGTGCCCGCTGAGCCCCGTTAATGCCCGCGCCCTTCCGTTCCAGGCGCGGGGCACCCCATGAAGCCGCATCGCCTGGCGCTCACGCACAGCCTGGTGCTGCACTACGGCCTCTACAAGAAAATGATCGTAAGCCACGCGTGTCCGCGGCCGGGCGGGTTGGGGACAGGGGACACCGCTCGGAGCTCTGGGGTGTCCCAGGCTGAGCCCCCCGGGCCGGTGTGAGGGGCTGCCTTGCTGATGGGTGGCTGGCAGCGTTCAGGAATGGCTGCAGAGCTCACTTCTGTTGGTGCAGTTGGAGAGGATTCTGTTATAAATGAGGAATAAAGTCTCGATATTCAGCAAAATTTAGATTGGTTTATTTTATATAGACAGAGCAAGCAGTGCACTGGGGAAAACGTGAGGGGTCACTGCCCACTCCACACCCACCAACTTGGTTTGCAGCTCCCTTTTTATAGTCTGGTTTTCCTTGTAGTCATCAATAATTGTTATTGTTTTGTTGTAGTAATTCTGCAGGTGGTCAAAGAAACTTCCAAAATCCCGTGGGACAGCTCTTGGGACAATTGGTCTTGTAACCATCTGGTCTTGGTGGATAAAAAACAACAGAAGTGGGAATTCTGATCTTTAGCAGATAGTTTGTGATTGATTACACAAAGGCAGAAAATGATTCTGCAAAAAAAAACCTTTCAGACTATGGAAAACCCCTTTTTTTTCTTTTACAAATTGGTATACACAATATTCCTAACAGTGGGATTTAAACAGAGTGGGTTTAATCATATATTTACCTTTATCTAGGTCCATGTTCTTTTCTTATTTTAAGTATTCTGGATTATACAAACTCCACAACTTCTATGATTAGCACAAATCATTTTTCAATTGTCACAATTCCAAGGAGCTGGTGAGGTCAGGCAAATGTAGAGATGCTATTTATGAAAGTAATTTTCAGTCTTTAGACATCAGAAAAGTTTCTTTGATTAATATCATCCAGTGCAGAAATGCAGCCCTTGCAGGGACTGTGGGGAGCCTTTGCAGAGTTTCTTTGCCACATTTTTACTGTCACTGTGGATTTCCACCTGTAACTTCCCTGGAGTTGGACTTTTTCTTGAAGGAACAACCAAAAAAACATGTTCTGACCTAACACTTCAAAATGACAACTCCCTGCCTGAAGGAAGCAGTGGGCAGAGCTCTACATTTTTATTAAAATTCTCTTTTTTGGGTGGTTACATTTTCCACAAGGTGTCACTGGGAGGCTGAAAACCTCAGATACAACTTCATGCCCAAACAGCCAGGGGCTGGCAAAGTTAGGAGGAAATAAAATCAGGGATTTGGAGCAGCTGGGACTATAAAAATCCTGCTGATTTTGTGTTGTGGTTGCATTGTTTCTGCCTCCTTACAATAAAAGGCTGTGATCCTGTTGGGCTGGGTTTCCCTCTTCCCACCTTTCCCAGCTCAGCAACGTGGGTGGGATTGCTGGGAAGGTTTCAGTCTGTTTTTTTCCCCCCTCTTTCTGTTCCATTCCCATATCCCTGCTTTGAGAGGCATTTCTTCTCTCTTTCCATCAGCTTTGGTCTGGTTTGGTTTCATGAACCAAATTCCTGGGATCTCTGGCAGTAGCTCCTGCCTTCCCCCTCAGCAGCTGCTCCAAGGAGTTGCCTCATCCTTGTTGGAGTTTTCAGAGGCAGCAGAAAGCACCAAATTCCACAAATCCAGGTGGAAAACACCAGGAGGGGAGGAGATGGGCTTGTTTTGGTTTATTGTGGCTCTGAAAATGAGCAGCTTCCTGCTCAGCACAGAAAACAGGACTCTGGTTCAGTTTTCCTGAGGAATTTCCCTCCTGCCTGGCCTGTTATGTTAATGTTCTACTTTTTCTATCAAGTGATTGCTTTAAATGAGAGAAATTGGAAATCAGAGAAAAGATCTCTTTTGAATTGAATTTCATCTCCCAGTGGTGAGGTGTGTGCCCTAAATGCCAAACTGGCAAACCTGTGTTGTCACAAGATCCTGCATTTGAGTCCATCCACCTCCCTGACCATTCCCCTCCAATTTCCTTTCCAAAGGAAACAAAACTTCTGCAACTCTTCCATCTGTCTGGGAGGTTTCCCCAAATAATTTAGAGCCTGTCAGTAAATCTTACAGAAGGACCAGAACCATCCCTAGATCAAGGTTTGAAAATTGTGGAACAATCTTACAGAGGGACCAGAACCACCCCTAGATCAAGGTTTGAAAATTGTGGAACAATCTTACTGAGGGACCAGAACCACCCCTAGGTCAAGGTTCTAAAATTGTGGAAAATTGGTGACTGAGGAAGAAATGATCCCCCCAGAGAAGGGAGGTTTGTTCTGCTGCCCAAGCAGAGGAATGTGCCATGGGGTGGAAGAAATTTATGGGAAGAGCTGCAGTCAGGAGAGGCAGGAGGTGAATTTATGAAAGGAAAAAATGAAAGGAGAGCAGGTTTCATGGATTTAAAAGAGCACAAATACCAGTGTTTGCACGTTTTTATGTACCTCATGCAGGCCACTTGTCAGTTAGCTTGAGATTCCTTCCAGCCCAAGGAAATGGGAGTTTGGATGGGAAATAACTCCTGCTTTTGTCTCTGCCAGGTGTTCAAGCCCTACCAGGCCTCCCAGCACGACATGTGCCGCTTCCACTCCGAGGATTACATCGATTTCCTGCAGAGGGTGAGCCCCAACAACATGCAGGGCTTCACCAAGAGCCTCAATGCCTTCAACGTGGGTGATGACTGGTGAGTGCTCTGAAATGTCCCATTCCTCCCTTGGTTTGGAGCACAATGGGTCCTTCCTGTGTGGAGAAGGGGATGGAGCTATTAGTTTTTATTTAGTTTTTCTTCTCCAGTTAGAGTTGGGATTAAAAGCACCAGAGATGGAGTTTTGTGTTTGAACTCAGTTGTTTGTTAATTCTTATCTACAGCACAGTGAGTGCCACAGCCCTTTGATCTAACAAGCTAAAAATGAATAAATGGAGATTTATCTCCCTCATTACAAAGTCTTTTAAAGCTAAACAGTTCAATTAAAATTATTTTTGCTTTTGACTCAATGACTAAACACTTGTGACCTGCAGTGTGGCATTTTCTATCTAATTAAATAATGCTACTTAAACTTAAGAGGAAGAACAAGAAGGAAGAAAAACTAATGCCTTAAAACTTCTATCTTGTCTATATTCTAATAGACAATTAATAGAATAGAATATTTACATAGAGTATTTACTGTATTCTAAAACCTTAAATTCCAAACCTTTCACCATGTGATGTTATACACTTCTATTCAAACTGTAGAACATTTACTATATTCTAAAACCCTAAATTCCAAACCTTTCACCATGTGATATTTCACACTTCTGTTCACACTACCCATCAGTGATTCTAACTCTATTATTCAATTTTGGAAACTTTTTCCGAGGCCTCAGGTCCAAACTAGTGCTCCTCTGGGGATCAGTGTCTGACAGCACAGAAAGTTCAAAACTCTCAGTTTTCAGGGATCCAGCATGGAGCCTCCTGGATTCCTTTCTCTTCTCTGGATATGCTGTGTTCCTTTTTGGCTCTAGATTTGGGCTTGTTGGGTTGCAGGCTCTGCTTGTTCCAGTTCCTCTGGAATGTGGCAGCTGTCTTTGTTAAGAATTTGAGTGCTGCATCCAACTCTGGGGGACAAAGAATGTGGTGGAGCAAATCCAGAGAAGGCACCAGGATGATCAGAGGGATGGAGCAGCTCTGCTGGGGATTGTTTACTGGAGAAGGGAAGGGGTGACCTCATTGTGGCCTTGAATACCTGAAGGAGCTCCATGAGAGCTGGAGATGGACTGGAGTTAAGGGATGGAGGGACAGGATGCAGGGAATGGCACAGCTGGATGGGATTTTGGGCAGGAATTGTTCCCTGGCAGGGTGGGCAGGGCTGGCACAGGGTGCCCAGAGCAGCTGTGGCTGCCCCTGGATCCCTGGCAGTGCCCAAGGCCAGGCTGGACACTGGGGCTGGAGCAGCCTGGGATGGTGGAAGGTGTCCCTGGATGGGTGGAACTGGATGAACTTTTAAATTCCCTTGCAACCCCAGTCATTCCAGGATTGGGAGCTATCACAGCCCCCACTCTCCTGAGGCAGAGTCTCATGTCCCAGCTGTGTGAACATCCCAGCAGAGCTGCAGGACAGACTGACATGCTTTGGGAACAGTGAAGCCTTTTCAAGGCTGGTCTGGAAGCTTTGGGAATCATTATCCCATTCCCTGTGTTTCCCACTGAGTTTGCAGCCAGCTCACTCACCCTGCTGGACTCAGTGAGTTACAGACAGGCTCAGACTGATCCTGATCCCAAATTAACTCTTGCACAGAGAGCTGAGCTTTATTCTTGCTCAGGTTTGGGCAGTTTGATTCCTGGCTGTGCTCAGGAGAAGGGGCAGGAATGGGATGTTCAGGGTTTGAATGTGGTTTCTTTTTCAGCCCAGTGTTTCCAGGCCTCTTTGAATTCTGCTCTCGCTACACTGGGGCCTCCCTGCAGGGAGCAACACAGCTGAACAACAAGGTAAGGGGGCTGAGGTGCTGATCTTTTGGAGCCCAGCTGGAGCTTTGCAGGAGGAGGAAGAGCCAGGAGGGTGTTGTGGACCCCTGGGATGAACAGGTGGAAGTGGGAAGGAGGGCACAGGGTTGTTGTCACCATATTGTCACTTTAAACTCACTTCTCTTTCCTCTCTTAGATCTGTGACATTGCCATAAACTGGGCAGGGGGCCTCCATCATGCCAAGAAGTTTGAGGTAATGATGCAGATCTGTGGATTGCCCTGCCTTTGGGGCTGGGCTCTATGTTGATCTCACTCTGAAGCTGTTGGGGTTTCTCTCCCTCCAGGCTTCGGGATTTTGTTACGTCAATGACATCGTCATCGGCATCCTGGAGCTGCTCAAGTAAGGACAGGGCAGGGGCTGAGCTCTGCTGCCTGCTTTGGGCTTCCCCTCTGCTTTTTCTCTGTTTCCCTGCTTCATTTGCCTTTCTGCAATACAGGAAGCCCAAAAAATTTTTGTCCTGGCCTTATCTTTAAGGGTTTGAACATTGGAGCACCTGACCCCAGTTTTGTTGCAGGGAGCTTGAAGGATACAGAAAAGTTCTTCAATCCCATTTCAGGGGCTCCTGAGTCTCAGCCTTATTGTCACAGTGAGCCTTGTGTAGGTAAATGTAAGTTTTGGTTCACTAGAGGCACAAAAATGACTCAAATCTTTCTGGAGTTGTTTGAGCACCTTAAGAACAGGACTTGGGCTGCACAAGGGTGATCAGAGGACACTTGGTCTCCATAGAAAAGAGTCAGGTTATTTTTCATTTTAGAAAACAGAAAATAAATTCAGAATAAGAGGAAAAAGTTACAAAAATACCTTTAGCTACTTGAATCTATTTGAGATTTTTTAAAAAAATTTTTTTTGGCATTTCAGAATGCCTTCCTTGTGGCTGAACCTCAGGCATGTTGTCATGGAATGAAAAAGGATTTGGAGTTGATCAAACAATGGTTACTGCTGGCAAGTTTACTTGCTCTCCAAGTTAGATTTATGGGATGTACTGGGATTTCTTGTTCTGTTTGGAACTCCAGGATTTCCCTGGCTATCCCTGCACTCCCATTTCCCAATCCCATCCACCAGAGACCTCAAATACAGCTCAGTTACCCCTCATGGGATATGATTTGTGTCCCTATTTTTTTGCTGCCTGTTTCCAGGATCCTTTTCTGCAGCAGGTGACTACATTTGGAGTTTGCTTCTGTCTCTGTGTCTCTGGCTGCTTCTCCAGTGAATTTATCCCAGCCTGGAAGTTTTGGTGCTCACCAGCTGGGACACAGTGCTCCAGTTCTCACCTCCTCCATGCCAGCTTGCCTTTCATTTCCTGATTTGATTCAAATCACTGAAGCTCTTAAAGATTAACTATGAGCACATTGGAAAATAGAATCTGCAACTTTTGAACACCCAGTTTTGCAAACTTTTTGTTCTAGCACCCACCTTGCTTAAACGAGTTCTTTTCCAAGACATTTCTGTCTCCATCTAAAAACCTTTTTGTTCTAATACCCATTTCCAACCACCTCAGAAGAAAATGTTCTAAATATCAATTTCCAAGCACATCAAAGAAGATGTTTGGGTGTGCCTGACTCCAACCTTGGCTGTGTTCCCCAGGTATCACCCCCGTGTGCTGTACATCGACATCGATATCCACCATGGGGATGGGGTGCAGGAGGCTTTCTACCTGACAGATCGTGTCATGACAGTCTCATTTCACAAATATGGCAACTACTTCTTCCCTGGCACAGGTAGGTGTTTCATTTCTAGTGGGAACCTGCTTCAGAATCCCTTGGAAGCTGTGCTGGAGTAGAAAAGAGGAAATCACAAAATTCGAGCAGCGGGGGGAAATGGTAGGAAAGTGATAAGAGGGGAATAGAATGTAGTTACTTGTAAGAAAGGGGTTCTGATGAGGTGGAAAGACTCAGGCCAGCTTTTGCACAGCTCTGAGGTCCCAGGGGTGTTGTGACTGTCCTGTTCTGCAGGTGACATGTATGAGGTTGGTGCAGAGAGTGGTCGGTACTACTGTCTGAACGTGCCCCTCCGAGATGGCATCGATGACCAAAGTAGGTGTTCCCTCCCCTTTCCCCTTGGCCCCAGGGCTTTCCTGCTCCTTCTGCTCCAGAGCCATGACAAATCCACCTCTCTCTCCAAAGGTTATAAGCACCTCTTCCAGCCAGTCATTAACCAGGTGGTAGATTACTATCAGCCCACCTGCATAGTCCTGCAGGTAAGGCAGCAAAGCTCTGTGCACACATCCATGCCTTCAGAGGGCTCTGTCTGTGTTCCCTTCTGTCCCCTGGTGTGGATCTGGAGAGCAATGCCAACATTCCCTTGTTTTCTGTCCCCCAGTGTGGTGCTGATTCTCTGGGCTGTGACCGGTTGGGATGTTTTAACCTCAGTATAAGAGGCCATGGGTGAGTACAGCAGGGCTGGGCACAGAAAAACCACCTGAAGGGCTCTGAGGAGTCTCTGCTGTGAGGTTGGAGCTTTGGCTTTGGCCTGCCAGCAGTTTTTGGGTTGTTTTTTTTAACATTTGTGTGACTGGAGGGGGTTTGAGAATGAGGTGGTGAGGGAGAAGGAGGCCATGGAGATGCTCTTAGGGCTGGGAGAGCTGAGGGTGCTCACCTGGACAAGAGAAGGTTCCAGAGAGACCTCCAGGAGAGCTGGAGAGGGACTGGGGACAAGGGATGGAGGGACAGGACGCAGGGAATGGCACATTTGGATGGGATATTGGGCAGGAATTGTTCCCTGGCAGGGTGGGCAGGGCTGGCACAGGGTGCCCAGAGCAGCTGTGGCTGCCCCTGGATCCCTGGCAGTACCCAAGGCCAGGCTGGAGCAGCCTGGGACAGTTGAAAGTGTCCCTGCCATGGCAGGGGGGTGAAATGAGATGAACCTCAAGGTCCTTCCCACCCCACCTGTGATGGTGATTCCTGGGTGGAAGCTCTGGGTGTATCACACCAACCATGACAGTGGTGGAGTTCAGGGGGTATTTCTGACACCTGAACCTGTGCTGCAGTTTGCAGCTCTGGCATTTTCCTGTTTGGGGTTTGCAGGGAGTGTGTGGAGTACGTGAAGAGCTTCAACATCCCCTTGCTGGTGCTGGGAGGAGGAGGTTACACAGTCAGGAACGTGGCACGCTGCTGGTGAGTCCTGTGCCTGCTGAGGGGCAGCTCTCTGGGATTTATCCCTGCATTTCCCATGTCCCTTTCCATGAGCTGAGCTCCTCTTTTCCACATTTTCAGGACTTATGAAACATCCTTGCTTGTAGATGAACCAATCAGTGACGAGCTCCCATACAGTGGTAAGTTGGAGTTGCCTTTTTTCCTCATGAGCTCTGCAGAAATTTTTGGGATGTTCTATTCTGCATTACCAAAGTGTCAGCCCTTCCTGACCTTGGAGATGGCCTCAGCCATGCCTGGAAGTATCCAAGTCTAGGCTGGATGGGGTTTGGTTTAGTGGTGTGATCTCTCTTGCTGGGCAGACACAGCCCTGTGTATCTGCTGTGATTTCATTTGCACCATTTCCTGTTTGCTCTGTTGTTTTCTCTGATCCCTTGCACTCAGAGTTGAATATCTCTGTGCATTTTAAGCTCTGCTCTCTCCCAGGCAGGTGGGAGGGTGATCTCTGCTCTCTGCACAGCTCCTGGCCCCTCTGGGCTCTAACTCTGCCTCTTCCATCTCAGAGTATTTTGAATACTTCGCTCCAGACTTCACCCTTCACCCCGATGTCAGCACGAGGATTGAGAATCAGAACTCCAGGCAGGTGAGCTGCAATATCAGCTTTGAATTCCCAAAACCCTGTGGTTGATGCTCTGTCCTGTGTGTCAGGAGAATTAAGCCATAAGCACCAGAGGTTTATGTCCAAAAAAAGGAGACAGAGGAGTCCTTTTACTTTATTCCAATAAAAGGAGAGGCCATGGGACATTCTCCTGGGATCTCTCAGATTTTTGGAGGATGCAGCCTCCTTGTTATCCTAATTTTCCCTCTCTCTTTCCCTATTGGCTTGAGAGGTACAGAATTCCCAGAACACCTGATACCTAAGATTCCCCTCTAATATATAACCTTTTTGACTTTTAATTCTTATGGAATTTATGTTTTTTTTTTCCCCCATTATTTCTTTCATCTTTCAATATCTAATTTCATTTACCAGCAAACCTACAATTTGTTCACTGTGAAACCAGCTGGAGATCAAGGCAAAAAAACAATGAAAAACAACAACTGGGTTGTCTCACTGTTCCCTTTGTGCTTGAGTGTCAATAATTGAATTCACTCCCCAACCTCCTCTGCTCTGATAAGTGAATTTAGCACAAATTTGTTGCTCTTGGCCACCACAGCGGTGATGCAGGGAGGTGACAGAGCTGTGACACATCCCAGTGTGGTGATGGCTGTGTTTTATCCCTGCAGTACCTGGATCAGATCAGGCAGACCATCTTTGAGAACCTGAAGATGCTGAACCACGCTCCCAGCGTGCAGATCCACGACGTCCCCTCCGACCTGCTCAGCTACGACCGCACGGACGAGCCCGACCCCGAGGAGAGGGGCTCTGAGGAGAACTACAACAGGTGCCACAGCTTCTTCTGCAGCAGTGGGCTTCCCTTTCTGTCCCTGGGAGGGCATACAGAGGAGTCCATCCAAGTTCTAGAACCAGAATCCCAGAATTTGGGGTGGGAAGGGACCTTAAAGCCCATCTCGTGGGCAGGGAAGTCACTTCTGGTGAAGTCACTTCTGAGTCTCTGGTTTTGCCCAAGGAGCTGCTGTGGTCTCCTAATGTGCCATTCCCTCAGGCCCCAAGGGTTCCAGGTCTCTGTCTCCTCCCTGACAGGGATTTCTCTTCCCCCAGGCCTGAAGCTCCCAACGAGTTCTACGACGGTGACCACGACAATGACAAAGAGAGCGACGTGGAGATCTGAGGGCTCTGCCCTGTCCTCCAGATGCTTGGAGCACATAACTGAGCCCCCAGGAGCCAGTTTAGCCCTCTCTTCATCTTAGACTGCACATGGTGGCAGCAGAGACAGCACCACTGCAGGCTCCTGCCACCTGGAGAGGCACAGAGGTGACGTGTGCTCCTTCCTTGTCACCACATCACGGTTCTGGCTGTCACCACCGTGGGAATGGAACCATGCTGAGTCCTGGCTGGCAGCTTTGGGACTGCCCTCAGAGCCTGAGCCACGCTCCCTGACTCCCCTGCAGGCTCCTGCCTGCCAGCTGGGAGCTGGAGCAGCTGTGCCTACGATCTCTGCCTCTCTGCAGCAGCTGGGGATCCATCCTGCTGTCCCTGACCTCCACTCAGGTACCACCCCACTGTCCTCTGCAGCCTGCACTCAGAGCTGCTCCTCATGGCCCTTCCAAGCAGCTGGTGCTCCACAGCTCCAGGAATTATTGGAGAAGACAGACTAGCTGTGGGGTAGGGGTCAGGATGTCCATGGAGCAGGGAGCAATGGGATGGAAGGATGTGTGCAGAGCACAGGCTCGTTCCTCCCCCCCCACAGCCAGATCTGCATTCACAAACGAGTTCTGCAGCACTTTGCTGAGTTGGACACAACCTCCCTGTTGTGGTTATTCCTTGGGAGGTTTAAATCCCTGTGGGACAGAGGTTTGGCTTCCCAGGTCAGTGCTTAGTGTGTCCTGCACCTCCAGTGTAGCTTCCAGCTGTGTTTCCCAAGGTCACACATGGTCCTGCTGTGTGCAGCAGGAGATCTGGGCTGTTCCTCTGAGAGGAAACAGGATCTGTACCCAGCAGATGTTGCTCTGCTGCTGGGTGAGGGAAGCTGCTTCCCCCAGGTGCTCTGTTCCTGCCCTCACCCAGCAGAGGTTTCTCTTGGCCATCCCTGCAATCCCAGATTTGGCTGCTCCTTCTCCCAAGTCTCACCTGGTACCTGTGGTGTTTGGGGAGGTGGGGCTGGGTTCAGCCTCTGTCTGTGCGGTTCTGTTTGTTTACTGATGTCTTTGAACATTAAACAAGAGGCAGTATTTTTCTTACCTGACCTGTTGTTGATCTGTTTAATCCCCACACCTTTTTGGCTCCTCTTCTCCCAAGGGTGGAGCATGGCTCTGGCAGGGCAGTGTCACCCACTGTCTGAAGGAATGGAGGGAATTCTTCTCCTCAGAGTAAATGCTGGTGAGTTTTTGGCATCACTGCATACAAGTGAGGTGGACACTCCTGTTATGCCTCTCAGTCCAGCAAAAGCTTTGCAGAGATGATTGAGGAAATCTTTCCTGCAGTTATTTTAAATGCCATGATTTCTGTGAGTTTATAACACCCTCTGCACTTTGCACTATCACTGTCCCAAAGCCCTTTTGAGGACTGTTCTCTGGTTCTTATCAGTAAAACATGAAGCAGGCAGAATGGTGCCCAGAGAAATCCCTCAGAAATAAATTGTGATAGAATTAGACTGGAGGTGGAGCAGGATGAACAAAGGTCTAACACAGCTCCTGTGTGAGGAAGGATCTGGTGGATCAGGATCCTTGAGCTGGGAAAAGCAGCATCATGTCATAACCATGGGTGTCAGAGGGGGCTTATCCAATACAAATACACTACACAGAATACAAAAGCAGGGATTTCACCAGGAGTGCCAGGACACAGGGAATGGCATCCCAGAGGGCAGGGCTGGATGGGATATTGGGCAGGAATTCCTCCCTGGGAGGGTGGGGAGGCCCTGGCACAGGATGTCCAGAGAAGCTGTGGCTGCCCCAAGCCTGGAAATATCCCTGATGGAAGGATAGTTACACCAACATCCTGATGGAATTGATACTTACACCTGCAACAGGCTGAATTCTGTTCCAGGGCCCTGTGCAGAGCTGTGCTTGGACACCAGGTGGCAGCTGGATCTCTGGAATTCTATGGAGGCTCCACAGCCCTGCTGCTCCTCTGTGTGCAGAAGCTGCACCCCAGGCTGAGGTTTTGGGGTGGGAGCAGAGTCCTGGCTGTGCTCTCAGGAGGGCTGGGGGTTCTGGGGCACAGGAGCAGGGTTTGCACCTCTGTGATTTCCCTGTCTGAGCTGCCACCAGCCCAGCAAACCCCTTGGCACCAGGAATGTGGCCAGGCTGGCACTGCCCTTTCTCCACAGAATCTCCCAGGGATTCATTCCTTCCTGGGCAGCAATGAAGGTTCTGTCTTCATTTCTCATAAAGAATCACATAAAATGCACTTTTTTTTTTTTTTTTTTTTTTCCCTGCTTTAGCTGACTCTGTCCTGGCTGTCTTGGTCCCACAGCCCCAAAATGCAGCAACCCCAAGTTAAGGAACTCACTGCAACCTCTCCTGGAGCTCAGGCTGTTGCACAGGAGTGGATTGTGCACCCCTGTGCACAGGAAATGGGGATGAGAACATCCCTGTTCTGGGTGCTCCCCAGTGCCTGCTTTCCCTGTGGAAGACACCCAGCACACACTGGCACTGACAGGAGCTGATTTGGGGATGTGCTGCCCAGCCAGGTGTGGCTTTCACCCCCTAAACCCTGTTCCTCACCTCCCTCGTGCCAGGAGCCCAGTGAATCAGGAGGATCAGGTGGTGTCCCATTCCCAGGATAAGTACAGCCATGGGGTGTCATCTCCTCCCTTCTCTGATCTTTTAGGGATTGAGAGTCTGGGGATACAAAAGTGCTTTGAAATAATCTCTGTGCTGAGCAAAGAGGGAGCTTGGCAGGCACTGACCCACCTGAGTGTCCTGATTGGATTTTCTGTTAACCAAATTCCAGAGGTGGACGTGTCCATGGCACTTGGAGTGAGATTTGATTCCTCCTGGGGCAGAATTATCCTGCAGGAAGGAAAGGCAGAGGTGGTTCCTGAAGGGCTGTGCTGCTGTGTGGGACAGGTTGGTGACAATTCAGGTCCTGCAGCAGAGCAGGGGGGTGCCAGGGCACTGCAGAGCCCAGCAGGGACAGCTTGGTGGCCTGGCTGTCACCAGGAGCAGGTGACAGGAGCAGGGTTTGCTCCTGCTGCACAGCTGGGCCCTGCCTGTGGGAACACCTGGCCTAACAAATTAATTAATTAATACTCTCAGCATTACCCCACCACCTGCACTGTGCATTTCCTCTGCCTTCTTCCAGTGTAAAACCCTTCTTCTTCCTCCTGTCATGATAAAAATCTCTCTCCACCTCTCTTACCAGCCCCTTTAAATGTGGGGGTCCCCCCACAGCCCCCCCAGTCTGATGTCACTGGGAAAAATTATTTCTGGAAGTCAGTGACCCCTTGGGTCAGATCCAGGATGGATTTAACTCCTGACTGTATTTTTCTTTATCTTTATTTTTTTGCTAGGGTCAGGATTGAATGCACAAGAGACTTTTGAATGCACAAAAATAAAGGTATTTTTTGTTTGGACTCAGATGTTTATTAATTCTTATTTATGTTACAGTGAGTTCTACAGCACTTTTACCTATCAAGCTAAAAATGGGGATTTATCTCTTGCTTTACAAGGCCTTTCAAGGCCAAACTGTCCAGTTAAGAACAGATACCTCAATTATTTTTACTTTTAACCTAATAACCAATCACCCATGACCCACAATGCAGATTTTTCTTTCCAGTCACACAATATCACCTAAACCCATGAAGAAGAATGTGAAGAAGGATAAAACCTCCACCCTAAAACCTCCCTCTTGCTTTCTGTATATTAGTATATTCTAAAACCTTAAATTCTCAATTTTTCACCATATTACACACTTCTATTCAAACTACACACCAGTGATCCTAATTCCATCACTCAATTTTGGAAACCTTCAAAAGGTCAAATGCAGTGCTCTCCTGGGGGTCAGTGCCAGCCAGCACAGAAAGTCCAAAATTCCCAATTTCCAGGTTTCCCACACCTGACACAAGGGCCTGGAGGTGCCCTTAGTGGGCAGAGGGATTTTATTCACCCAAACTGGGGTCAGGGCTCTGAGCAACCCATGAGGACCCAAATCAAAGTTTCTCTTGATACTGAGGCTTTGGGGCTTCCTGCCAGTGCTGGGGACCAGTCCCAAAATTCCTGTTGCTGGTTCTTCCCATGCCCTCAGATTCCCAGGATACTCTGACATCCCTTCCTCTTGCCCACAGGTGTCTGGGTCAGGCATCTGGACCTTCTCTAGCCAAAACCTCCCTCCCTTTCCTTGTCCCTGCCAGTGTCCCCAGCTCTGTCACCTCAGAGGCCTTTGGGGCTCTGCAGTGGTGGCTCCTCTCATCCTCCCTCTGTTCCTGGTGTGCCAACATTGGCTGAGCAAACAGGGGCAGAACCTTCTCTCTCCCTCTGGAATATTCTCAGGAATAAAGGAGAAATCTGTCCACAAACCAGGAGCTGGTAAATCCAAAAGTTTCTCCTGAGGAGAGGGAACAGGGTCCTTCCTGCATCACAGGATGAATTTGATTCAAGGGGTTCTCTGGAGGGCTCAGATCTCTTCCTCCTGCCTCAATCCAAAAGTTAGGGATTGCTCAGGGAATTTTGCAGTCAAGTTGGAGTCCCTGCATTGTCCCAGCTCCTCTCTCAGCATGAGCTCCCTTCTCAGGTGTTTAACCAGCCTTTTGAAAATTCTCTCTTTAAATAAATCAGGATTTAGCTGGTAGGAGCTGGTGGCTCTCATCCCTTCCCCTTCTCCCTGCTCTTGCCTCCTCATTTCTCCTGGAGTGGTGCTGGGGACACACACACAGCACCAGGGTGTCACTGCTGGGAAATGAATGTGCTTTGCTTTCTGGAGGAGCCTGTTTGGAGAACTTTGTGCCTGGACCCTGTGAAAGGATTTCTGCAGGATGTGTGAGGTACCTGCTCCCTGTGAGCCCCGGGACAGGGATCTGGGGCTGTTCCCTGGAATTCCTGGAAGCTGAACTCACTCCTAACCTCACACACACAGTCTGTAGGCACAGGTAAGGTGCTGGCTGCTCTGGGAAGTGTTTATACATTCCCTGACTCCCCCTGTGTTTATCAGAGCCAGGAGGGACCTTCCCACCTCACAAACTTTGTGCAGCACAGCTGAGATGTGCAGCAGATATTTACACCTCACACTGGGCAGTGCTGGGGCCTGCTTGACTCCTGATGTTTTAGGGCCAGCAGCTCTTTTCCTGCCGTGTCAGCACCATCCCTGTGCTCCAGCCGCAGCAGCCATCCTGCTCCAGGTGCTCTCCTGGCTGGGAGTGGCACTTTCAACAGGGGGTGTGGGGAGAAGTGAGTGGAGCTGAGGCTGTGTCCAATTCAGGGATGGATTTTTGGGACTGAGGAGTTGCTGTCGCTGTCCCCATCACTCTGTCACTGTCCCCATCGCTCTGCCACTGCAGTGGTGCCAGTCCCCTGCCAGCCCTCACTTTTTGGGGAGCTGCAGGTGCCACCTGCGCCCAGCCCTGGGCTGCAGCTCCTGCCTGTCCCAGGCTGCTGCCACTGCCAGGAGCACTCGGGGTGTTACTGGTGGGATGCCTGGGGAGCACTGGGAGGCACTGGGAGGCACTGGGAGCCAGGCCATGCCCGCAGAACCCACCCCACTCCCCCAGAGTGTTCTCACTGGGGCATCACCACTCAGGAGTGATTTTTGGGTTCAATTTAAACTTTGAGCAGCCCCTTCCTGAACCCTGAGCTAGGCTAAGCACTCCCGGAGGAGATCCCTGCCTTTGTGCGGGTGCCGGGGGTGTCCAGGCCGTGCCCCCGGGCGGTGTCCCCGCTGTCCCCCCGCTGTCCCGGTGTCGCTGCAGTGTCGCGTTCAGCCGCCAGGTGTGCGCAGTTGAGCCGCGCTGGCGCCGCGCCCGGGATGAGCTCAGCGCGCCGGGATTGGGAGCCGGGATCAGCTGCTGCCCTGACGCGGAGCTGACGCGGCCCCGCATCCTCCCCTGCATCCCCCCCGCATCCCCCCCGCTCCCCCCGCGACCTCCTTTCCAGACAAAGACGGGAAGTGCTGCCTGCGTGCGCATCCCTCCCTCCATCCCCCCCTTCTCCTTCCTCCCCTCCCTCCGCCCCCCCGAACCTGGAAAAAACAGCTCAGCTCCTATTTCAAGGAGCTTTTGTCCTCCCAAATCGCTTTCTTTGGGATATTTGTCTTTCTTTCTTCTGTCTGTGACGGGAACATAATTGGGGAGCGGGTCTCCATCTGCTGCGGGGGAAAAGGGGGGAGCACACAAAGCAGCATCCCCGGATTTTGGGGTGACGGAGAGTTTGGGGAGCGGGGATTTGCGGGTTTTGTGCCGTGAAATGGGTCAGGGATCAGGGACTGTGCATTGTGGGGCTGCCCCATCTCTCCCCAAATCCTGCGTTCCCCAGCTGTCCCCGTGTCCTGCCCAGCCGGGGCCACCCCGCTGGGCCATTTGTGCTCTCCCAAAATTCCCAGGCTGAGTCACAGGGAATAGAGCAGGGCTCGGAGCCCCAGGAACAGCTTTTGCAAATTTTTCAGTCCCCCATTGCTCATGGGATGAGCTGTCCTGGCATCTCCCCAAATCCCCCTTCCCTGTCCCTGTGCCACCCTCACTTGTACCCTGCCAGGCAGGGGGACGTGCCCCTATTACATTCATATTTCATTTACATTTTCATATTTATATTTTCATATTTATATTTTCATTTATATTTACATGTCTATATTTTCATTTATATTTTCACTTTTATATTTTCAGTTTTATATTTACATTTATAATTTATATACATACATACATACATACATACATATATATATATATATATATATATATATATATCCTGAGTGTCCTCCACTCCATTGACTCCTAGGCCTCACCTCAGAGCTCAGCCTCACCCTGATCCCACAAAAAGCTCTTTTCTCTCCCAAAAAAGGCCCCTGGAGGTATTTTTGCAGTTATATAAATTATAGAAGTTATATAAGGCTTTTCCCTGTGCAGCTTTGCAGGGGGGTGAGAGCTGGTAACAAAAAAAGAAAAAGAAAAAAAAATCGAGATCCTGGATTTTTTTGTGGTTTTTCACCTCCTTGTTGAGTGATGCCTTTTGGTTCTTTTTTAACTGATTTTGGGAAAATATTTTGCAGGATTTAATTGGGAATTTCAGCCTCAGGCTATCAGGAATTTGGCCCTAAATGGGGTCACCTCATTTCAGATGAGGGCTGACTCTCCCTCATATCCAGCTTTAACTCTTTCTCCCACCCCATGAGAAAAAACACCAAGTTTTGGGAGTTCATCCTAACATTGAACAGTGAAAAAATGAAAATTGAAGTTATTTTCAAACCTGGAAAATTATATAATTGTGTGGGGCACTGGTATTAATTTTTAGGAGCTGTAAGTATGAAATATGTTGATCTTTATACAAATTTCTGTCATTTTTCTGAGGATTTTGAATGTAACACAGCAAGGAAAATAGAAGTGTAAAAGGGGAGGGAGAGACAACCAGGGGAGTTCAGGGGTGACAATGCCACTGAAAAATTTTAAACAAAAATAATTTCAGCCTCAGATCCAGCAGGATTTGGCCCTAAATGGGGTCACCTCATTTCAGGTGAGGGCTGATTCTCCCTCATATCCATCTTTAACCCTTTTCCCATCCCATGAGAGAAAACACCAAGTTTTGGGTGCCCATCCTAACATGGAACTTTTTTAAAAAATGAAAATTGAAGGTTTTTTCAAACCTGGAAGATTATATAATCGTGTGGGGCACTGGCATTAATTTTTAGGAGCTGTGAGTGTGAAATTGTTGATTTTAATACAAATTGCTGTCATTTTCCTGAAGGTTTTGAGTGTAACACAGCAAGGAAAATAGAAGTGTAAAAGGGGAGACAACCAGGGGGTGACAAAGGAACTGAAAATTTTTAAACAAAAATAATTTCAGCCTCAGATCCAGCAGGATTTGGCCCTACCCTGAGTCTTAGTTTAAAACTTGGATATTCAGGGAGCAGCTTGCAGGGTTTTCCAGGTATCCTTTCATCCCTAAACCTTTCCTGGGGACCACAGCTGGTCACCCCATTTCAGGTGAGTGCTGGTCCTCCCTTTACATCCATCTTTAACCATTTTTGTCAAACCATGAGAGAAAAATAACAAGTTTTGGGTGCTCATCCTAACTTGGAACTTCAAATAAATTAAATTTAATGGGTTTTTTCAAACCTGAAAAATTCTATAATTGTGTGTCACCCTGATAATAATTTTTAGGAGCTGTGTGTGTGAAATATTTTGATTTTAATACAAAATACTGTTCTTTTTTTTGATTATTTTGAATGTAAAACAGCAAGGAAAATAAAAGTGTAAAATAGATGGCAGGGAGAGACAATTAGGAGAACCCAGTGGCTCACAAGTTTGCTGAAGCTTTTTAATCAAATAATTTCTCTATCCCAAGATTTTTAATCACCCAGTTAGTGAAATTTGGGGGTTTTTTGCTGCCTGGAGCCTGTGGGGCTGGAGCAGGGCTGGCGAGCTCCTTGCCCCCCCCAGGCTCATCCAGCAGCAGAGGGTGCTCATGCACTGCTGAGCAAATTCTCCTCTCTCAGCCATCTTAGGGAAATGTTTCCCTTCCCTGCAGGCTCCATTTTATGCTCCTGACGCAGAAAATAAAAAGGTCAGCGCGGGGAGGGGAGGGAGGATGAGCTGGGTGTGCTGAGGCAGAGCTTGGCTGTGGTTTTTGGGGTGCCAGGGCGGGATGTGGGGCGGGAGAGGGGGGTCTGGTACCCGGGGGGATGCAGGGGAGGGCAGGACTGGCATGGGGGAGGTGGAATTGCAGCTGAAATGATGCCTGGAGCTCCCCTGGAGCCCCCAGGGATGGGTGGTGCCCCCTCCCTCCATCCCTGCATCCCTCCCTGCCCCAGGATGCTGCACTGGTACCCAGGGGGATGCAGGGGAGGGAAGGAGGGAGGGCAGGACTGGCATGGGGGGAGACGGAATTGGAGCTGAAATGATGCCCGGAGTCCCCCTGAAGCCCTCCTGAAGCATCCCTGGGGTCCCCAGGGATGGGTCGTGCCCCCTCCCTCCATCCCTGCATCCCTCCCTGCCCCAGGATGCTGCACTGGTACCCAGGGGGATGCAGGGGAGGGAGGGAGGGAGGGCAGGACTGGCATGGGGGAGGTGGAATGATGCCTGGAGCCCCCTTGGACCCCCCTGGAGCACTCCTGGGGTCTTCAGAGATGGGTGGTGCCCCCTTCTCTGCATCCCTTCATCCCTCTCTACCCCAGGATGCTGCACTGGTACCCAGGGGGATGCAGGGAGGTGGGGGTGCAGGGCAGGGAGGGCAGGATTGGCATGGGGGGAGATGGAATTGCAGCTGAAATGATGGCTTGGGACCCCCTGGAGCCCTCCTGGAGACCCCCTGGAGCCCCCAGGGATTGGTGGTTCCCCCTCCCTCCATCCCTGCATCCCTCCCTGCTCCAGGATTCTGCAGTGGTACCCAGGGGGATGCAGGGGAGGGAGGGAGGGCAGGACTGGCATGGGGGGAGGTTGAACTGCAGCTGAAATGATGGCTTGGGACCCCCTGGAGCCCCCAGGGATGGGTCGTGCCCCCTCCCTCCATCCCTGCATCCCTCCCTGCCCCAGGATGCTGCAGCTGCAATGTTGCTTTTTTTAAGCCCTGTCTCCACAGGAGGCTGAGCAGAGCCCCCCCAGCTGCCTGGAAGCAGGATGGAGCTCAGGATGGAGCTCAGGATGGAGCTCAGGATGGAGCTCAGGATGGAGCTCAGGATGGGGCTCAGGATGGAGCTCAGGATGGAGCTCAGGATGAAGCTCAGCTTTCAGCCCTTGCCAGGCTCCCCAGCCCACAGGGACTTTCCTGTTTTTCATTGTTCGGGACACTGAGATCTGTCCTTGTTCTTTTTTCCCTTCCTGCCTGTGCACGTTCAGGAGGCCCCAAACCCACGACCAGCAGCTCCTGGCAGCAGCAGCACCTTTCCCAGCTGCGTGGAGAGTCCCAGGAGAGCTGCCAGCGCTGCTATTGAGCAATTATTGCCATCATCCCTTTTTTTGGTTACTCGTTGCTGCATCCTCTGTGCAGTGCTGAGGGCTGAGCAGGCACTCCCCAGTCTGGATATGAAGCACCCCAGGGATCCAAACTTTTCCTGTCTGCTCACCCCATTTCAGGTGGAAGCTGGTTCTCCCTTTTTATCCATCCTCAACCATTTCCCAGCTTCACTCAGCCCAGGGATGCTCAGAGGTGCTGTCCTGGCCTGTCTGTGCCCTGTGATGAGCACAGCATGTCTCTCCCTTCCACGAGGGGTCTCTGAATTTCCAGAAGTTCACTGGGACTGTCTGTGTGCTTTCCAGGATCAGGAGAGCAGTTTAAGGGTTTGGGGAGGGTTTTTTTGAGACCCGAAGTGCTGGGCCCTCACTTTTACAGGAATGTGCACAGAGATAATCACTGGTGTCAGTGCATCCAACAGATTTCCAGCCAGCCCGAGCTGCCAGCTCCAAAAGCTGCCCCAGGTGTGGATTAAATAGTTCCGAATCTGGGCCAAGTCCATCAGCAAATGTGAGAGAGCTGATTTGAGTCCAGGCTGTGCTCAGGCAGCTCATCCCTCCGAGCCAGGGAGGGGGAGACTCCCTGTGGGACCATCCCCACCGCACCCTGCCTGTCCTTGTGCCCATCCTACACCCGCTTCACCCCCAAATTCTTGTATTCCTTTCTTTAAAACCCGATTTCGCAGCGCGGTGGAGCTTTAGGGTCAATTTTCACCCAGCTGCTCCATCCCTGGCGGGGGGGGTGAGGGGCGAGGGGATAGAAACCAAAGATCACAAGAACCTCTGTGGTTTCTGGGCGCCCTCGCATCAATCAGAGCCACTTCTCCTTTAAGCATCCCGAGCTAAAGCCGCCTTTGTGCGGCTGCCTGGATGGAAATAGGTCAGCGACGGCGGAGCGGCGGCCCCGGGCGCCGGGAGGGCGGCGAGGGAGGCTCGGGCAGGCGGCGCAGCCATAGGGCAGCTCCGGGCAGGGATGCTCGCCCTCCGCTGCCTTGTTGCTGGGCAGGAGCGGCTCCCCCCTGCCCACCTCTCACCCAGCACTCTTACAATCCACCCCTCTTCCCATGTTAGTTTTTTTGGGATTGCCTAAAAGCAGAGGTGGGATAAAATAAAAGAAATAAAAAGCAGATTTGTTTATTGGAGGGTCTCCCCACCCGAAAATGGGTGATGGGTTTTCACGCTCTCATAAGTTTGGTTTATTTGTGTATTAGGGGTTAAAAAGTGATTTACCCCCCAAGTTTCCTCGCTTTTATTTACATTTCTTGTGGTGCTTTGCAGGCTACCTAGAACAGAGCTAAAGGAATAAAGCAGGGATTTCTTAAAATCCTTCAAAGGATTCACCTTGGGCAGTGCAGGAGCCCGGCCAGGATGGACCCAGAGTCACGAATTTTCACACTTTAATAAAGTTTGGTCCATTTCCGTGTTGGGGTTCATTGTCCAGCTCCAGGTTCTGCAGTCCCACCCTCCCAGATTCTCTCCTCAATTTGCTGGTTTTTGCACTTTTTGGGCTGAAGCTGCAGCATGTCCTTGGTTCTGGGGCTGGAAAATTATTTTTTTTTTTTTAACTAAACTTCTTATGAAGTTCAGAGTTATTTACTAACACCGTACAGAATTTGTAAAATATGAAAGCTCAACATTAAGGCATCTGTGCCTGAGGCAGTGTCCTTGATTCCCAGCCTGGAGAGGAATTCTTGTGTCTGACCAAAACGGGACAGCAGCAGCTCACACTCGAGATGGAATTTAAAGTTATGCATCAAGAATTACAGGATTGCAAACAGATGAAAAATAGAAAAGCTAAAATCCTAAGGCATCATTGCTATTTTGGAGACACCCCCTAAATTTATCAGTCCGTTGCATATTCATAAGCTCATCATATATTTTTAAATATTTTATAAACTATTTTTCATATTCCAGGAACTGTTTTACGTGGTCATTTCTTTTTTAGAGCATGCGTGTTTTTCGGCTGCAGTTTTAATTTATTTTTAATCAGTTTTCATTTGGGCTGTGGTTTTAAATTTTTACAGATGGTTGGTGCTGGTAATTGGGATATCAGTAGTGGGTGTTTTTACTGGGTGTTGTTTAACCAAACAGGTAATTCACTTACAACAAAGACCCTTTATTAGCTCTTTATCACTAAATGCCCTTCCTTTGGTAAATTTAAAAATATTCATGTTTCAGTCATTTATTTCAGTGTTTTCAGTTTATGTTATTCCTAAAGAAAACTTAAAAATCTATTTCAACACCACACATAAAGTATTTACCCTAATATTAAAAGCCAATACCATAATATGTATTTATATAATATTTTGCTTTATTCTTTGTCTCTTATTAAACGTTTTTAAAATCTCCCCAGCAAGCAAACCTCGTTTTTCACACACGCACGAATTCATCCTCAGAGTCTGGTGATGCGGTGAGCAACGACAACAGGAAAAAATTAATTTTTCAGACGTGGCGAGGAGGGATAAAGAGGAAAAAACGAGAAGGGAAAACTCCCCAGTGGCCACCTGGGCTGAGAAACAGGAGCGTCCCTCAATAATTCAAATTTCCAGAGCGCCAAGGAACCCCCGGGTCCTTCTCGGAACTTTCCCGTTGTCAATCCAGGCTCTAATTAGGACCAGACTAATTACCTGTTAATCCCAGCCCTGCTCAGCCCTGGGTGATGTCAGAGCTCGTTTTAATGCCCCTTGTCCCCTCTTGTTGTCGTCTGAGTCAGAGCACAAAGAAAGGGCAGGAAAAGGGAGAGGGGCGTTAATTAACTCAATTAACTCCTCTAATCGCTGATTTGGAGATAAGGTTTAGGGATCTGCAGTTTAGGGCACTGTGCTGGCCCAAAGTTAGTTTTTTGTCAGCTTTTCAAAGGAAAAAAACACTTTAAAATCTGTTCTGTCTGCCCCACACCCTGTCTGGCAGCACAGCCTTTATTTCCAAATCTCCTTTTCTTCCCCATCCTGCTTCCTGGGAATGGTTTTTTATTATGAACAACCAGCAATTAATTTAAATTCTGTCAAATTAAAAAAAAAAAAAAAGCTACCAGTGACTTTCACCTCCCTGGACAGCAATTTTCTCCCCTGAATTCCAACTTTTGTTTCCCTAAATTTCCAGATAAACTGATTCTATTCCTCTAGGGAAGGCAGTTCACTCATCACATTTCCATGTGGGGAGCATCAAAATGAGGGAATTTTGGACTTGATGGATTTTGAAAATCCAAGTAATATTTTTCTTTATATATATATATATATGTTCTAGGAAATCTGTGTTCCCTTGTTCCCATTCAGAAATGTGGTTGCTTGGCTTCACACCCCCATCCTGCTTTTTTTAAAAGCAGGAAAAAAAGAAGAGTTAAGAGCTCCCTATTTATCTTCCCAAAATATCCTGAGAGGGTCTCAGTTGTTCCTGGTTTTTAGTGGAAATCTTGGCTTGTCCACATTGGAGAAATCTTGTGTTTGAAATAGGAAAAATCCAGTGGAAAAAGTCATTTTCTCTGAACACCTTTAATTCCAAAAAAGAAAAAAAACCAAAATCGGCTGTGCAATGTCCGTAGGAAAATCTCATTGTGATTTTTTTTTTTCCCTTTCTGCAGTTGAAGAAATCAAATTTAAATTGCCAGAACTAAAAAAAAAAAAAAAAAAAAAAAAAAAAAAAAAAAAAAAAGGAGAATTTTAGTTTTCCCAGCCCTATTTAGCTTTGCTGGGGGATAATGGGAAAGAAGGGAATGAGGTGGGAATGGGGAGAGCAGGACTCAGGGATGGGACTCACCAAAACCAAAACCTCAAAGGAGAAATGAGGGAATGGAAAATAAACCGAATATTGTTCCTAATACAAGGTTAGGAAGGTTGGGTTAGATTTTAGGAAGGTTAGATTAGATTTTAAGAAGGTTAAGTTAGATTTTAGGAAGGTCAGGTTAGATTTTAGGAGGTTACATTAGATTTTAAAGGGGTTAGATCAGGTTTTAGAGATGTTAGGTTAGGTTAGATTTTTAATAGGTTAGATTAGATTTTAGGAAGGTGACATTAGATTTTAGGTTAGGTTCGATTTTAGGAAGGCTAGATTAGATTTGAGGAAGGCTAGATTAGATTTAAGTAGGTTAGGTTAGATTTTAGGCAGGTTAAGTAGATTTTAGGAAGGTTAGATTTGATTTTTAGGAGACTAGGTTAGATTTTAGCTAAGTTAGGTTATATTTTAGGGAGGTTAATTTAGATTTAAGTAGGTTAAATTAGATTTTAGGAAGGCCAGGTTAGATTTTAGGAAGTCTAGGTTGTCCAGCCTGGCCTTGGGCACTGCCAGGGATCCAGGGGCAGCCACAGCTGCTCTGGGCACCTGTGCCAGCCCTGCCCACACTCCCAGAGAAGAATCTCTTCCTAAAATCTAACCTAACCTGCCTAAAATCTAATCTAACCTCCTAAAAATTGAGTCTAACCTACTTAAAATCTACTTAAACTACTTAGAATCTAACCTAACCTTCCTGAAATCTAACCTAGACTTCCTAAAATTTAACCTAACCTGCCTAAAATCTAATCTAAATTGCTTAAAATCTAACCTAGCCTTTCCAAAATCTAACCTAACCTACCTGAAATCTAATCTAACTTTCCTAAAATCTAATCTAACCTTCCTAAAATCTAACCTAGCCTTCCTAAAATCTAATCTAACCTTCCTAAAATCTAACCTAGCCTTCCTAAAACCTAATTTACCCTACTTAAATCTAACATAACCTTCCTAAAATCTAACCTAACCTCCTAAAATCCAATCTAACCTTCCTAAAATCTAACCTGGGCACCCTGTCAGCACCTCCCAGGGAACAATTCCTGCCCAAAATCCCATCCAGCTGTGCCATTCCCTGTGTCCTGTCCCTCCATCCCTTGTCCCCAGTCCCTCTCCTGCTCTCCTGGAGCCCCTGGAGGGGCTCTGAGCTCCCCCTGGATCCTTCCCCTCTCCAGGTGAGCCCCCCCAGCTCTCCCAGCCTGGTTCCAGCCCCTGGAGCATCCCCGTGGCCTCCTCTGGGTTCATCCAGCAGCTCCAGGTCCTTCCTGTGCTCAGGGATGCTCCAGGTGTGTCCCAGGAAGAATTCCCAGAGGATTCCCAGCTCCTGCAAACCCCCGAGGCTGGCAAGGCTCCCAGTGCCTCCCACACTTTTTTCCTGAGCAGATTTTTTTTTTCCTGACCGCATTTCCTCACATCCACCTCCAAAAAACACAGTCCTGGCATCAGAGGTGATCCCAGGGAAGGGGAAGTGGTGGCTGGGGATGGGGAGCAGGGAGCTGGGTCTTGGCAGCTCCGAGAAAAGACAATTTTAGCTCCTTGCTGACTCTGCAAAGCTGAGCTGTTCTATTTGAGTGGCTGCAGTGAAAACCTTTTCCCCCTGAAGGCTGTGGCCGGGCTGGGCTGCACGGGGAGGGAACGGACTGATGGAACAGGCGGATGTGGTGGGAGGAAGGACACCAATTGTGCAGGGATGAAAAGCTGAGTCACGGAGGGAGGAAGGAAAGCAGGAGCAGGAAACCAGCGCAGATGCATCCGTCCCTGAGGGGCTGGGAGCTCTCTGAGCCCCCGAGCTCTGCTCAGCCTCACCTGCCCTAACACTGACATCCAGCTCCAAATCTCCCAAAACCCCTCGGTAAATCCCAGCCCCACCCTGTCCCAGGCTGCGCTGGAGCTTTTACTCAGAATCTTTTTACTGTTCCAGTTCTCAGTCTTGAACAACTTCAAGCAAATCCAAAGAAATTTTTTTTTCCCCCCTCACCTTGGAGACTGGTAAAACATCCAGATCTCCTCTGGTGTGAGTGTCCCAGACCAAAATAAAGAAAAAAGCACGAGGAGAGCCTCAGGGTGTGTGGATGCTGCAGAAATCTGCCTGGGAACTGCACAGGATGTGATGAGCACACATCCCCCATCCAGGGCAGGAAGGAACCTTCCCCTTCCCACATTTCCCAGAGATCTGCTGCTGAGAAATTGCCTGAAGCAGTTAATTGTCTTTTCTGGGGGTTGTTTCCTAAAGAGGGGGGATGAGCCCCACTCCTGGCAGGGAGGTCAGAGGGTTCTCAGAGGGAATATCTGGAGTGCAGGACAGAAACTGCTCCTGATTTGAGCAAATATTTTAGGAATGTCCTTCTCTATTTTTATGGGTTTTTTTCCTTTTTTTCAGTGTCTGCTGAGAACTTGAAGAAAAGCTCAAACAGGACGAGAGGATGGATTCTGACTGTGCAGTGGGATACTCTGAACTTCCCAGCCAGCACAGATAAGATAAGGGTGACAAATCTGTGGGGGAAAATCGACAATATCCTTTTGCTTTTCGGGAGAAAAACGTTTCAAAGAGGATGTGAGCTGTGACAAAAGGAGGTCATTTCCCCTTGTCCACCCTTCCCTCAGGGGGTGCAAATGTCACCCCAGCACTGAGCAGATTCTGGGCTCACCTTTGAGTGCCCTTGAGCTTCTCTGGGCAGCTGTGCCAGGGCCTCACCACCCTCCCAGGGAAGAATTTCTTCCCAAAATCCACGTCCAGCTGTCCTGCTGGACATCTTGAGGGAGCAGATTTCTCAGAGCCCCACTGCTCAGCTCTGCCACGCTCCTCCCTCCCCCTTGCAAAGAGGATTTAACCCCTTTTGTGGGGTTTTCCCCTCCCACCCACGGCAGCAGCTGTTTCTCCTGCCCTGCAGGAGCTGGAACCAGGATCTGTGCAAATCTGGGGAGGGAGGAGAAGCAGCAGCAGTGAGAACAGCAGGGAACAGCTGGTGGGATGCAAGGGGGGTTTGGGGCAGCAGGACTGGGTGCAAAGAGAGCTACAGATGAAGAAAGAGATGCTCTGGAGCTGGATTGCCTTGGGACAGCACAAGGGGAATTTTACTGAGAGGAAAAATCCTGAGAGCAGCAATTTGGGTTTTACCTGCAGAGCTCCCCCTTTATCTGAGAGACCCTCCCATGGGCAGTGATGTGCAAAGCCCACTGAGCCCCAGAGATGCTGAAACCCTGGAGAGTTTGGAACTTTCTGTGCTTTGTGACACTGATCCCCTGGAAAACACTGCTTTTGATCTGAGGCCTTGGAGAAGGCTTCCAAAATTGAGTGATGGACTTAGAATCACTAAATAGAAGTGTGTGATTTCATATGGTGAAGGATTTGGAATTTGGGGTTTCAGAATATAGTGTGGGACCATATGGATGTTTTGGGGAATTGTCTTTTTCTTCCTTCTGGCTCCTTCCTCTTGGTTTTAAGCAGTAGTTTTCGGTTGGATGGAAAGTACTGCAGTGCATGTCACAGGTGTTTGGTCATTGGGTCAAAAGCATAAATAGTATAGATGTTAGTTTTTAATTGGACTGTTTGCCTTTAAAAGACCTTGTAACAAGCTGGATCTAGCAACATTTTACTCACTTTTAACGAGAAGTGCTGCAGAACTCTCTGTACTATAGATAAGAGGCTCATAAACAACCCAGTCCAAACGTCAAAATCCATCTCTTGTGCTTCAATCCTGACTCTAAGTGAAGGCAAAGGAAAATAAAAATATAATATAACCACTAATATGTGGAGCCACTAATACAGAGAACCTTCTCACAGCCCTGAGGTTTCCTGGCCATACAAAACTCAGCAATTTGCATCCCCCCAAAGCCTGTGCAGCCCCTCAGAGCTGCACTCCTGCCCTCCACCTCCTCCTGGATTTCCTGGGAAGCTCGGTGGGTGTCAGCACAGAACTCTTTTCTCTTTTCCCAAGCCCTGATGCTGTGCCAGAATCCTCAGTTCCAACCACACACGTCTCACATTTCATTCAAACGTGGTTTAAAAGCGAGGAGGGGGAGAGGCCATAAATATTTTATTCCCAGTGCTGTTGCCTGAGTCTGGGAACACCTAAAGGAGTGGGATGGCCTCTGTGGGACAGAAATCAGAAATCAGAAATCAGAAATCAGAAATCAATCAGAAATCAGAAATGTGCAGCCCCAGGTGACTCTTTCATCACCCCAAATGTGTCCAAACCTCTGTGTCAGTAAATCCTCCCCTGGCAGGAAAATTTTTGTGGAGCAGAGAGGACCTAGCCTCACTCCTGGCACTGCCCATATTTTCATAGTTCCACTTTCCTTCCTCACTCTGTGCACACTCAGGGGCATGGATTAGAACAAATCTTGTTGCTTTTTTTTAAAATAAAGCTGCCATTTCCTTCACCTTTTTGCAACATTACCGGTGAAATTCGGATGTTACCGAGTGCAAGTTTGGAAACCTGCTGATCCTGCTGTCAGGAAAATAAATCCACAAACACCAGAGGTTTATTTCCAAAAACAAGGAGACAGAGGAGTCCTTTTACTTTATTCAAATAAAGCCTTTATAAAGGTCATGGGGCATTCTCCTGGGGCCTCTCAAATTTTTGGAGGATGCAGCCTCCTTTTTATCCCAATTTCCCTCTCTCTTTCCCCACTGGCTGCGGTACTTGAGAGATCCAATCTTCCCAGAACACCTGATACCTGAGATTCCTCTCTAATATAAAGCCCTCCCTTTTAATTTTTAATTCTTATATAATTCATGGTTTTCACCCACTGCTTCTTTCACCTTTCAATATCCAATTTCACAAATCAGCACACCTACAGCTTGCAAAGGCAAATATCTTTTTCCATTCATCAATCAGTGAAATCCTTCCCATTATTTCTTTTATTTCTCTGTGCTAATCTTGTCTACCAGCAGACCCACAGCTTGTTTGAGAAGACAAATCCCTCATTCCTCTCACTGCAGCAGGGACCTCTCCCAGCAGTTGTGGTTGGTCTGGATCCAACCTTGTGCTTGTCCCAGGAGTTAATGTCACTCTGCCTGTCCCCTGCTGTCCCCAAGCGTGGCTCTTCTCCCCAGGCCTGCTCCCTGCTCCCAGCTGCATTCTTTGCTTCCAACATATGGCCTCAATTACTGTCCCTCTCCTTGATTTCCTGCCTCTCTGGCTTTCCTGAAGCTCATCCCCTCCTCCTGGCAGCCTGAACTCCTGCAGTGAGATGCTGTGTGAGCTCTCACATTCCTCCCTCCCTCCTCCTGCTGCTTTGCTGCCTCTGACCAGGGGGTTCTGATCCAGATGAGGCTCAGACCCCGCAGGCGCTGTCACCGAGCCCAGGAGCCCCAAGGACCTGGCCAGGGCTCTGGACAGAGCTCCCACCCTCCCCCAGCGCCCATCCCGCACCACCCTGCAGTTTTCAGCCTCGCTCCGTTTGCAAGGCTCAGGCTGGTTTTTATTGCCATCCCCTGCTGAGGCCGGGGGCTTTCCAAGCCTCTGCCCTTTGAAAGCAGCATCAAACCTCTCTGTGTTCCCCTGGGTGCTCTTTGGCCTCTTTCCCGGACATTTAGCCCTGCAGGAAAGCCATGTGCCCGTGGTTTCTGCCTCTCAAAGCTTTTTGAGGAGGGGTGAGGGCTCTGCCCGTGGCTCCTCAGCCCCTTCCTGCTGCTGGAGAGGAGCCCCAGGCCCTCCAGCACCGGGGTGCTGCAAATCCTGAGGAATCTGAGCTGATTCGGGGGGCAGGGGGAGGGGAAAGGGTTAAATCCCACAAACGAACAGTTAATGATTCCCATCCCCTCGCTGGCATGTTTCAGGTTTTGGAAGGGGGTCTGGCCAGCAGCTGTGCCAGCGATTGTAGCTCCAAAAGAGCATTTTCTCTCTGTGTCAGCTTTCATCCGTGGCCCCTCTGGATTCCCCTGGTGCCTGCAGATGCCAGAGTTTCCAGGGCTCCTGCTGCTACAATTCCCTGTGACTTTTCCCTCCCATCCCAGCCATGTGAAGAAGGCACTGCTGGCTCCGTGTTTCTTCCTGTCCCATCCTTCCCTAAGGAAGGAGAGGCTTTTTCCCGGGATAAAAACAACTCAGCAGCATTTGGGAATGGCAGGAAAAGCTGGGAAACTGCAGCTCTGAAAGTTTGGGGTGCAGTTGGGGATAACAATATTTACAGCTGAGCAGCCCTATTGTATAATAAGGTTTATATATCACACATAGATGAATTTTATATCTATTGTGTAATAAACTGTATTATAATAATCCTGGACACTGTTTTCTGATTTTCCTACCCACAGCAGGAACACATTGAGTGAGCAATGCCAGCAGGAGCATCATTGGCAGAGCCACCACCATCCCTGGAAATGTTCAAAAAGTGTGGAGGTGGCACTTGGGGACGTGGTTTAAAGGTGACCACAGTGGTGCTGTGAATTTGATGATATTAAAGGTCTTTCCCAAAATTAACGGCTCTGTGATCCCCTGAAATGTGTGGCACCCCCCTAAATTCCTCCTCACCTTCTCCTGTTGCAAGCAGCGGTGGAAGCACGGAGAAGGAAAAGTCCAAATTTCTGAAATCAAATAAAAAGGGTTTTTTAAAAATCCTGGAGAGCACAAGAGCTGGGGGGGAGTGGATGGAGCACAGAGATGAGGATCCAGGTCACAACATCCTTCCTCATCCTTCCACACCCCTGTGCTTGGAATGAGTTCATCCCGAAGTTCACCATCCTCAGAGACCCTCCACAGCTCCCCAAACCCTCCACACGCAGTGTAAGCCCCCCAAAACCCCCCGTGGGTGCCAGTCACTCAAACCCGCCCTCAGAACCTTGATCCCCGGCCCCGGGGGTGAATTTGGGCTGATTTGCTGCCAGAGGAGCGTCCCTGCCAGCCCAAACCCCAGCCCCAAACCCCCAAACCTGGGGCTGGCTCCTTCCCAGGACACCCCAAAGCTTCAGGGGCTGGAAAGCAGCACCCTCAGCCCTTCCAGTAGCCCCCCAGCCGGCTCTGGTAGCCAGCCCACCCTGAGCCGTGTTTTTGGGGTTTTTCCGTGGGGCTGGGGGTGCCGGCAGGTGGCAGCCTGGGCAGGCGGCACGGGCAGCCTCTCGCAGATGTTTAATGGGATTTCAGAGCCCTGGGATTCATCGGGAGCTGTTGTCACGGAAACGGAGATCTGCTAGAGCCCGGCGTTAACCCCCTCGCTGCCGGGAGGGGAGCGCTCCGTGCCCGCAGCTCCCGAGCCCCGCCTGGCTGTGTAGGGTCAGCTGGTTTTTTTAGGATCGGGGCTCTAATTGCCTTTGAAAATCTGCTTCGGTGCTGCTGGATCCCCGCTGCTTCAGGAGGGATGTCCAGCGCGTCCTGACCCTCTCCTCCTCAAATCTGGGAGATTCCCACACACAAAAAACCAAAACAACTGGACCAGCAGGTGAGGTTGGCTGCGTCTCCCACCTTTGGAGGAAAGGGGGAAATATCCTCCTAATGCCTGCTCCCAGCTCATCCCACCCTGTATCAGCTGCTCCGGGGCTGGGGCTGGACAGGAGAGGGCACCAGAGCCGCGCTGTGGCTGGGGCGGTGTCCGTGCATGTGTCCCCCCCGCACGTGGTGACACCGCGGCCGGGCGGGGACGAGCAGCTGCGCCCGGGTTAATCTGCTTAGGGCCGGAGCGGCAGCACGGGAGTGAAAGGGAGATTAGAGGGCAGGGGGGCTCTGGCAGCCCGGGGTGCGGGCTGGAGAAGCGCCAGGAGACAGCCGGGCTGAGCAGAGAGCGAGAAATCCCGGGGGAGACGGGAGGATTTAGGAACGTGCCCCAGGATCCTGCTGGAGCATCCCCACCTCGTTCCCAGGAGGAAAGCGCTGCCAGGCAGTCCGGGCTCTAATCCCTTCCCCCCCATCCCGAGGGGGCAGCGGGATGCGTTTCCACCCCCCCCATCACACTCATGGAAACATTCCCTAAAGCGTCTTCAGCATGGAAACCCGCTGGGCTTTATTCCTGTGGAGGAACAGGACGTGGAATATTTGCTACTTCCCATGGTGGAATAGGAAATTTTCTGGAGCAGAGCAGGGTGTGAGGCTGCTGCTTACAAAGGCTGCCTGAGGAATTCCAGAGGCTGGGATCCATTCCCTGCTCCTGCCACGCTGCTCTCACGGGGCTGTTGGAACCCAGAAACCTGAGAGTTTTGAATTTTTTGTGCTTTTTTTGACACTGACCCATAGGACAACACTGCTTTTGACCTGAGACTTTGGAGAAGGCTTCCAAATTTGAGTGATGGAGTTAAAATCAAGAGTATGAAGTTAGAATAGGAGTATAATTTTACATGGTGAAAGGTTTGGAATTTAGGATTTTAGAATATAGTAATTTCTTGGGCACCACCCCATCTTCCTTTTCTTGTTCCTTCTTTTTCCTTTTTCTTCCCAGTTTTTTTCAGGTATTAATTTTTGATTAAATAGTTAATTATACACTTTAAGTCACAAGTGGAAAATATAAATAATATAAGTGTTAGCTCTTTATTAAACTATTTAGCTTTATAAGACCTTGTAGCAATCTAAATTCATTTCCATCTTGCTCGCTTTTAGCTGGTATCTAAAAATACTGCAAAACTCTCTGTACTTTAAATAAGATTTAATAAGCAGCCAAGTCTGAACAAGAAATTCAGTTCCTTTGTGATTTTAATTTTAACTCTGAGTGAAGAAAAAAGAAAAAAAAAAAAAAAAAAAAAAAAAAAAAAAGAAAGAAGAAAACAAGCCACTAATTAACTAGTGCAACTAAACCACTACACAGGTCCTGTGTTTTCCTTGCCCAGGCTGGAGTTGTGGACGTTCCTCTGGAAGTTCTGCAGTCCAGGGCCAGGACATTTTTATCTATAGTACAGTGAGTTCTTCAACACTTCCAGCTAACAAGCTAAAACCAAGAAAATGGAGCTGTGTCTTGTTCATTACAAGGTCTTTTAAGGCTGAACTTTCCAATTAAAAACTAAGAAGGAAGAAGAAGGAAGAAGAAGCCACTGCTCAAGAACCTCCATCTTGGGGGTACAGTACCTCTTACCATATTCTAAAATCCCAAATTCCAAACCCTTCACCATGTGATTTTACACACTTCTATTTAAGTACACACCAGTGATTCTAACACTATCACTCAAATTTGAAAGTTTTCTCCAAAGCCTCAGGTCAGAAGCAGTGTTCTTTTGGGGGCCAGTGCCAGAAATTACAGAAAACTCAAAACTCCCAGGCTCCAGGATTCCAACAGGAAAGGATGGAAAAAAAAGCAGTACCTGCTCTTACTGTGTAATGTTTGTTCTTCCTCTCAGCTGTCAAGGAAACCATGGCATGGCCACACACCCAGCTGGGGTTGCTGTGGTTGCTGACGTGTTCTGGCCTTTTCATCCAGATCCAAACAGCTTCTCCAGCCCTCCCTTTGTGCTGGCTGACAGAGCCCCAAAGCTTTTCTTAGAACCATAAAATCACTGAAGATTTGGGATTGGAAGGGACATTTAAAGGTCATCTGGTTCCAGCCTCACCTTCAACCAGGGTAGAAGAGTAGGGGAGGAAGATCTCTCAACCAGGGTTTTGGGAAAAGAAAACCAGAGTAGAGAGGTAGAAGTGGTGATGCTACAACTTTTCTGTTTCTTACACAGGAGGAGAAAGGTCAGGAGAAGCATGAGGAGAAATCTCCAAATTTCCACAGCCATGCTGGCAGTGGGATTTTTGCTCATGCAGAAAAGAAAAGGGATTAAAATGACATTGAGGGGCTGGGGAAGGGAAGTTTCAGGGAAGGGAAGTTACGGTTCAGGGAAGTTTCAGGGAAGTTTCAGGGAAGTTTCAGGGAAGTTTCAGGGAAGGGAAGGGAAGGGAAGTTTCAGGGAAGGGAAGGGAAGGGAAGTTTCAGGGAAGGGAAGTTTCAGGAAAGGGAAGTTTCAGGGAAGGGAAGTTTCAGGGAAGTTTCAGGGAAGTTTCAGGGAAGTTTCAGGGAAGTTTCAGGGAAGTTTCAGGGAAGTTTCAGGGAAGTTTCAGGGAAGTTTCAGGGAAGGGAAGTTTCAGGGAAGTTTCAGGGAAGGGAAGTTTCAGGGAAGGGAAGGGAAGGGAAGTTTCAGGGAAGTTTCAGGGAAGGGAAGTTTCAGGGAAGGGAAGGGAAGTTTCAGGGAAGGGAAGTTTCAGGGAAGTTTCAGGGAAGTTTCAGGGAAGTTTCAGGGAAGGGAAGGGAAGTTTCAGGGAAGTTTCAGGGAAGTTTCAGGGAAGGGAAGGGAAGGGAAGGGAAGGGAAGTTTCAGGGAAGGGAAGTTTCAGGGAAGTTTCAGGGAAGGGAAGGGAAGTTTCAGGGAAGTTTCAGGGAAGTTTCAGGGAAGTTTCAGGGAAGGGAAGTTTCAGGGAAGGGAAGGGAAGTTTCAGGGAAGGGAAGTTTCAGGGAAGGGAAGTTTCAGGGAAGGGAAGGGAAGTTTCAGGGAAGGGAAGGGAAGTTTCAGGGAAGTTTCAGGGAAGTTTCAGGGAAGGGAAGTTTCAGGGAAGGGAAGTTTCGGGAAGGGAAGGGAAGGGAAGGGAAGGGAAGTTTCAGGGAAGGGAAGTTTCAGGGAAGGGAAGTTTCAGGGAAGGGAAGGGAAGTTTCAGGGAAGGGAAGGGAAGTTTCAGGGAAGGGAAGGGAAGGGAAGGGAAGGGAAGGGAAGGGAAGGGAAGGGAAGGGAAGGGAAGGGAAGGGAAGGGAAGGGAAGTTTCAGGGAAGGGAAGTTTCAGGGAAGGGAAGTTTCAGGGAAGTTTCAGGGAAGTTTCAGGGAAGTTTCAGGGAAGTTTCAGGGAAGTTTCAGGGAAGTTTCAGGGAAGTTTCAGGGAAGTTTCAGGGAAGTTTCAGGGAAGGGAGGGAAGGGAAGTTTCAGGGAAGGGAAGGGAAGGGAAGGGAAGGGAAGGGAAGGGAAGGGAAGGGAAGGGAAGGGAAGGGAAGGGAAGGGAAGGGAAGGGAAGGGAAGGGAAGGGAAGGGAAGGGAAGGGAAGGGAAGGGAAGGGAAGGGAAGGGAAGGGAAGGGAAGGGAAGGGAAGGGAAGGGAAGGGAAGGGAAGGGAAGGGAAGGGAAGGGAAGGGAAGGGAAGGGAAGGGAAGGGAAGGGAAGGGAAGGGAAGGGAAGGGAAGGGAAGGGAAGGGAAGGGAAGGGAAGGGAAGGGAAGGGAAGGGAAGGGAAGGGAAGGGAAGGGAAGGGAAGGGAAGGGAAGGGAGTCCCAGGAGAGGCTGGGGGAGCTGGGAAGGGGCTCAGCCTGGAGAAAAGGAGGCTCAGGGCCCTTGTGGCTCTGCACAGCTCCCTGCCAGGAGGGGACAGCCGGGGGGGTCGGGCTCTGGGAACAGGGAACAGGGACAGGAGGAGGAAAACGGCTCCAGTTGCACCAGGGGAGGTTTGGATTGAGTATTAGGGACAATTTCTTCACTGAAAGGGCAGTGAAGCCCTAGAACAGACTGCCCAGGGCTGTGGTGGAGCCACCATCCCTGGAAGTGTCCAAAAGCCACACGATGTGGCCCTGGGGACAGGCTCAGTGGGGAACTCAACATTGGTTGGTCTCAATGACCTCAGAGGCTTTTCCAGCCTAAACAATTCCATGATTGTAACGAGCTGTTCTGCATTTTGGCTCAGTGGGGTCTGTGCTTAGCACAGCCTGGCTGACCCAGCAGCTGTTGGAGCCTTGTTACTGAGAATTTTAAACTTTCTATGCTGGCAGGCACTGACCCCCAGGAGAACACTGCATTTGACCCGAGGCTGTGGAGAAGAATTCCAAAATTGAATGATAGAACTGGGATCATTGGTGTGTAGTTTGAATAGAAGTGTGTGATATCTCATGGGGGAAAGTGTGAAGGTGGTTACATGTTAAGACTCTGAGTCTTACCAGGTGATTTTCTCCCTCACACAGGGCACCACTTGTAAAAGAGGTACCTGCACCACTTAATTAGTGGCTTGTCTTCATTTTCTTCTGTCTTCACTCAGAGTCAGGATTAAAAACATGGAGATAAATTTTTTGTGTTTGGAGACTTGGTTGTTTATTAAATCTTATCCAAAGTACAGGGAGTTCTGCAACACGTCCAGCCACCAGCTAAAAGTGAGCAAAATGGAGATGAACTCAGTTAGTTACAAGGTTATTAAAGATAAACAATAAAGAACTAACACCTATATTATTTATACTTTTGACCCCAAAAACCAAACTCTTGTGACCTGCAGTGCAACACTGCTATCCAACCAAAAAGAAATCATGAAGAAGAAGGAAGAAGAAGACAGAAAGGAGACAACACCCAAAATCCTCCATCTTGTCCCATACCTATTACTGTATTCTAAAAACCCCAAATTCAAAACTTTTCACCATGTGAAATCACACACTTAACTACACACCAGTGATTTTAACTCCATCAAATTTGGAAGCTTCTCCAAGGCCTCAGGTCAAAAGCAGTGCTCTCCTGTGGGTCAGTGCCAGAAAAAACAGAAAGCTCAAAATTCCCAAATTTCTGGGTTCCAACAGGAAAACTCAGAGTTTAAGGTTTTAGAATATAGTAATATATAGAAAGCAAAATGGAGGTTTTAGGGCAGAGATTTTGTTCTTCTTCACCTTTGTCTTCATGGGTTTGTGTGATATTGTGTGATTGGATAGAAAATTCCACACTGTGGGCCATGGGTGGTTGGTTTTTGGGTTAAAAGTAAAAATAATTTAGGTGGCATTTCTTAATTTACCCTTAAAAGGCCTTGGAGAGAGAGAGATAGGGTTCCATTTTTAGTTTGTTAGCTTGAAGTGCTGTAGAACTCATGGTTTGTGGGACTGTAATATAAAATTGTGAATTATAGTATTTGTAGGTTGCTTGGTTTATTTTTTTATGTTTTTTAGGTACTAGAGAAGGTTATTTTTTATTGAGGTTTGGCATAGCACGTGTGCTCGGGTCACAGGAATCTCTCCCACTGTGACCAAAGTGCTGAGGGGACACTGATGGCTGTCACAGCCATTCCAGACCCAACTTCCCTTGGAAAAGAGGATTTCCCATCCCACAGCCATTCCAACTTCCCTTGGAAAAGAGGATTTCCCATCCCACAGCCATTCCAGACCCAACTTCCCCTGGAGGGGAGGGTTTCCCATTCCCCAAGACCCACTGTGTGCAGGGACAAGGGACACGAGGGCTCCTCCCATGGGAGCAGCAGCCAGGGCAGGGAGTCCCAGGCCCACGAGCCTGAGCTCTGCCTGTCCCCATGGGATTTTCTTCTCCTGACTCCTGGGTTTTCCCTTTTCCTGCTGTTTCAGAAGGGATCCCAGGGCAGGGTGGCGTCAGTGTGGTGGCTGAGCCCTGGTGAGCAGCTGAACACCCCCAGTGCTCAGTGACCAGCACCTGCCAAGGGGGGTGATGGATGAATTCCTTCTTTTGCCTTGTTTGCAGCCTCAGCTCTGGCTTTATCTATTAAACCACGCTTATCTCAACCCTCACCCTCCCAGTGGGGACTGAGGGAGGGGCAGAGCTGCCCATGGGGTTAACCCTGACTGTGCTGGTGCTGGCATGGCTCTGGGTGGGATCCTGCTTCCCTGAGCCCCCCTCCCCACGGAGCTCCAGTCTGATGTTTGTGCAGCTCTCCCAGTGGGATCCTCTCAGCTCCCAGGACATTTCTCCATCCCCCATCACAGCTGTGAGGAGCTCAGCGTGGCACTCTGGTCTCCATTCCCACCCTGCCCAGGCTCTGTGCCCATCCAGCACCAGCAGCTCCACCCCCAGGCTGGGAAGGAATGGGAAAAGCCCTGGGGCTGCTGCTTGAAGGAGCCTTTGTGGGGGAGTGAGGTCAGGGAGAGGGAAAAGCTGCAGCATCATCGAGGGAGGCGTTTTTGGAAATCCTGGAGTGCACAAAAGCTGGGGGGGAGTGCATGAGTGAGGATCCAGGTCACAACATCCTTCCTCAGCCCTCCACACCCCTGAGCGCTTGGAATGAGTTCATCCCGAAGTTCACCAGCCCCAGAGACCCTTCACAGCTCCCCAAACCCTCCACACGCAGTGCAAGCCCCCCAAAACCCCCCGTGGGTGCCAGACACTCAAACCTGCCTCAGGGCACTCACACCAGGGCTGGGTGTCCTGGCCTGGCTCAGTGCCTGTCCTGCCCAGAGCTGCTCTCTGGGCTCAGTGACCCGACCTGTGTCCTTTGCTGTCACCTCCAGGTCACAGCTCTGCTCCCAGCACACGGGGCAGTGGAGAGCTGATCGATCCCAAACCCATCAGTGCAGCCCAGGGAGGGAGCAGGGCTGAGCCAGGCTGGGGCTGGGGGGACTCTGATCCCCAAAACCAAACCCTGCTGCAGAGAGCAGACACATTTCCCCTCATCCCAAAGCCCTTCCCTGCCTTGTGGGACAGAATTGGTGATGTTCATCTCAAATCCCAAACACAGCCAGGGGAGCAGAGCAGGTTGGAGCTTTGCCAGTGGCAAAATCACACTGGGACAAAAATCTATGTGTTGGAGGTAGAGGCAGAACGTTCTGAGTTTCCTGAAATGTTTTGTCAGTCCTGTCCAAAACCACTGCAATCTCAGAGCAGATCTGCTGGGGATGAGAAAAAAACAGCATTTTTGGGCAAGGGGTCCCAGCCCAGCAAAGCCATAAATACTCCTTTTTAAATGCCATTAAAATATTAAAATCACATTTTAAAATGCTGTTAAAGTTCAGTGACTCTGCTGTTTTCCTGTCCTGCTGCTGATGGCATGTTGATAAAACCCACCTGGATTTCCAAAGGGATCTCTTGAAGAAACTGAACTCCTGTGGGAGGAGAGGGGAGGCTCCTACATGGCTTCAACCTGGTTATTTCACTGGCTAAAAAGGAGGAAACAAATTACATCAGGCAGGCTGTGAGTGGTAGGAATATTTCTGACAATATTTCAGTAGGGAAAAACAAAAGACTGACTGTGGAGGGATGCAGAGGGATCCCACCTGGATGGCTGGGAGTGCTGGGGAAGAGGAGGCTCCAGGCAGGATTTAGAGCCCCTTCCAGTGCCTAAAAGGGCTCCAGGAGAGCAGGAGAGGGACAAGGGATGGAGGGACAGGACACAGGGAATGGTTCCCACTGCCAGAGGGCAGGGCTGGATGGGATGTTGGGCAGGAATTGTTCCCTGGGAGTGCTGAGCCCTGGCACAGGGTGCCCAGAGCAGCTGTGGCTGTTCCATCCCTGGAAGTGTCCCAGGCCAGGCTGGACAGGCTTGGAACAGCCTGGGACAGGGGGAAGTGTCTCTGCCCATGGCAGGGGTGGAAATGAGATGATTATTAAGGTCCCTTTCACCTTTCTGTGATTTGAAGGTCTCAAAAGGATTTTCCTGCCCTGCATCCTTTCCCCATTTAACTCCATGAACAGAGGGATGCTCCAAGCTGACAGTTTCCAGTTGGAGTAAAACATGGATGTGTGGGGTGTCCATGTAATATCTGCAGTAGCTAAAACCTCAAAGGCCCCTCTGAGATTAGAAATCCCTGAGGAAGAAAAGAGAGGAAGGAAAAACAACCATAGCGGCTTTTTTTTTTCCTCTCTTTGTTTTAATTTATCTGTGCTGCCTGCAGCTCTGGCTCTGCTGCCTGAGGAGGGACCTCATGAGCCAGATCGGTGCAGAGGGAAAGCTTGATTCAGACAAGGGGCAGGGAGGAGGCGTGTGAAGCGATAAACTGGAGGTGTTTGTGTCCCCGGTGTAAGTACGAGCTGAATGAAGCTGGGAGGGGCAGGATTAAATGCCGAGCTGTCGCTTCCCAGCCCTCCCCTGCACAGGATGTGGCGGATCCTCACGGCTTGTCCGGGTTAAAAAAAGCACCGAGACACATTTATGGAATAAAAGAGTGGGAGGATGTGAGAAAATTCACCGGCTGAGAAAGAGGAGAGCGACGGTGGGGGCGTGAGGGAGTAATTGGGAGCTGCAGGGAGCGGAGGGGAGGGAGAAGGGAAGGAGGGAAGGAGGGAAGAAGGAAGGAGGGAAGATGGAAGGAGGGAAGATGGAAGGAGGGAAGAAGGGAAGGAGGGAAGAGGGAAGGAGGAAAGAGGGAAGGAGGGAAGAGGAAGGAAGGAGGAAGGAGAAGGGAAGGAGGGAAGAGGGAAGAGGGAAAGGAGGAAAGGAGGGAGGAGGGAAGGAGGGAAGGAGAAGGGAAGAAGGGAAGGAGGGAAGAGGGAAGGAGAAAGGAGGAAAGGAGAAAGGAGGGAAAGAGGAAGGAGAAGGGAAGAAGGGAAGGAGGGAAGAGGGAAGGAGAGAGGAGGGAAGGAGGGAGGAGGAAAGGAGGGAAGGAGCAGTCTGCTGGGTCCATGCCGCGCTGGGGATGGGGTTAGCTGCGGGAGAGACGGGCTGTGGGAGGAGGATGGCCCTGCCAGGAGGAGGAAGAAGCTCTCGCTGCAATTTCAGCCTCGGGATAAGGATTGGGAGCGTGGGAGAGCCGGGCCCGGGGGGAGAAGGGGCTGCTGGCTCGGAGGAGGCTTTGCAGAGGCAGGAGGACAAGCGGAGCATTGAGTGAGGCTCCTGCTTCCTTTCAGCCGTGTCCAGCTCTGCCCAGCCCAGCTGGCAGCTGGGGGGACCCCTCACCCCTCCTGCCGCAGCCCCGGGGCCGAGCGCACAAAGCCTGGCAGCCCTGAATGCTCCCTGTGTTGTCTGCGCTCACCAAATGCTTCATCTCCGCTGCTGCCAGAGCCCCGCGGCTGCCACCCGGCAGCAGCACCCGCACCGAGCCAAAAAAACACCCGCGGCGAGCGGGGGACATCGGAAGGGGGGCGGGAGTGGGAGATGTCCGGGTTTGGGGGCTGTGGGTCCCCCTGTGTGACCCGCGTGTGACAGCCCCGCACATCTCCTGTGCACACCCACGGTTCTGTCGCTTTGCTGATTTTTGGGGCTGAGGACAGAGCCAGAAGTGACATCTCCTGCCCAACGTGCCACAGCTCCATCCTCCTGCCTTTGCAGCGGAGGGAAATGCGGCAAGGAGGCGCCAGGGGGGTTTTGGGATGATGGCGACAGAGGGGTGCTCGGGTTGTGGTTGTTATTTAGCAATCTCCGAAAGGCTTTTCAATCCCACAGCTTCTTCCTGCGCGGTTTCACGCGCCTGCCTTTGGAGGAGGAGATGCCTCAGGAGCTGGGGAGGGCAGCACGGGGAGATCTTCAGCCCTGAAAGAGTTAAATCCCCGCGCCTGCAGCGCCTGGGCAATAATTCAGCTGCTGCTTCAGATCCCTGCCTCCCTTCTGCCGCCTCCTCCCAGTCACAAAAATGCATCTCCCGAGGCAGGAGCGGTGCCCGGTGCCACCCCAGCCCGGTGGCCGGGGCAGTGCCACCGCCACCCCGTGTCCCGGTGCCCCGAGCCGCCTGGCACCCGGCAGCAGCTCTAATTCGGGGTTCCTGCCTCGCCCGTGGCGTCATGAGCTGGATGAGCTCAGGATTTAAGCCACAAAGGCTTCTTAAGGGGAAAAACCCCTGTCTGGGTCTGGTTATTGGGACAGCAGCGCCGGCAGACCGGGCTGGGCTTAACGGGATAATGGAGAGTGGTGGAGGGGGGAGCTGGGGGGCTGTGATGCACTGCTGGTACAGCCCTGTGAGGGCCTGGGGGCAGCATCCTCCAGCACAGCGCTGGCCTGCGCCGTGGGATGCACTGGGAATGCACAGGGAATACACAGGATGCACTGAGAATGGACAGAATGCACAGGGAATGCACAGGATGCTCAGGATGCAAAGGGAATGCACAGGGAATGCACAGGATGCACTGGGAATGCAGGGGATGCACAGGATGCTCAGGAAATGCACAGGATGCACTGGGGATGCACAGGACACACAAGGAATGGGCAGAATGCACTGGGAATGCACAGAATGTACTGGGAATGCACGGGACACATAGGGAATGCACAGGATGCACTGAGAATGCAGGGGATACACAGGGAATGCACAGGATGCACAGGACACACAGGGAATGCACAGGATGCACTGGGAATGCAGGGGATGCACAGGATGCACTGGGAATGCACAGAATACACAGGGAATGCATAGGATGCACTTGGAATGCTCAGGGAATGCACAGGATGCACTGGGAATCAGGGGATGCACAGGATACGCAGGGAATGCACAGGATGCAGAGGATGCACAGGGAATGCACAGGATGCACTGGGAATGTACAGGGAATGCACAGGGAATACACAGGGAATGCACAGGGAATGCACAGGATGCATTGGGGAGCTCTCCTGTTGAAACCTGAAAGTCTGGGAATGTTAAACTTTCTGTGTTTTCTGACCCCCATGGAGAACACTGCTTTGGACTTGAGAAGCCTTCCAAATTTGAGTGATGGAGATAAAATCACTGGTGTGTAGTGGGAATAGAAGTGTGTGATTTCACATGGTGAAGGGTTTTGAATTTGGGGTTTTAGAATAGAGTAATAGGTTTAAAACAGGATGGATGTTCTTAAGCATTGTCTCTTTCTTCCTTCTTATTCCTTCCTCTTCATGATTTCAGGTAGTAGGTTTTGGTTAGATAGAAAGTATTGCAGTGAGGCTCACAGGTGTTTGGTTATTGAGCCAAAAGTATAAATAATATAAATGTGAGCTTTTAATTGAATAGTTAAGCTTCAAAAGACCTAGAACTAGAAGATAAAAAAACTAGATAGATCCCCATTCTCTCACTTTTGGTATGATGGCTGAAAGTGCTGAAAAACTGTCTGTATTTTAAATAAGATTTAATAAACAACCAAGTACAAACAAGAAATCCACATCTAGAGCTTTCAATCCTGACTCAAAGCAAAGACAAAAAAAAAAAAAAAAAAAAAAAAAAAAAGGTCCTAACCACTATCACTCTCCCAGCTCAGAGAGTGCCAATGCCTTTTCTCCATGAGCATTCCAATTCCAGTCCTATTTCCTTCTCTACCCGGGCTGGGATCAGCCTGCCTCACATCAGTGACAGCAGCCAGCTCTGTGCCGGTCCCAGCTGATGCTGGATCCCTCCGTTACCTCAGGTTACAAATATATTAAATCAGAACAAGAAAAGAACTCAAAAAATGTAAAACACAAGCTGTTAACTCCACCAGGAGAACCCTGTAAGATCAGACCTGGAGCTCCTGGGTGTCACCCCAGCAGTGTATGTGGGGATGGCTGTGGCTTTGCCCTGTCCCTGCCTTTCTGCCCAGAACCACAGATGGTTTTCCTCCCCTTGGCTGAAGCCTTTGACTCTCCAGCTGTCAGCAGGGACAAGATGGGACAGAAGAGCTAAAAATTCACAAACCCTGCTGTAAACAGCCCCAAGAGCCAGAAGGGAAATAAACCACCCTTCCCAACCATGCACAGGTCCCAGAGTGACACTTTATTTTACTTACTGGAAGCTCATCGGGTGCAGCAGCTTTCTGCCATTTCAATGTCCAGGGGTGCTCCATTTCTTGTCACCTCGCTGGCTTTGCTGGTTCTGAAAACAAGGTGATGGTAAAAATGGGGAGAGGAGCTCGTCCAGGCCAGCTCTGAAACAGTCCTTGCCCAGGGGCGGCCTGGGCTGGGGGAGCCACTGGACCTGGGGACACTGGGAGCACTGGGGACACTGGGGGCACTGGGGACACTGGGGGCACTGGGGACACTGGGGATATTGGGGACACTGGGAGCACTGGGGACACTGGGGACACTGGGGACTCTGGGGCCTCTGGGGACTCTGGGGACACTCGGGACACTGGGGGCACTGGGGACTCTGGGGATATTGGGGACACTGGGGGCACTGGGGGCACTGGGGGCACTGGGGACACTGGGGACACTGGGGACACTGGGGACTTTGGGGACTCTGGGGGCACTGGGGACACTGGGGACACTGGGGACACTGGGGGCACTGGGGACACTGGGGACTTTGGGGACTCTGGGGGCACTGGGCATATTGGGGACACTGGGGACTCTGGGGACATTGGGGACACTGGGGGCACTGGTGGCACTGGGGACACTGGGGATATTGGGAACACTGGGGGCACTGGGGGCACTGGGGACACTGGGGACACTGGGGATATTGGGGACACTGGGGGCACTGGGGGCACTGGTGACTCTGGGGGCACTGGGGCACTGGGGACACTGGGGGCTCTGGGGACACTGGGGATTCTGGGGACACTGGGGGCACTGGGGACACTGGGGATATTGGGGACACTGGGGACACTGGGGGCACTGGGGATATTGGGGACACTGGGGACACTGGGGATATTGGGGACACTGGGGGCACTGGGGGCACTGGGGACACTGGGGACACTGGGGATATTGGGGACACTGGGGACACTGGGGGCACTGGGGGCACTGGGGATATTGGGGACACTGGGGGCACTGGGGGCACTGGGGATACTGGGGGCACTGGGGATACTGGGGACACTGGGGGCACTGGGGACACTGGGGGCACTGGGGGCACTGGGGAGTGCAGACACTCTCACCACGGGGTCAGGCCTGCAAGGTTCACCACGTTCAGGGTTCAGCATCCCCCTGTTTCCACCCCAACCCCAGAGAACCCCAGAGCTGACAAGGGCAGCACTGTGACCCAGACAGGTTTGGGTTTTGGGGGCACCTTAAAGCTCACCTTGCCCTGACCCCCCACCATGGACAGGGACACCTTCCACTGGAGCAGATTGCACCCAGCTTTAATATTCATTTAAGATCTCAACAGCAATAGTAATTCCATTTTTTCACAGCATTTGGGGCATTCCTAGGGCACGTTATGACACCGCGGGTTGGAAGCTGGGACAAAAACCCGAGCGAGCCGAGCACAGCGTGTCCCCTGTCCCCTCCCGGCACGTGGCAGGGCCGGCGGTCCCTCCCGGCGGTGACAGCGCTCGGAGATGCTCTTTGTGCCGGGCACAAAGCTCCCGAAGCGCTCCCTCTGCCATCCCAGGGGCTGCGGATCCAGCGGAGCCTGAACGTGAAACAGGAAGCGAGGACGAGCCCTTGGGAGGAGGTGGGGGCGTTCCTGTGCTGGAAAACGGAAAGAGAGAGAAATTTTGATTTTAGAGGGAGGAATTTGCTGTGCCTCAGCCTCTGGCCACGGTGCAGGGACTCCCCGCTGGAAGCTGAGTGAGCCACAGCTCCCGTGTCGCTGCAGGGCTGTGGGATGGAGCACTGGGCACAGGGTGTGACCCCTCCCCATCCCTTCAGGAAGGGGTGAGGGAGTCAAGAAGTGCTTGAGATGCACAGGGAATGCACAGGATGCACAGGGAATGCATGGGATGCACAGGGAATGCATGGGATGTACAGGGAATGCACGAGATGCAAAGGGGATGCACAGGATGCACAGGGAGTGCACGGGATGCACAGGGAGTGCACGGGATGCAAAGGGGATGCACGGGATGCACAGGATGCACAGGGAATGCACGGGATGCACTGGGAATGCACAGGATGCAAGGGGAATGCACGGGATGCACAGGGAATGCACGGAATGCACGGGATGCACTGGGAATGCACAGGGAATGCACAGGATGCACTGGGAATGCACAGGATGCACTGGGAATGCACGGGATGCACTGGGAATGCACAGGATGCAAGGGGAATGCACAGGATGCACAGGGAGTGCACAGGATGCACAGGGAATGCACGGGATGCACAGGGAGTGCACGGGATGCACAGGGAATGCACGGGATGCACAGGGAGTGCACGGGATGCACAGGGAATGCACAGGATGCACAGGGGATGCACAGGATGCAAAGGGGATGCACGGGATGCACAGGGAGTGCACGGGATGCACTGGTAATGCACAGGATGCACAGGGAATGCACGGGATGCACTGGGGATGCACGGGATGCACAGGGAATGCACAGGATGCACTGGGGATGCACGGGATGCACAGGGAATGCACAGGATGCACTGGGGATGCACGGGATGCACAGGGTAGGACAATTAAGGCATTGGTCCCTCTGCTTTCCCAGCACCTGAGGTGTGACAGGGCTCCTGTGGGGCCAAGAGCTGTGCCACCCTCATGGCAATGTGCCAGAGCTACTCAGGGCAGGCAGGAGCTGCCAAATGCCCTGGAAAGCTCCAAAATGAGAGAGAAATTGGGATATGTGAGCTGCATCCAGGCCAGCCTGGAGCCCTGCCTGGCAGTTTGCATTTCATTATACCAGTTCCCTTTTTTTCATGGCTCTGCAGCTGTGGGAAAGGAATGCTCTGAAAGCACGGTGAGAGCTTTTATGTAAAAAAGAAGGAGAAATAAACATGATTTTCAATACAGAAATGTGATTTTTGTCTCCATATCACAGTTTTGCTGGTGCAGAGCTGAACCCAGGGCTTTGTGGCACTGAGCTGCAGGGAGCCCAGCCAGGCTGGAGTGGGCAGCTGGAGCAGCATCACGGTGGTGGTGGGCTGGGCACTGCCACCACATCCCTGGACAAGGCTGGGAATCCTGTTCCCCGCCCCAAAAACCCACCTTGGCACAGCAGGCGTGGTGTCTCAGAGGCTCTGGGGGATGGAGGTGTCCACCCCCCTCCCAAATGTCACCAGGGCTGAAAGGCAGGTGGGTGGCAGTTGGGGGGGACAGGAGCCACCCTCGCTGCCCAGCCACTTGTCATTGCCCAGGGACAAAGCAGCAAGCAGAGCCCTGCCCACAGCACTCGAGCCTTCGTGTGCACACCATGTGACAGCTCTGGGACAGCAGTGTCCTCCTGGGGACCCCTCCCTGCCCTTGCAGTCACACCAGGAGCAGCAGCCCAGCCCCGGCTGAGTTTAGAGGTCAAAGCAGCCAGAACTGGGCCAGGCTGCAGCTCCCTGCTGCTCTGCTGGGATGAAGGACACCTTCTCCCAGATGGCACTTTGGAGGGACAAACGCTGGTCCAGGTGGCCCTGGCTTGGTGGCACGGGAAGGGTTTGTCCTTGGGAGCGGTTCTGAGCACAGGGACATCCCAGCCCGGGCTGAGTGCTCGGTTTTGCTGCCCAAATCCTGCTGGCATCTCACCTCGGGTGCTCCCAGGGGTGCCCAGTCCCTCCCTGTGACCAGCCCCAACCCCTCCTACCCAGCCAGGGCTTCTTTACCACACGCCTGAGGTGGGCAGCACCCCTGTCCCCCCTCCCTGCCACCAGATCTGTGTCCCAAAATGTCCCTGCCTCATCCCCAGCCCCTTTCCCACCCGAGGTGTCCCCGTTGGGCAGAGGTGTGGGATGGAGCCAGCTGAGCAGCTCCATCAGGAGATGGACACACAGGGACTGCTGGGATAATTTAAAAACCAGGGCAGAGACCTGATTATTGCCCTAGTTTGCATCAAAATCTCAGTTTGGGTTTTTTTAGCAGCCTTTTGATGAGCTTGTCAATGACAAGTTGCTAATTGAGGAGTGGGAGGCCCACAGTGCCCTGTGAAAAGACGAGAGAAAAAAAAGCCAGGATAAAAATAATTGTTTAAACCTGGCACCAGGCCTGGCTGCAGGGACCAGGGGGATGGAGGGAAGCCAGGCTGGGGTGGCCTCAGAGAGACCTCGGGGGTGATGCTCAGTCAGGGGGTGGGGACACCCCAAATCCCTGCAGGGGCTGGAAGAGACCCTTGAGCCCCATCACCCCAGGGTGCTGCAGCAGTGGGGAAGGACTCTTGGTCTCTAACAACATCAGGCACCTCCCAGCACCGTGTAGAGCTCCAGGCTCCACATTTTTTTATTCCACATCCCCCCAGTATATCCACTGATTTATTAATTCCCTACACGCACCGCTGGGCTGAGAAGAACACTTAAAGCATGACTAAAACACGAGGTAAAAAAAAAGGATGGGGGAGAGATGAAAAAACACCGTTTAAAAATATTTTTGAAGTTATTAATGGTACACAACACATTTTCCTCCTGCACCCTTGTGGGTTATCTCTTGCACTGGGTTGAAGGGAGCCAGCCTGGTCCCCTCCCCTGGCACCCACGAGCCCTTTCTCCATTCCCCTCTTTGCCTGCACAAAGCAGCTTTGTCTCCCTCTTCCTGTCCCTCTGCTCCCATCTGGCCACTGTCCCTCCCTGGCCCCCGTCCCATCTCGCTCTGCAGCACAAGGACCCTCCTCCTCCATTTATCTGGGGGATCCCAGCCCCCCTGGCAGCTCACAGGGCCCCCCCATTCTGGGGTGATGGGGAGGATGGCAGGGTCCCCACCCCACACCCCGGGGACCAGCGGTGCAGGTGGCACTGGAGAGAGGGGTGGCACTGCTCCCCAAAACCCTCTGGAGTCTTGGGGGGGCTCTTTTCCTCCTGCACCCCTTGGCTGCTCTCCCTTCCCTGTGCCAGGCTGTGTCACTGCTCCTCTGAAATCCCAAATCAAATCCCACCCTGGGGGAGAGGAGGGGAGGTTCCCAGGATGTGTCTGGGAATCAAAACCGGCAGTGGCACCCAAACCTTGGCCAGCAGGGTGTGCTGGGCTCTGTGTCACCCACATCCCTGTCCCCCATGACAGGAACACACCCCAACACTGCAGGATCCGTTCCCTTTCCTGCTCCCAGAGACCCTGGAAAAGCTTGGGGTGGTTTGGCTCAGCACTGCTGAGCCAAAACAAAAAGAAGTCTCAGTGAGAGCTCAAAACCACAGTTTTAGACATAATAAAAATATGGCAAAATAATATAAAAATGTGGTAAAATAATATAAAAAATATGGTAAAATAATATAAAAATACAGTTAAAATATGGTGGGAATATTGCTTATATTTTTCAGATAGAACAGATATGTGCAGATTATATGTAAACTTTCATACTAGAAAACTAGAATTCTAATAGGTTAAGAAGAAATGCTTCAGATTCCTGTTTTTAGCTTCTTGGGAAATATGTAAATAAGAATCCTGCATTGGTGAGAGATGCTCTCCTCTCTCACTCTCTCTTCCTCCATAATCATCATCATCACTACCACCACATGAGGAAGAAGAAGAGGAAGAAGAAAAGAACAAAAGAAGAAAAGATCAGGGAGCATCTGAGGGGGTCAAAAACCCCCTCCCCAAGCTGGGCATGGCCACTTTTGTCATGTGCCAAAGGGAGAAGGGTCAGGCAGGCAGAACCTGCGCCTTGCCAGAGGAGCATTTTGGCTTTGCTTGGCTTTTTTTGGGGGTGAGGGTCTTGCAGAGCTCTGGCTTTGCCCCAACTCCCTGTGTTTAATGGGGGCTGGAGGTATCCATGGAATTAACCCTGCCTGGCTCTGTGCTTCCAGTGACTCCCCAGGGAGGGTTTGGAGGGGCAGCCCTGGGTTCTGGGGGAGCAGAGGGATGCTCCTGCCTGCAGAGGTGTTGTAGGTTGCAATACAGGATGTGACCAGCAGTGTGAATTCTGTCCCCATCTGTTGAGCTGGGTGGGGCAGTGCCCCTGATCTCCTGGCACACATTATCTGCTCATGGGCCATCTTTAAACCAGCTGGGCAATCATCTTTATCTTCCCACAGCCCATCCTCCCTCCAGGAGATATCTCCTGTTCATGGCCAGTGAGTCCCAGGGCATGACTGATAAAATTCCATCATCCCACTGGGAGATGCTCCAGCCAGGGGAGGAGCCAAGCCTTTCCTACCCAGATAAAAACTGACATTTGGGACACCAAGGAACCTTCTTTCCACTGGATTCCAGAGGAAAGCCAGACCTTTCCACATCATCCCTGGAGCTTCAGAGGAAACTGCACCTTCTCCAGGAGCACTGCTCCAGCTGAACCACATCTGCCCCTGCAGGAGGATGCAGCCACCATTGAATGGGACTGTGCCAACACCCTGACTGACTGACGGGTGTCAGCTTGGATTCTGAGTCTGGCAGGGCTGGGATTGTTCTTTGTAATGCTGCATTTCTATTTTAATTTTCCTAGTAAAGAACTGTTATTCCTAATTCCCATATCTTTGCTTGAGAGCCCCTTAATTTCAAAATTATAATAATTTGGAGGGAGGGGGTTTCCATTCTCCATTTCAAAGACAGGCTCCTGCCTTTCTTAGCACACACCTGTCTTTCAAACCAGGACAAGAGGCAGCAGCAGCCCCTGGCACCAGGCACATGGGCTGGCTCAGTGACAAGTGCCACCCCCAGCACGTTCCAGCAGAGTGTGGGGGGCTCAGGAGAGGGGACACACACAGGGGTGTGTTGGGAAGGTTCAGGATTTGACAGGAAAGTCTCACAGATATGTATGTACAACAGAAAGATCTTTAAATCTAGAATCTGAAGAAGGAATAGAAATGAAAGCAGGCTTTGATATAAAAGAACAGAATTGCTGAGCCAGTCTTATTGCATAACTAGAAAGCAAAGGGTAAAGTGAGTTGGAAGGGGGTTTTATGGCCCAGAGCAAAGGATAAATCCACCTCAAACAAAAGATGTTTTTACCAAGCAAAAAGATTTCACAAGCAAACAGGAAAGCCAATGTTGTAAGCAGTAAAAAGACCTCAAAATTTTCCACTGCAAAGAAACTGAAAAACAACTTTCAGCTTAAACTGTAACTAACTTTTTGTGATTGGAAAATAGTAACACAAATATGGTAATGTTAGTAGTTATGATAGGTAATAGTAAAAGTATTGATTGGTTGTCATTTAATAGAATGTTCAGCGAAGAAAAATAAATAATGCATTGGAACCAGAGCTAGAGGGGCTTCAGATGAGTCTGCAGCTGATGCTGACCACTGTGGGCTGGGATCTTGTCACCCATGACCAGTGAATTGCTGTATCCTCTGGATACAATAAACAGCATTTTAAATAATAAATAAATTGCTGTATCATCTGGATACATTAAACAGCATCCCAAGAGCCATCTGGAACCCCACATACCTCATTCTGGCTCTTACAGGGGTGTCCCCTTGGAGCTGAGCCCTTCCAGCCCCTCTGTGTCCTAACAGCAGTGCCCAGAATCTTTGGTTCGCCCTCATCCCTCCTGGCATCGCTCTCCTGCTCTGCCCTCCTCCCTGCCCTCCCTTCTTCCATGACCTCTGTTCTGGCTGCTTCCCTGGCACTGATCTCCTCGGGCACCCAGCCACCAGCACGGCTGGGACAAGGAGGGACAGACAGACAGACAGAGCGTTCTCCCAGCAGCTCACGGCACAGGCTGCACAAGGTCACAGAGGCTGCAAAAGGGCAAAATCCCACCACGTCCTATTCTGTCCGGAGAGTGCTGCGGGCTGATCCTGCTCCTCCACGGGATGGACGAGCCCTTGGCAGCGCCCGGGTCCCGAGGGGGCGGCCAAGGGCCAGCGGGGCTCTCCCTCCGCCCCCTCCTTCCCCGCGGTCACAAGGCTCCAGCCAGCAAAGGGCAGATGTTATTCCATCTACGCACGCTTCATTATTCTTATAAATAATAACAAATCACGGCGGCGGGAAGTGGATTTATGGAGCAGGAAGGGATGTGGAGGATGGTGAAACACCTCTCGCTTTTCCCCCCATCCACTCTGGGAATGTGAGATGTGAGAGGGGAAATAAAATAAAGATGTGTGGGGGGAAATAAAATCCCAAAATCCCAGGGGATGTCATGGAGGGGAGCAGGGAGAGGGGCTGCTGTGGATATCCCCTCTCCTCACCTTGCACCCCCCTGGATCCCTTTTGGATGTTTTATATCCCAAGTATTGTGATTTCCAGGTGCTTTTGATGGCATTGGCTGCCCTCCCTTGTGAGGTATTTATGGGAGGGGAAGCCCCTGCTGCCACCAGCTCCCGGGGTGGCTTCTGCTCCGGGCAGGCTCCCGGTGTCTGTGTCAGACCCAGGGTGACCTCCCCAGTGCCTCTGGGGACCCCGAAGGAAGGGGTGAGAGAGAGCTGCATGAAAACTCGGCTTTTTTTGGTGATTTCCACCCTCCCCCCTGCTTTGCTGAGTGAAGTCAGGACTGGAGGAGCTGCTGATGGAACCACAGCCTGATGGAGATTCCAACTCCCCACGCTGGGCCAAGTGACAGCTCAGCTCAGATCACAGATCCAGTGGAAAACTGGCTTGGCTCCATTTTTGGTTGTTTTGTTTTGGATTTTTATTTTTTTTTATTATTTTTTTTATTTCTGTTGGGTTTTGGTTTGATTTTCAAGGTCAATTGGGGAAAAACGAACCAATACTGCTGCAAACAAGGGCTCCACAAGCTGGTGGCAGGGGACCAGCCCTACCTGTGGCACCTGGATGCTCCAGCTCTGCCAGGAGTAGGAAGTGAGCTGGGAACAAGCCCCAGAGGAGGAATGAAGGAGTCTCTACCACTCTGGGACCTGTTCCTGTACCACCAAGAGCTTCCAGCCTTGCTGGCTGTGGAGTCTGAAGGTTCCCTGAATTCTCTGAAGGTTCCACGCCGTGGATGTACCCGGGACAATGACAGGGAGGGGAGCGAGAGGTGCTGAGCTAATCCCAGCGGTGGGGAAAGGAGATGGAGAAGGGAGAGGAGCAGCAGCAGGAGGGCACCAGGGTGGAGGAGAATCCGAGCCCCTCCTGCCTGTTGAAGGATGTTCAGAGCAACGCAGCATCTGGAACATCTGGAACTGGCTGGGCGCCTCAGCGTTGGCTGGTTTGCTGCTCTGAGGGGAACACGGGCACTCACCGGGCACAGAGGCTGTAACCCGCAGAGCCCCTCCGAGAGTCAAAAACCTCCCGCACCTCTCCCACACCCAGGACCTCCCTCCCGAGGCCAGGACCTTCCCGGGAGCGATGTCACGAACCCCGCGATGTCCCCAGGGCCTGCCGGGGGCTCTGTTCTCTCTCGCTCCTTGTGTCCCTTTTGTCAGGACTGCGACTCTGGCTCTGTTTCTGTTCCATCCCTCCCCCGTGTCACCGCCTCAGCTCGGGAATTCCCCCAGCTCGCCACGCTGCACTGAACACGTCCCCGCTCCCGCCTGTCCCCTCTAATTAGCGCGGCTGACCGGGTTTCCTTCATCACTGCTAATTGGCCGGGTCTGTGTTTGCGGCTTCCCCTCCCCGGCTCTCGCCGTGCCCTGGGGTAATTTCAGTGGAAGGGAGAAGAGAAATTAAATGGAGCTCGATGTGCTCCCTCTCGCTGCGCTCGTCCCAACACCAACACCCGCAGCTGGGACGCGGGGACACCGCGGGTGTCACCGGCGGGGCTGCGGCTCCTCAAGCCAAACCCACCCCTGGAGCTCTGCACAGCCCCTTTGCTCGCCACCAGTGGTGACTGTCACCCACCCGGGGACCCGCTGGCTTGTCCATTCATCCTCAGCACTCAGCTCCAGGCGTTGCCTGGAAAGGCTGGGCTGGAGCAGAGAGCAGACAGAGCAAAAGGAATAAAATCGGGATTTATTGAAAGGATCCACCTTGGGCAGTGCAAGAGCCCGGCCAGGGCTGCACCCAAATCAAACCCCAGATGGATCCTGGGCACCAGTTTTACACTTTTATCACTTTTGGTTCATCTCCACACTGGGGTCAATTATCCAAGCACAGCCCCAGGCTATGAAGTCTCAGCCCCTGGCTTTGCCCCCTTTCCTTTTGCTGTTTCTGATTTTTGGGTACCAGTTGTCCTTGATTCTCTGGCTAGAAAGGAATTGTTTTATCCAACTCCCCTGTGAAGAGAACTCACTAACACCTAATATGAAGTTTCAGAGTTACACACTAAGCAGCAGAAATTCTGTAAAATATAAAAGGCATCACAGGCACCCGGTGGCATCACCAGCCAAGAGGGCAGTGATGCCCCGTGCCCTGGGGTGAAGCCACCCCGGCCAGGACAGGAGCTGGGGACAGCCCGCGGGTGGCACCTGGAAGCGCTCAGCTGCGGGTCGATGGGATTGATTCCCCCCATCCCCCTGGAGCTGTCCCTGATGCACTCCAGGTGATCCAGCACGGGAGGCACAGCAGCTCCGGAGCTGGGGACAGAGGACACGGCGTCACAGGGAGCCCAGAGCAGCAAATCCCTGCCCTGTCACTGCCCGTGGCCCGTGGCCTCCCCTGTGGCCCGTCCCAAAGGAGGCTGCTCTGGTTAGAACCCCCCGTGTGTGTATGTGACATGGGCTGTCACCATGTGAGGGGGGAGGCTGGATCTGTGGGATGCAGGAGAATTTGGGGAGAGGAATGTCCCTCTGAGAGGTGCACGGGGATTTTCAGGGGCCTCTGTGCGATTGGATGGGGGTTTGGTGTGCTATGGGGCGCTGAGGGATTTGGGAAGTGCGAGGGGGCTCAGGGGGCAGAACCGGGGGGGATTCAGGGAGCTGCACCTGGACAGGGACACTGGGTGGGGACAGATGGGAATACAGGGATGGGGCTGTGCCCTGCACACCTGGAGCCTCCTGTGCTCTGCTAACAGGGGGGACCAGCCCCAACCCTCAATCCCGGGCTCTGTCTGTCTGTCTGTCTCCTGGAACTGCTCTGCCCCCGCCTCCTCCACCCTCCCCCTCACATCTGGCCAGCAGGAGCTTATTTTTTCCTCCAGGGTTGCGACACCCTGAGCCACGGGATGTTTTTCCTCCGCTGTGTTGGATCCCCGCAGGGAGAGGGTGGGAGGATTGTCTTGGCCGGGGAGCTGCAGTCACAATGTCTGAATGTCCCACCCACCGCCCCCAAGTGCGGAGAGGGGACACCACGGAAAGCAAATCGGGGCTGGAGAAGGGAGAGTGCAAGGGAGTGATGGGGAAGGGTGATGGAATCCCAGTTCTCCAGATCCTCCAGGGCTGGGCAACAGTGACCAGATCCCTGCCAGTGATGGAGAGGGGCAGCTGGATCCTCTCGGGGCTGTAGCTACCGACCCCATCACGCCCTCAGTCGTGATCCACAGCCGTGTCACCCTCCACTCAGAGGTGGACCAGAGGATGGGGGTGCCACCAGAGCATCCCCACAGCTGGAGCACCCCCTGTCAGCAGCACCCCACCTGTGCCTCCCTTTTCCCATCAGAATAAATACGATCCGTTCAGAAGAAACCATTTTATTATTTTTTTTTCCCAAAGAAAAAAAGCAATATAAATATTAGAGTATAAAACTTGCGTGTAACACATCGACGTTGGTCTATATGGGTATAAGAAGGATATAAGCATATATATAATATATAAGTATAATTCAATATTAGACACATTGAAAGGGCAAACGTGTTTCATTTCACGTACACTCGGAGCACAGACCACATGGAAAGAAGATACAGCGAAAATTGAAAATACTGATGTCCACAAGTTAGTTACCGCGATTAAAAATAACACGCCACTAAATACACGACACTCACTACGCTACCTCAGATTGCAGATTAAAAAGAAAAATATAAAGACTACGATTCAGCTACAGCATTTCTAGAGGAGGGGCAGGTGGCAGCTGCAGGGGACAGGGTGGGACCCGCTCCCAGTGCAGCCAGCGCCGGAGGTGGCAGGATCCGGATGGAGCACGGAGGATGCTCCTGCTGCCCTGGGGTTGGGGAGGGGGCAGGGGTGGGGAGAGCCTGGCTGAAAGGGCTGGATCTGCTCGGGTGAGTTACGTGTTAGTGATTAGAAAAGGAAAAAAAAAAACAACACACACCCCCCTGGGAAACTCGGTGTGGCCCCTTCCTGGGCACCCCAGAGCTCCTCTCCTGGCTCCGGCTACACAAAGCCCCCATCTGCCTCCCCGGGGGCTCAGAGCTGCTTTGCTATGGGAAGCTGGCCTGGTGCTTTGGTGATGGGCACATGGAGAAACTCTAATCCTCACGCTCCAATTCTCCTCGCAGGGTGCAAAGCCCAAAGCCAGCGGGATCATCCCCTCCTCCGGGCTGGCCCCGCAGGGTCTCATGCGACACTCCCCCAATTACTGCCCCCATTTTGCAGCGCCACCCCCCGCTCTTGGCTCCCTTGACCGGATCTGGTCCCCAAACGCCACCGAAACAGCCATCACTTACTCACTCACCACCTCCACCCCAAAGCCATGCACCCACCGGCAGCCCCGCGCATCCCACCCCGAGAGCCGCCTTGTAGAGCCGCCCCACCACCCCAAACAGCCTTTGGGGCCCAAACTAGAAGCAATAATGAGTTTCCCCCAGCCCGCCTGAGCCGTCCCACCCCCTCCCACCCCTTCCCCAGGGCAGCCCCGGCACCAAGCTCGGGCGCTGCCGGCGCGTTGGCCGTGGGCATGCGAGGGTTTGTGCGGGTCCGTGGAGCTACTGCGCTAGTGCAGGTGTGAGGTGAGGGACGTGCATGCAGACACCGTGTGCAGACAGTGGAGAGCCGTCCCCGTGTCCCCCTGGGCGAGGGGGACCCGGCCAGGCCTGGCCGCTGGGGGGAGCGAGGCTCTTTTAGCCTTAATTCCATAAGAACATCGACTGTACATATAAATATTTACTGCAAAAGAAGGTTTGAGATGTGTCTGCTCTTCGGAGACCCCTAGAACCGCCGGGGCAGCTGCCGCACACCTCGGCGTGCTCCTCGTGGAATTCCCTGCCTCTCACACAGCAGGAGGGCTTTTTCCTTATCTTATTTCAGGCCATTAGTGGTTACACTTTAAAAAAACAAATAAACAACAAAAAAAAATGTTTAGGATGCAGCTTTGCCATATTCCCTTTGACTCATGCAATATAAACAATTTTTTTTTCCAGATGACAGGTAAGCAGGAACTGAAGCACTCCCTACCCACTTCCAAATTCCAAAATCCATCGCTATCATTGACTGGGGGTGAATTTTACGAATGGAAAATTTAAGAGCAAAGAACTGGAGCGTGGGCTATAAGCTAAGAACTTCCTTTTCCTTTCCAAAAAATAGCTGAAGGGCTATAAATTAAAAGATCCACATTAAAGTTATTTACAGTGGGCAAAGCCGAGCACAAGCCTTGTGCCTTTCCTCGGACTAGCTGGGAGCAAATCGGATCCAAAGACACGGCAAAAGACCTTCCGCCCTTGCATATGCTAATACCCGAGGGATTGTATAAAACATTATTCACAGGGCACTTGTTTGCGTTCGCTTTAGATTCCGGATTGGTTTCCATCACGAGACCTGAGAGCAGCGAGCCCCTGCTCTCAGCTCTGATGATGACGAGATACATTCGCAGCATTTCCTGCTTTTGCACCACAAAAAAAATTCACATTCGTCCTCCGGCCTGGGCTGTGGTTTTGGGGGGGAGTGCTGGAGCCGGCTGCCCTGTAGCTCTAAGGTCTCCTTTTTCTTCTTCACTACTTCTTCTCCTTCTTCCCGGATTTCTTCTTGTTGCCTCCGGCGGGGGCGGCGTTCTTGGCGTCGCGCTTGCCGGCGGCGTTGGTGAGGGTGGCGTTGCTGCCCGGGATGTAGACGTTCTGCCGGTAGTCGGGGACGTGCTGCAGGGTGAACTGGGGGCCGTAGCGGGCGCTCAGCCCCATCGTGCCATTGCCGCCACCCAGGGTCGAGTTACCATCGGCTGCTTCTGTGGGGAACGCCGGGGAAAGGAGGAAAGAGAAGAGCAGGATGTTAAAATCCAGCTGGAGACCCTCACCCCAAGCCCCAGCAGCCCCACAGGGTGTCAAACCCAAACCATGACCCTTCACCTCCCCACAGGGCTGTCCTGGCACAGAACCCCCCCCGAAACTGCCCTTTACGAACATATTGTGCAGTCACCATTAGTGATGCATTAAAGGAAATCCAATATTTATTTATTTTTCCGCCGCATTTAAAACCCTGCCCGCGGTATTTTTTTCTCCAGCCAGGTTTATTCAGGGAGCGGGACACAGGAGATGAGAAAGAAATCCCCTCCCCTGCAATACCACAAAATGGCTCTAGGAAGCCGAGCACGAAGGAAATCAATGCCAGAGCGTGTCTGATGGTCCAGATCTGGGAGCAGGGGGAGGGGAAGGCAAATTCATTCCTGTCGCTATGCAAAGCTCCAGCACGGAGCGAGGAGGGGCACAGGCTCCCCCCGGAGCGCTGGGGCTCTGCTGGATGCTGGAGAGCAGATGGAGACGGGGGGATGCGCGGAGGCAGGGGGAGAAATGAGCACGGGGGGATGGATGGCAGGGCTCGGGGGATGCTGTTGCCATGAGCTCGGTCTGCTCCACTGCAGCTGCCTGTGAGCAGCTCGGGGTGGGATCCTCGCACAGCCCTGCCCAGAAATGGTTTGTGGAAACTCAGCCTTTGTATGAGAGTGGCTCCCGCCTCAGCCTTTAACTGCTGGTGGCTGGGGCCAGGCTCTCCTGGAGGATGGGGACACCCAGCAAGGGCACCCAAGGCAGAGCCCAGTGGTGCTGCTCCCTCCTTGCACAGGCAGAGATTGTAGGAACAAAGAAAAACAATGAGCAGAGGTGCTGGGCTGGGTCCCCTCGGGCTTCTCCTCACTGCAGACCAGCTCTGTGCACGCCTCTGTGCTCCCTTTGCTTTTCCCTAAGCAGATGGAGGTGGCTAAGCCAGCCAGAAAGCTGGACAAAAAGCTGGCCCACATCCCACCATCGCCCTGAATGATGGCTGTGTACACATTCCCTTTGCAGGGGTCGGAAGGATGAAGCAACTGCAGTTTTGAAAAGTTGCAGCTGCTCTGTTGGAGCGGGAGGGGAGGAAAACACAGCGAGGCCAAAAACACCGGGGTGGGGGTGGACAAACACAGCGACCCAGCGTGGGGAAATGCCTTTCACTTCCCTCTCTGGAAGCATTCACCACAGGAGAGTGGTGGACTTCCTCCAGAGTCCCCATGAAATGGGTTCCAGACTTAGCAGGGCAGGGAGGACCCAGTGCTGGGGAGATGTGGCTGTAATTAGTGATATTTATTGCTAATCCTCACTCGCCTAAGCAGCAGCTTATTTCATTAGCAACCAACTCAAGCCCACACCCATGGAGGTGTTAGAAATGATCCTCATGGGATGGGATGACTGGAGATGTGCAGGGAGCATCTCACAGGTGGACCACAGCCCCCAGCCACGGCAGAATTGTTATTTCTGGATTGTCCCAGCCCAGCAAGAGGCTGGGTGAACTTGGGCACCTTCTCCTCCCTGGGAATTGCTGCCCTGGCCCATCCCAGGGCTCTGAGCAGTGAGGGGCTGGGTGCTGTCAGCAGCACCCAAGTCCCCATGAATTAATTTGCAGTCTCAGCACAGCTTCCACCAGGGAGAAAAAGGAGAAAAAGGCAGTGGTGAAGTTCTCAGCCTGCCAGGCAGTCCCGGGTAAGGGTGCCCGGCTGTTTCTAGGTAACACTGACATTAAGGCTGAAAAGAAGAGAGAACAGGAACAATAGAGGGTTATAAATGGGCACCGAGGTGCTCTTGCCAAGCAAAGCACTGGAGCTCTTGTTGCTGCAAAGGTCAAGCTCAGCCTCAACCAGCAGCCTGTCATTATCCCAAACGGTCCTGAGGAGGAAAACAAGAATTTGGGCTTTGGCAAAAATAACCAGCGAGTGGCTCCATTGCCCCGTGGGCAGAGGGGAGGCCGGGGGCAGCTCCACAGCATGTGTTGGTGCAGCTGCTGGAGGGGTTTTTAGGGCACCCAATATAGCTGTGTGTCCCTGCCCGGGGACAAGGACTGCCCGGGCTGCCTTTCTGTCTGCTCCCCCACCGTCCCGTGGCACCTCTCTAAATTCTCATTGGGAGCCAGAGTATTTTAAGGACAGGATGTCTGTCCTTGTGTCTGGTGTCCTGGAGCATCTGTGCTCCTTGGGCTGTCCTAGCAGCTGCCTCTGCCCATTCAGATCGCTCAAAACTGGTTTTTCATATTGCTCCCAGTTGCAAAGTGGAAAGATCCAGAGGAAGTGTGGCTGGGAAGGGAGACAGAACCCTACAACAAAGTCACAGCCCTGGGGGGAAAATCAGGACCCCAGATGACTTGTGATGGTAACTTAACCATTGGGAAAGGGATTTAATCCTCTAAGGACTGGATGGTGCAGGCTTGGCCTGGCACTGCCTCCTGCTGAAGCCAAGGAAAACCCCTGGCCCAGGGTAAGGATGCATCCAAGGCATCACCTGTGTCACTGTGTCCACCCCAGAGCTCAAACACAGCTCAGTGGGTGACAGGGAAAGCTAAGGATTATTTAAATGGCCAGGAAATCACACCAGGGATGGGTAGCACAAAGCTTAATGGGCAATTAGTGCTGCCCCTAATCAAAGCCTGCTCCAATCAACACTATTGGCTCGAAGAGAAACGGGGGACAGTGAGGGAGACACGAAAACACTGTGCTGGGGGGAAAAAAAACCTTGTGCTGTGTCCCCATCCACACATCCAGGACAGAAAGGGCCTGGAGAGGATGGATAAGGGAAAGCCATGATCTGTAGGAGGGATTTGATCTGCATCACCCCCCGGAGCCGTGGGAGAGGTTGGGACTGCTGGGACTGCGGGATTGGGGCAGATTTGCTGCAGCAGGGCCCGGGGCTCCGTGAAAGTCAGTGCTTAACCTGGAAGGGACCCGCTTAGCTCTGATCCTGGGGATTGCTGGAGCAGCAGCCAGAAGAACAGCTTTATTTACCAGCAAGGAAACCGGATCTGGAGACGCTGGGTGATGATAACCACATGAAACCCCAAGGGCTATTTTTCCATGGTCGTTTTTCAGAGCAAAGACACATTTTCACATTATTTCTTTCTCTTGAGTGTAAACAACTCCCTGGGCCCAGACCTTGGTCCCCCTCCCCAGCCACGGCAGCTGTCTCCTGGTGTCTGCAGAGCAGCAAAGTTCAGCTGCAGCAGCTTTCCAAGAAAGCAACACCAAAGCCATTCCTCCTCCCTCAGATTCCTTCCCTCCCGACAGCTCAAAGGAAACATCCCAAGCATTTTGCACGGGTTTTATGGCTGTGCTTCTATTTTTAAGTCAAGGGGAGAAAGACTTGGAGGTATTTATAAATAAAGGCTCTATGAAAATCAGGCTCTTTATCCATAGTGCTGCACAGAGTGAGAATTGTCCTTGTTTCATGCAAAGCCACGGAGACTGGGGGTGCGTGGGAACATCCCTCCCTGCCCAGCCATAAACCAGAACAAACCAACCCAAAATGACCCCAAACCACCCTCCTGAATACAACTGCCAGTGGGGGGAACCTTGGTGAGTCCATGGCTCAGCAGAGGGACTGCACACAAGGCTTTTTGGGAATATTGAGTCAGGCATTTGCTGTTTCCCTGCTCCAGCCTCCAGCCACACACAGACTTCCAGCCTTCCTTCCTTCCTCCTCACCTTCCAGCAAGTTAAACTTACTGTGACTTTCTGGAACCAAGTAGAGGATAAAACATCATCTCCAGACTGGCTCTTTCATGTAACACAAGCACAGCACAGCCAGATGGTGTTTCAGTACAAAGCAAAGAGACTTTGGGTGGAAGAGGTGTCCCTGCCTACAGGAACCTCCAGGATCCTTCCTGACCCCTCTCAGTGTTTTTCCACCAGCTTTTGGATCTGTGCAAGCAGAACTTTTGCAGCTAGCCCAGTTAAGTCAGTCCCACAGCATCTTCTCTATCAGCATGACCCTGAGATGGCCCCACAGAGCAGGAGTCAGGGTTTTCCCAGGAGTGATGGACACCAACCATTGGCTGAAGCCAGGATCATGGCTTGGAGCATCTCCGTGTCAAACTGGTTGTTGGGCCAGGCTCCAGCTTCCTCTCCATTCTGGGAGCTGTGGGAAAAGAAAACAAACAGTAAGTTACTCCAGTTCAGTCAGGAGGAGTGGGTTGGACCAGTGAATGCTTTAAATCCTTCTAAACAGCACTCAGGAGCCAAGAGCCTTTCAGAGGTGTCCATCCCTCTCCAGGCCCTTGAAGAAAAACCACAAAAGCACTTGGGGACTCAGTGGTGCTTCCAGCAGCACCTTCCACTCCTGCTGCATTCAGAGGCTACAGCCAAGCATCTCATCTCCTCAAAATCACACCAGTGTGGAGTCACAGAATGGTTTGGGTCAGAAGAGAACTTGAAGATCATCTATTTCCAGCCCCCTGCCATGGGATATAATGTAATCCACTGCCAAAATTACAATGTAATATCATAAAACCTGCAGTCCTCAAGGCCCAGAGGTGCAGATGCACCCTTGTAGGACCAGGTCCTGTGTCCTTCTGCAGGCTGGGAGTGGATGCACCTCTCAGGCTCTTCCAGTTTAATCTCCATTCTGCAGCTTCATTCATGTGATGGAGGGTGAGAAAACCCCATGGTGTGCTGAGATTTGGGAACACCACAGAGCAGCTGCCTGGCACCACAGAATTTACTCTGAAAAGAGTCCCAGATCAGTGCTGGGGAGGCTGGAGCAGCAGGGAGAGGAGAGCAGGGAGCACTTGGGCATCTGCCTCGGCTCCCCTGGGGGTGCTGAGCACCACAGACCCGCCTGGGAAAGCTCGGGGGATGCAGACAGGCTCTGGCTGAGGAGGTTTTGTGGCCAAGGCTACAATCATCGCTCTGTGTGCAGGCTAACAAGCCCTGCTTTCATGTCTGCCAGGTGTCAGCTGTGCTCAGCCACCCCTCACTGCCCAGGGCTGTGCTCCCAGAGCCCCTCCAGAGCCTCCACACTTCCTGAGCACCTCAGCAGCTTCCTGGGGTCCCCTCTGCTCTGTCCCTGAATGCCCTCCCTGCTCAGATCACCGCTGTCTCCTCTCCCAGTGCCTGCTCTGACCACCCACAGCCCTTTCCATCCACTGGAATGCCAGGATTCACCCCTCGGCTGTGTGCTGGCTGCCTTGGGATCAGGCTGCCCTGCTTCTGCAGCAGGGAGCTCTGCTGAAGTGAGACAGGGGAGGATGGGGGGCTGGAAAGCCCTTCCCATGAAGAGACTTTACCCCATTTCCCAGGAAAGTGATCAAAGCACCAGGCTACAAGGCACAGAGGTGGCCTCCTCCACCACTGTGGTCCCAGCCCTTATACCCAGGAGTTGCCAGACCCAAATGTGCTGCTCAGAGCTCAAAACTCTGCTCAGACCTCAATGCCCTGTTCAGACCCCAACACCCTGTTCAGACCTCAACATCCTGCTAGGATCCCAAAATACTGTTTAGACCCCAAAACTCTGCCAGACCCCAACACCCTTCCCAGACCCCAACACCCTTCCCAGACCCCAACATCCTGCTCAGATCCCAATACTCTGCCCAGACCCCTATGCCCTGCTCAGACCCAAACACCCTGCTCAGATCTCAACACCCTGCTCAGACCTCAGAACTTTGCCAGACCCCAAAACCCCACTCAGACCCCAACACCTTGCTCAGACCACAACACCCCACCCAGATCCCAACACCCTGCTAAGATCCCAAAATACTGTTTAAAAACTCTGCCAGACCCCAACACCCTTCCCAGACCCCAACACCCTTCCCAGACCCCAATATCCTGCTCAGATCCTAATACTCTGCTCAGACCCCAACACCCTGCCCAGACCCCAACACCTTGCTCAGACCTTGATGCCCTGTTCAGACCTCAACATGTGTTTTTAGTAAGTGAAAAGTTTAAATACTAAAGCAGAAGTGTGAGTTTCAGTGAAGGCTGAAAAACATATTAATGTTTTCAGTGGAGGCTCTAGGACTGCAGTTGTAGATAGCACTTAGACATAATAGAGTTACAATAAGAATATTGTTTACATTTTTCAGATAGAACAAGATAAGCTGTATGCGTAGTTTATACGTAACTCAGCGTGTTAAAAAACTAAAATTGTAATAAGTTAAGAAGTGGTAGTCTGAGTTTGCATCAGCTTGTTAAAAAGATTTTATATAAGAGTTAGTATTGGGGAGAGTTAGTGTCTTCTCTGCTTTTTTGCTATTGCTTTTTTTTTTTTGCTTTTGTTCGTTGTCAACACTTGAGAAGGAGATAGGAGCTGCTGTAGCAACATTGCCTTTACTGGGACTTCTGGAAACAGCTTTTGTTTCTATTTGAGACTCCAAACTGAAACTTAACAGGGACTTTAATGTCTGTGACTGTGCTTTTTGAGACTGACGTGCTTCTGCAAAAAAAAGCTTTTTAGCAACTATTAGCTGCTTTGCTCATATTAGAAGATAACAAAGGTGGTCCCTAGAGCACCGGAGGTCATAACCCCACTTGCCTGTGCACAGGGTGCCCAGAGAAGTTGTCCAAAGATCCCTGGAAGTGTCCCAGGCCAGGCTGGACAGGGCTTGGAGCAGCCTGGGATAGTGTAATGTGTGCCCATTGCAGGGGGGAGGGGAAATGAGATGTCTGTGAGGTCATTTCCAACCCAAACCACTCTGGAATCCTGAATATATGTCCAAACTCCCTTTGAAACACCATACCTGACCGTAAGGATGCTCTGCAGACACTCCCAGGTGCTCTGCAGAAAATCTGGGCTCTAACACCTTGTCCAAAGACGTGCAGGACCCGAGCCAGGAGCCCAGGACCATCCCTCCCCTCCTGTATCCCGCGCCTGATCCACCCCAGCCGGGCGCAGGGCGCTGCTCTCACACCAGTTAATCTCTAGAGGTTGCAAATAACCACGAACGGAGCAGGAGCTGCCCCGGCACGACCCTGCCGGAGCCTCCTGAAATACCTGCCGAGTATTCCAGCCCTCCTGCCTGCCCTGCGTGCTCCACGCCTTCAAAAAACTCCAGAATTGAGGCGTGCTCGCCTCCCAGATTGATTCCTGCGCGACGCCTTTGCCGAGACCCCGCGGGTGCGCTCGGAGCCGCGCCAGGACAAGGTGGGACAGCAGTGACCTGTAAATGTCACAGCCAGGGCTGGGAATAGAGCCCCGGGCTAGATCCGATAAAGGACTTAGGAACCATTGCAAACCACAACCCATCCAGCCGCCCGTTAACCCCAGCAGCTCCTGCCCCACCCCCAGCTGGAAGATGAGGTTTCCAGGTTTTTCAGGGCTTCGGGAAAGCTGCTCAGAAATATCCCCGAGCCTCCCAGCCGCTGATCCCGGCTCTGGGAGCTGATGGTGGCACCCAGAGATGGGGAAAGGCAAAGCACAAGAAAGTGCCAAATACATTTTGGGTGTGGGGTTTGTTTGGTTTTTTTGTTTGTTTTTTGTTTGTTTGTTTGTTTTTAATTGTAATATTCCGGTGGTTTGAACTCTATTTTGAAATCAGAGGCTCAGGCTCAGCTCCCTTTTTGATGTGGCAGTGCCAGCATCATATTTTCCACCTCCCAAAAGAACTCTTCCCTCCTCAGGCAATTCCTTCAGGCTTCCCTGTACAGAAATTCCTCCTGCCTCCTGTCACAGCCTCCGTGTCCTATGAAAATGGGAATGCACAGAAGGAAAGGCTGACACTGTGCTCAGGAAATTCACCTGCACCACAACTCCTGACCCCACCAAGCTCCCTGCCCACCCCAATAGCCCTTGGCCCCAGGGCTGTGGGAAGGCACAGACAGGAGAGCTGGCACCACTGGGCACCAGACTTGGCCAGGAATGGGTTGGAAAGGAAGGGATGAAGGGTCTGGGCAATCCCTGCAGCCTGGGAGGGGTTTGAGTGGCACAGTCCAACCCTCCCAGTGCACGGCCCTAGAAACATGGATCTTGCTCAGGTTGTTTTGAGCTCCTGGTTTAGAGCTGTGTGCCCCAGGGATGGAGAACTGTGCATCACCAGCTCAGGATGGGCAGCAATTCAGATCCTTTTCCTTCCTTGTGGTCTTAGTGAGGGAGAACACATGAACTCCTGGCATGAGCCTCACCAGCCCCTCCATTACCCCATTGTCTGGGGCACACCCAAAGCCCTACACCCCCTTAATTCCCCGTGAGATGACAAAATCAGACTGCAAGAGGGGCATAAATCATGGAATCCTACAATGGTTAGGGTTGGAAAGGTCCTTAAGGGTCCTGCAGTGCTCCTAGGTCCCACACTTCCAAGCAGAAGGAGTTCTCAGCCTTTCCCACCTTGCCTTCGTGGCTCTCATGTGGTCCTGCTTTTGTTACAGTGAGGAGCCCAAAACTGGGCACAGTGCTCCAGGTATGGATCTGTGAGTGCCACAGGAGAACTGAGGGCAACTTCTTGTCCTGCTGGCTACAACCTGACCAGTAAAACCTTGCTCCATCACAGCGAGGGTGCACTGGTGATTCATGTTCAACCTGACACCCCTATGTCCTTTTTTTCACCCTTACTGCACCCAGTGTTCCCAAATTTTGCACAAAGCTGTGTGCCTGCTCTTCATGACGCCACGTAGCAAAGCTATTTTAGAAATGCCTTAGCATTGCAAAAAAAAAAAAAAAAAAAAAAAAAAAAAAGGTATTGAACTCACTTCTCTAAGCAGGAAATTGAAGTGTCTCAATTACTTGCAGCGCAATCATCCAGAATTCAGAGGCACAGAAAAAAAAAAACCCGAGGGCTGTAATCTAAAAACATCCAAAAATAACTTCTCACAGAGGAGAATGCACACAGCTGATGGCCAGACCTGGCTGCCTTCCACGCCCATAGGATGGGGCTGTGAGTCACAGCTGTGAATCACCGACTCAACAATGAGCAGCCTTCCCTGCCCGGGGCGGGCACACCCCTGAACCCCCCTTCCCACTGCTCCCCACTCGTCCCCAGCTTTGGATGCTGCTGCAGGGAGCCTGCCCGGGATGGGAGGGCTGGATCCTATGGAAATACTCCAAGGACTCGCTGGTTTTAATACAAATGCTGTTGATTCAATCGGGTGTTTTTCTAAAAACCCATCCCCCATAAGATAGATTTTTTTTTTTTTTCTCTCTCTCTGTTCAGTTCTACTCCACACTTCAAAGCTTAGAAAAGAGCTGGCTTTTATTTTTGGGAATGCTTCCAGCGTAGCTAGAAGTGGAGAGAAGGAATCAAAGCCACATTTGAGACAAAGCCAGGGGTGCAGCATCTTCAGGGGCTCAAGTTGGGGTGGACACGGAGCACAGGCCAGGTTCTGGGTCAGGAGAGCCAGGTACAGCTTCTGCACGACCTGGAGCTGCCTTCAACATGGAAATCATGGAATAACCAGACAAAAGGCTTTTCTGGCAGCCCACTGCATCCATCTGCATCCCAACCCTGCCCCATTACCGCGAGCTGCCACAAGCACGCACACCGGGGGGGCACTTGGCTGCTTTGCTCATCAGCTAATTTGCAGCAAGCTCAGCCATCAGGTCCCTGTTCATCTTCCACTTCCAACACAAAATTATTCCGCTTCGAGCACAGAATTATTCATTTCCTTGCGGGGTTGCCATGGAGCTCGTCACTATGGCAGCCAAAGGCCTCGCAAACATTTATTCGCACAATCGCCCGATGGATTCCTGAAAAATTGTTTTCCTTGCTCTGCAGCTGGAAACACGAGTCACGGCAGCGCCACAACAAACTGGGAGAGTTTATTCGTGCCAGAGCAGCGCTGTCGGAGCCCCAGGGGATGGAGAGGGCAGCTCAGTGCCCCGAGGACGGGACCTCGGCACTCGGAGGCGCTGGCAGGGCTGTGGGCAATGCTCGGGATGGCGATGTTCCCGGGACACCCTCAGCATCCTCTCTCCTCTCTTATTCGGGGCTTTCTGGCTCCTATTTCTGGCAGCGCCCTCTCCCAGCCAGGACCTGTCCCAGACCGTGGTCCCGGCTTCTCCACTCGGGGCAAGGGGATGTGCCTGGGATTTACTTCTCCTTTCACCCCCATTTACACGCCAGCCCTGGATGCTGTTCCCAATTTCCCGGGCAGCACCCAGCCCCAGGTACCAGGGCTATCTTCAAATCCGTTTCTCCAGCCCCATTCCCGAGCGGCCCCTGCTCGCCTCAGGCTGCCCCCCTGCACTTCTCCTTCCTCCCCATCCCCCTCGCTGCCTCCCACACACGGCTCCAGCCGGAGGCAGCAGCAGCAGTAAAATCTCAGCCCGAACATTCCCAGGCTGGCAAAGTGACAAGTGGGAGGGAGCAGATCCATCCCTGCCGGTGCTGAGCCTCCTCTGTGCTCGAGGCGTGTGGGGACACAGCCCCGAACCCTGGGGACACAGCCCCGAGCCATGGGGACACAGCCCCGAGCCATGGGGACACAGCCCCGAACCCTGGGGACACAGCCCCAAACCCTGGGGACACAGCCCGAGCCCTGGGGACACAGCCCCGAACCCTGGGGACACAGCCCTGAGCCCTGGGGACACAGCCCTGAGCCCTGGGGACACAGCCCCGAGCCCTGGGGACACAGCCCGAGCCTTGGGGACACAGCACCGAGCCATGGGGACACAGCCCCGAGCCTTGGGGACACAGCCCCGAACTTTGGGGACACAGCCCCGAACCCTGGGGACACAGCCCCGAACCCTGGGGACACAGCCCCGAGCACTGGGGACACAGCCCCGAGCCTTGGGAACACAGCACCGAGCCATGGGGACACAGCCCCGAGCCCTGGGGACACAGCCCCGAGCCTTGGGGACACAGCCCCGAACCCTGGGGACACAGCCCCGAGCCCTGGGGACACAGCCCAGGGCGAGCATCCCTCTGTCCTGCTTCCCACGCCAGCATCCTGCAGCCCACCACCCTCCCCCAGCCTCCGAAAAAAAAAGAAAAAACCGGGATCGGCTCCAGAATTGCCGCGATTTCCCGTCCTCCCTTCCCTGACCGAGGACGCTGCCGGCCCTTCCCCCACGTTCCCTCGGCTCCACGCATTCCCGTCCACTTCTGTAATGCAATTACGGGGCCTGGAGGGAGCCTGGGTGAAGCCCAGCTTTAAGATCATGACTTTGCAAAGATGCAATTGAAAATGTTAGCAAGGAAGTGTGAGTAGGGGGCAGGGAGGTTTTCCAGCCTCCCAAAGCACCGCAGAGCCTTTTCTTCCAGCCTGTGGAGCTGCTGGATTGCTGCTCTGCTGGATAAAGGCAGAACAAAAACCCCACAATGTTCCTAAAAGTGGGATCAGGGCAGTGTTTCCTTCCCTGGAACTTTTCTACCCTTCCTGAAGGACACAGAGCCCAGACCAGTAATTGTTTCCCCCAGGCCATCCTGCCACCACCCGTGTCCCAGACATGCCAGGAAGGATATTTTGAGAAATTCTTTGGAAAGGTTCTTGTGCCTGTTTTTCAGCTCCATCTCTGCAGCCGGCCATGGCATGTGCTCAGCTGCGCAGGAAGCAGATGGAGAGAGAAAAATTAAACCAATACATGTAGCACCTGTTAAATCACCTAAAATAGCTTTTCCATACATAAAACCGGTGATGAAACCCCTGATATTCTTGGGGGGCTCTCCACAATGAGAACACTCCCATTACCTGAATATTTCCTTTTCTTTTGACAGCTTTTGTCCCACTTGGCAGGACCTGGAGGGCTCAGACTTCAAGGGCCATGACAAATGCAAATAAAAGGATTATTGGCCCAAAATGGTCCATAAGGGAAGGAAATAGTTTAAAAGGGCTACTTGAGGTAGAAAGGAACCCAGATACTGAATCTGCTGAGATTTGGGCTGTTAATAGACAAAAGGCTGCACCCTGCAAGGAGTGCTCACAGGTGGCAGAGAGGAACAGCTCTGTGCTTTCCTGACTGTGGAAAGGGAGGTGGGGTGGGACAGGACACATCTCAGCTTCCAATCCCTTGATCAGATCAGCTCTGCAGGAAGAGGGAGAGGAGTTATCCAGGGACAAGTCCTGCTCCCAGCATCAAAACAGCTCCTGCCTGCCCCAGCAACCCAAATCCACTCCAGAGCTGCACCACGAGGCTGCAGCCTGTCCTCAGAGCACAGCCAGGCTCTGAGCAGACTCACAGCCCTTTAAAAGCAGTGTTTTGTGTGCAGGGTTGATAGGAACCCCAGTGATTAAATCACAGAATTGCTAGGTTGGAAAAGTCCTCTGAGATCATCATGTCCAACCATTAATCCAGCACTGACAATTGCAGCACGAACCCAAGCCCCAGGTGCCACATCTGCACAACTTTTAAATCTCCTCAGGGATAGAGACTCCACCACTGCCCTGGCAGTCTGTTCCAACACCTGAGCACCCTTTCAGAGAAGAAATTGTCCCTAGTATTCAATCTAAACCTCCCCTGGTGCAACCTGAGGCCGTTCCCTCTCCTCCTGTCCCTGTTCCTGTTCCCAGAGCCCGACCCCCCCGGCTGTCCCCTCCTGGCAGGGAGCTGTGCAGAGCCACAAGGGCTCTGAGCCTCCTTTTCTCCAGGCTGAGCCCCTTCCCAGCTCCCTCAGCCTCTCCTGGGGCTCCATTCCCTGCCCTGGACATGCTCCAGCCCCTAAGTTTTCTTCAATCTTTTCTGTTTCACAACCCACCAGGTCAAACCTGACAGGTGAAACAGTCTGGCCCCTCGTGGGCTTCTGTGGTTCCCTTCAAGGTGTTTGCTGAGCCAAAGCCACACAAACAGGCTGGGGACTGGTGTGGCCTTCATCAACCCACAAACCACCACCCCAAATACTTCCCCAAATGGCAGCTTCTCTCCCAGGCTCCCCAGGATGTGGCAGAAATTGGTGATTTGAGCTGTTCAGCCCCAAGCATTTGGCAGGGGGAAATCCTGTGGGAAGCAGAGCTCCTCCACTGCCACAACTCCTCCTGCACTCAGAGATTCACAGCCCAGCAGCACTCACTCTTAGGAGAGCACTGTCACTTAGATTATGGTTATTCCTTCAAAGTGATGCCCCCCAATAGATTTCCAGAGGCTGCTGTGAATTTTCAGGCTGCAGGGCTCCACTCACACCTTCCCCAGGCCTTGGGGAGGCAGCTGAGAGCAGCTCCACCCTCCACATGCTGCAGTAGCTGTGGAGGAATCACTACTACTCAATACTGAACAGGCAAACAAATACCACCCAGTCAGAAAAAGGAGGAATTTTAGCCCAGAGACTGTTACAACTTTATAATTCACCTGCAAAACGTGTAGAACAACACCTGGCAAAGCAAATACCACTGCTGGCTTCACCCTGGGGTGCACTTGGGATGGCAATGGGAGTGAGAATGGTAATTATTTTAATTATTTCCTAAACTTCCCCCAGCAGCGCTTCTCTCTGCTGCTCCTCTTGCTCCTGCCACTGAGAAGCTGCAGCCTGTCCAGCAGCCCTGCCTGGCATCTCCACGTGCCCATTTCCACATTTTCCACGAATGAGCAGAAAACCCATCCCTGTTTATCTGCACAGCCCCACTGGTGCTGGGTAGCACCTGCTCCTGGATCTGCTACAACACGGCACAAACTCGCAGCGTAAATTCCTCGGTGTTTCCAACGCCCACAGGCACTCCTGTGGCTCCTGGGTCTGCCACTATTTATTTTTAGGAAGGATGTGGGCAAAGCCTGCAGCTGTGGCCAGTTGTCCTTCTGGTGGTGTCCACCCCCGTGCTGTGTAAGCCCAGGAATGTTTGTGTTTCCCTCTCTGCCCAGACACACAGGTGGGGTCAGTGTCCTGGGACACTGTCATGTATTCATTTCCATCTTCTTTTTTCCTCTTCTGGCAGAGTCAGGAATAAAGCACGAGAGATGGAGTTTCATGATGAGACTCAGTTGTTTATTAATTCTTATCTATAGTACAGTGAGTGCCACAGCACTTCTAGCTGACAAGCTAAAAATGAAGAAATGGTGATGTATTTCACTTGTTACAAGGTCTTTTAAGGCCTAATTGTCCAATTAAAAGCTAACATCTGTATTATTTATACTTTTGACCTGATGACCAAACACCCATGACCTGCAGTGTTCTTTATCCAATTAAAAAATATCACCTAAACCCAAGAAGAAGAACAAGAAGAAGGAAAAAGCTAACACCCTAAAACCTCAATCTTGTCCCATACCTGTCACTATATTCTAAAATCCCAAACTCCAAACCCTTCACCATGTGATATCACACACCTCTATTCAAACTGCACACCAGATTCCAGTGCTATCATTCTATTTTGGAATCTTTCTCCAAGGCCTCAAGTCAAAAGCAGTGTTCCCTTGGGGGTCAGTGCCTGACTGCACAGAAAGTTCAAAACTCCCAAGTTTCAGGGTTCCAACAGTCATGCACCCCAAAAACACACCACAAGCCCCTCCTTGGCAACACCTGCATGCTTTGAGCCACAAGAACACCCCTGAGAGCTTCAAGCTTATTCTTTATTCCTCTCCCCAGCCCCCAGCACAGACAGGCAGCCTGTTGATAGCCCTGCAAGCCCAACTCTTGAAGTTCTTGCACGAAAACAAAACAAAGAATGGAAAAAAAATTAAAAATCCCTTTTCCCCTTCCTGGCTGTCTCTTGCTGCAGCATCTCCACTGCCAGCCCCAAGCCCCTGGTGCTGTGGGAGGGGGGATGAAGCTGGGGCCAGACAGGGCAGCTGTGATGCTGTTTGATAAACAAGGGGAGCAAAGTGAACATCACCATTGGCTGTGCTCAGCTGGGGAGGGGAAACCTGGCTAGCAACAGCTTCAGGAAGCATTAACAAAGGGGGATTTGGGATTGGAGAAAACGAATGGAAGGGGGCTGTGAAATGGCAACTCTGCATCTCCTCTACGTGCTTTGCTCCTCCCTCGCCTGGAGTTGCCATGGATTCTCACACTGCTTCCCACCCCTTGTGGGTCCCCTGCCGCTGTCTCTGGGGTGTTTCCTGCCTGGCATCTCCTCCCAGCCCATCCACAAAGCCCAAAATTGCCCTCAGTCCTGCCAAGAGGTTGTCCTCAGACAAATTGTCCTCAGACAAATTGTCCTCAGGCCTGTCTCACCCTCTCATGCCCACCTGTGAGCAACACAGAGCCCTCCCCATCCTCCAGGAAGGAAATCCTGACCCCAGCCCGGTGTTTTCCTGAACAAATCATCACATAGGCACCAAAACAAAGAGCAGCCAGGCTCAGGCTGAGCACAATAAAAACAAGCCAGAACAACAAGAGGGGTCCCCTGCACCAGCCCCAGTCCCTGCACTCTCCTCCCAAACACCTGCAGCCTCCTCCCCCAGGGAAACCCCACAGCAATGATCCCACAGGGATATCCTGAGGTGCTGCTGGACCATTCATTTACTCCACTTTGGCCAATTCATCCCTGTAATCTCCGCTGCAGCCACTGATCTGATTTATCTGGGAATGGCATCTGCTGCTCGGAATCAGTCTGGCTTCATTTACATTTGCCCAGAGATAGCACGGGTGTGGGGCTTTTTTTTTTTTTTTTTTTAAGAAAAACCAACCACAAACATCATTAAATTAATCATCCTATCCTCTTGTTTCTCCCAAACAAGATTAATTCCGTTTTGCTCAAGTCTGCCTCGCTACCACATTTTCAGAGCATATTGTCTGAGCTCCTCTCTCCTGAGCATGTGCACCAGAGCTCTCCCGTGTTTCAGAACAAAGAGCAGATTCCCTTTGTTGTCCTGGAGCAGCAGGGATGTACGAGATCAAGATCCCTGCCTCACTGAGCTTCCCCTGTTCTGCCTGGATCCAGCAGCCCAGAGCCATGAGGGATTTGTTGTGATGGGCTGGCCTATGTGAGAAAAGACAGGATTGTTTCTTCCCCAGCTCCCATGGAGACAGCAAGGGAGAAATCCCAGCATGGGTTCTTGTTTCTGGCTGTGGGTCAGTGCCAAGCTCCCCCCTTGCTCCATCCAAACCCCTGTCCTAAGCTGCTGTGTCTTTATTGTTCTTTAATTTGGGTCAAATGGAGTTAAGAGCACGTTCCTTTTTTTTGATTTTCAGCTGAAAGGAGGGCTGTGCTTCCCTAGCAGAGTCCTGCAGTTCAGAGAGCTCGTGGTGCTACAGAGCTTCACCTGTCAGCAGGAGACACATTTGTACAGGTTTAACAGCAGGGAGAGAGCAGTGAGCAGGGCTCAGGAAGCTGCTCTTGCCCCTCTTTAATGCCTGTACTACCAAGCAGTGCCTGGGGAATTCTCACACCAGGCATCAAAACGCTGGGAAGAGCACGGGAACAGCACAATGGGGAGTGGGCTGCTTTCCAGGAGCTGCCTGTTTGATCAGCAGGGAGATGTCAGGGCTGGGCACTGAACATATGAGAGCACTTTCTATTTCCATCCTTTAATAGCTTGCATTAAAAACGTCCCCCGTCATTTAACTTAAAACAGGATGAAAGAAACGGGAAAAAAAAAAATCTGCTAGAGCCGTTTTGTTGCAAATGTGGACACAGGCAAGTGAGGGAAACCAGCAGGAATTAAAATCCACTGAGTTTTTCCAGTTATCTCAGCAGCAGCCTGTGCTTGGGCAAAGTCTCTTTCCAAAGTCAGGGCTCAGCCCATGGTATGGAAATGGCTCAGGGCAACCTGGTCCAGGGCGAGGTGTCCCTGCCCATGGCAGGGGTGGAACTGGATGAGCTCCAAGGTCCCTTCCAACCCAAACCATTCTGTGATGGAGGAGCAGCTGCTCCAGGGACTGTCCTGGGCACTCAGGTCACGGCTCCCCAGCAGTGACATCGCAGAACTAATGTCACACTCCTTCAGCTCCCCACAAGCAGGCTGAGGCTGCCTTTCCTCCTGCCCTTTCTCTTCCCACGCCACAAGCTGCTGCTGTCTCTGAGGCACTGGGAAGGGGATGGAGCTTGTAAAGAGATCCAGGCAGGGGCTGGGAGCTGGGCTGAGTGTCACTGTCCCATGACCTGAGAAAAGTCCCTGTCACTGAGCTGAGGGGGGCTGGACTGTGTCAGCTCTGTGCCCTGCAGAGCCCCAGCACGATGCTGGAAGAGGGAGCAGCAGAGCCTGCTCTGATGGGGCTCATTTGCTGCCTCCTCACAGCAAAACAATTACAGCAGCTGCACAGCACTTCTGCATTAGCAGGGCTTTGTTAATTGTCATTTGAACTAGAGCGGAAATGCTTAGAAAGATTTTCCTTGATTAAAATGTTGTCAGTGATGGGGAACTCAACAGACCTCTGAGAAAACTATTCCAGCTATAGCTTTGCTTTAAAGTCCAAGGCCAGTTTCTACTGTGAACACTTTATCTAATTACATCAAACCCTCACTCCATTTTAGCTTTATCAGCTGGAATAGCACAGTTTAATCACTTCAACAAGTTGGCTATAGCAATCTCCTAATTTTCTGATAAGATAAATTATTGAGCCAGACCCAGGGAAAGAGTCAGAGCAGCTCTGACACCAAAGTCCAGCACCCAGTACTCCCATGTTCCTATTTTAACCTCCACAGGAGCTGCCCAAATGGCCACCAGGAATGGCAGAGCACAGAGATACAGAGCCTGAGGCAGCCACATGAGGAAGCACATCACCCAAATTTACTCCTGATTGTACAGGGAGTGTAACCCTCAGGTCTGCCCCAAAAGATAGAATCTTTTCATATATAAATTATCCTGGAGACAATCTCCTCATACACAGCAACCTCTGGCTGGGGTATTCACAGAGAAAGGTGGAATTCAATTAAAAAATTTCTCATGGTCGGATGTGGTTGTTTATTAAATCTTATCTAAAGTACAGAGAGTTCTGTAACACTTCTAGATACCAGCTAAAAGTGAGCAAAATGGAGGCAAATTTAGTTAGTTACAAGGGTTTTTAAAGCTAAACAGTCCAATAAAGAACTAACACCTATATTATTTATGCCTTTGACCTAATAACCCAACACCTGTGACCTACAGTGTTGCACTAACCATCCAACCAAAAACTACTACTTGGAATCATGAAGCAGAAGGACTAAGACAGAAAGAGACAACACCCAAGAACTTTCATGTTGTCCCATAGCTATTACTATATTCTAAAAACCCCAAATTCAAAACCCTTCACCATGTGATATCACACATTTCTATTCTAACTACACACCAGTGATTTTAACTCCATCACTCAAATTTTGGAAGCCTTCTCCAAAGGTCATAAGCAGTGTTCTCCAGGGGGGTCAGTGTCAGAAAGCACAGAAAGCTCAAAACTCCCAGGCTTCAGGGTTCCAACCTCTGGACACAGTCCTGTGCTGTGTGCTCTGGGATGGCCCTGCTGAGCAGGGAGGTGGGACCAGGAGAAGCTCTGAGGTTCCCTGACCCATCCTGAGGTTCTGTGAACACTCCTCAGCAGCACAGAGCTCAAGGTGCCACGGCTGATAAAGGGAGGGATTTCCAGTGGCCTCCATGAAGGGAGAGGAATTAAGATTTTTGACTCAGGAAGGAATTTACCTGCTCAGAATCTGCTTTAGCAAAGAGGCTTTTCTCTGTGAAACCCAGTGTCCAGTCCTTTCAACCATCTCCTGACTTCACCTGGAGTTCTTTCCAGTTCCTGAGGTGCAGACACCAAACTCAGACACTCCACTGCCAGCAGCAGCTGACACACCCCCACCAAGCACAGCTGACACAAGAGCAGCCCTATTTCTGACTCCATTTCTGCCTCCATCAACGACAGGGACACTGTCAGAGCTTTCCAGCACTGAAAGTGGCACACCAAGAAAAGAAACCTTCATCACACACAAATAAATGAAGGAAGAGCCACTCACCCACTTGTTCCAGGTCTCTGGGTCTGAGAGAAGCGCCAATCTGTGTTAGGCTGAGCTTGCTGCAAAGGAAAAAGAAGAGTTTTAATACCTCCATTCTTGCCTTTGAAAATGATCCTGGATTATTTCAGTCTGGAGTATCAGCATGTTCTGTCCAAGTGAAGCAAATCAATTAGAACAAAGAGAAAGCTCCCCCCTTCCCCTTTCTTGAGTATTTCTGAAGCAGCATGAATACCAAAAAGCATGACAAAAACTGTTCAGAGAATAATCTTCCAAAGCAGCTCAGGAAACCAGGCTGTGAAAGAAATGAAGCATGAAATAAACTGATAAGGGCATGAATTCAGCAGGAGCAGTGGTACCACAGTAATGAGCTTGGAGGAGGAAGGGGGGTGTGAGGGGGTGGCAGAGTTAATTGATACTGAGAAAGATGCTCTTAACACTCTCAGGTAAAATGGTAACAGACCTTCCTAATCTCTCCTTCTTCTGTCCTTAAAAAGGCATGCCCGAGATCCTGCTCTCATGCTTTGTGGTTGAATGACTTTTCCTAGCTGCTGTGGCCTTGGAGCACTACAATATTTTTTTTCTGTCCACAGAGAAAAGAATAAACTTCCGACAGCAAGAGGAAAAAGCATTATTTGTTTAGGAGGCACAATAACCTTCAGACACAGCAGCACACTTTGGAACCTCATCAATAAGCCCCCATATCACTCTCTGCCCGTGTTGTTTTACAAGCAGACAATGAACATTTTGTAAATAAGGAAGGACATGGAGCAAGCTTGTATATTCCTGTTTGAATCATGCCTTTGTGGAAGGCACTAAATAGCACAACTGTTCCTGTCGGGAAAATACACACACTTCCGAAAATCATGATCATCTTAATTAACTCCAGAGCGATGACATACTACCTGGAAAGGACAACACTTCCCTCAGTTATTTTAGGAAGGAGCAGCTCACAGTGGAACATCAGTTTTATAGGATTATTCTGCTTGTACATGCAATTACTAAGGAAAAGTGAAGACGAGTAGAGCTGACCTAGATTTTTATTTGGTAGATGTGCTCTCACTAATTTCTCTGCAGCTTTGATGATGCTCATGAAAGAAGATATTAGAATAAATTACTCCCCTAAAATAGAGGCCCCACTGGTCCCCATGCTGCATGCAAATGAAGCTGTTTCAAGACTTGCCCTCCAGATTTCAGATATTCATTTTTGCACACGCTGACACACAATACTGCACAAGACAAGCCCTTCCCAATTTTCTGAATAGCCCTTCCATTTTTTGAATTCCTGTTGTAATTACCATTTTCAAATTTAGGGCAGGCATTTGTGACACAAAATTGCTTTACTTTTTATATCCCAAAGTTATAAAAGCTCCAGCTAAACACAGTCACCTACATCTATATTTAGGCATCTGAGTACAAACAGCTCAAGTTTTCAAAGCTTGCTGCTCCTCAGCTTCTGCAAGCCCAAGGGCACATAAGGTCACCAGGATCTTTGTGAATAATGTCACTCCTGACATTTCAGTATTTTAGTGCTGAATACCGAATTCAGCTCCTTGCTCAACATGACCAAGCTGCAAAATGATCCCTTGCCGAGGCACAGTCAGTAATTAATAACACTAGGGGTTTGAGAAATGAGAAATTTCTACAGTGCACCTCTAAAACTGAGCAAAAGAGACACAGGCAGACCTTCCTTTCAGATAACCTCCTCCGCACCACAGCTCATG